>NC_051401.1:26409744-26414744 GCF_015228065.2 Penaeus monodon | reverse complement strand
CTTTAGAAAATAGGACAATTGGAGAAATAAAGAAAGTCTGTAATAATTCGATGTGTCATGATCAGATCTGCAATCGGGCTGGCACGCACGAGCAATTCCAGGTACACAATAATTAAAAACGACGAGACAAAACAAGAGAAATACACCAGGCGCGAGATCCAGGGTACAGACGAAAACACCTGCGCAGGACGACATGATAAACGAAGGAACAACCTTATAAGTTGAAAGAAAAACACCTTGAATAAGCCTTTTAGAGACTCAAAAAGAAAGCACAAATAATTGCGCAGAAGGAAAACTAGCGTATTGTGTAGTAGCTAATTGCGGCGAATGAGAGGATGCGCACCTGGGGGAAGCCCGCCACAGACACCTTGAGACAGAGTGAGGGCAGCTGGGGTTCGCCAGGACGACACGCTGTCCCCTTTTGTGCGCTGTCACTTTCCAAGTAAAACACCAGAACTTACTCTTTTATTTCTTTTTTTCCGGTTTTACCTTGTGTTTCTTTTAGTTTAAGTTCAGTAAATAAGAGAGCCATGAAAGGAAACCACCTGAAATTAGAATGAGTATAAGAATCAGCAGTAATGGCCCAAACTGCTTTCATAATAAACAAAGTTTATTATCAAAGTTTTGTAAGAGCTGATGATTTAGTCTTTTCGTAAATGTACAAGGTAATTTATATAATCCCACATGAATACACGTAAGCTTACACGTAACTATGTTCGAGCATGCTCACGCGCACGCGAACAAGCCCTTACATAGGGCTTGTTCATACTTACACGTACACCCACACATACGCGTACACGCACATATACACGTACACGCACACATACACGTACACATACACGCACACTTACACGCACACGCACACATACACGTACACGCACATGCACACATACACGTACACGCATACATACACGTACACGCACGCACACACACACACACACACACGCACACACACCGCACGCGCGCGCTTACGCACGCACGACACACAACACGCACAGCACACACACACGCACGTGTACACACATACACACAGACACACACACACACGCACACGCACACTCATGCACATACACACGTACACACATACACGTACTCACGTACACACACATCGGCTTTTTTGTTTTGTTTTTTCTGTTTGATTCCCTCCGTTATTAGATTCCCTTTTCGGCCAATTGCCTTGACCTAAGTCGGACCACAGTGCTACCACAATTGAAAGAATATTATGTAGGAATATTGAGACACGTGAAAACTGGCGGAGAAGCCCGTAGTTTGAATAACATAATTCTATCAGAGACTTAAGATTTATAACTGAGCTAACCGCGACAGATGTACGTTAACTTCAGTTTTCTTTCCAGATGTGATATATACGGATGGTTCAAAATCTGAAAATGGTGTGGATTTTGCAGCAGTGAGCAGGAGGAAGTTTGCAGTTGGCAGTCTTTATCCAGTTGCCTCGACCTTCACTGCAGACGTATATGTCATCCTTGCAGCAGTCAAGATGACTAGAAATCTTACGAACCATTCTATTTAATTTATTGCGACTCTCATGGTGCCTTGCAAGCAATCAAAAACTTAAACTCATCACATCCAGAGGAGATGAAGGCTCAAGATTGGCTTGCATGAATGTCAGCACGTAAAAAATATAATTCTGTGTTGGGTGCCAGCGCATGTTGCTGTCAGTGGGAATGAGCAAGCTGATATGAAGGTCAAGGCAGCTGCTGCTTAACCTTGTGACGCTCGTTTTCCTCTCCCACACATTGACTTAAAACCCAGCATCAGAAGCTGTCTTCATGATAAATGGTGGGAGCAATGGAGCCATACCTCTTGAAACAAACTGCAAGGGATAAGAGATGACCTTAGCAGTTGGGTGACCAGCATCCCAACCGACATGTAGAAGCTAAGTTAGCAAACAAGACTGACTCATGGGCCGATGATGTCTAAAAGTGAAACCCTTCGTGAAGGATGACAAGAGCCAATAATTGTCGCACATGTACTGGAAAGATGTGTCGCATTCTCAGACCAAAGATGTATGTACTTTTCTTCCACATATACACTGAAAAATGTATTTGGGAGGATTGTGACATAGGTCTTAATAGTTTCTTAATGGAGACAAATAATTATAATAAGATTTAATTATGCATAATATTGATGCAATAATTGCATAAATTTAGAGTCTAATATTTATGCTTTGTTTTTAATATAATATTTATTGTTACTTAATTTCTTTGATAAGGCATTTATTGATAGATAAAAAAAAAAATATTCTAACATTTCAGTCCAACAATGTGGTTGCTACTGATGTTGATATGGCAGATATTTTTTAAATGATCAATCCATGAGGTCCATTATCAAAAGTCCCATAGTGGGTTTGAATTTGGAATCCCATTATGGGATCTTTGATAAAAGACCTCATGGAGGAGTAGCAAACCCATTGTATTTTGTCCAAGAGGCGAGGTACTTGGGTCTAATTTTTGACTCAAGGTGCCTCACGTAAAACAGTTAAAAGTGAAGAATACAAAAGTTCTTTGTGTATTGTGGGGTTCTTTCTTACCTTGCACCTTGAGGTGCAAATCGTAAAACGTTTTTGCGGCCTTACCGACCGCTTATTCATTGCAAGCTTGACTATGAATGTAAGGCTTATTCATCTGCAATCCCTAATCTTCTCCAAATGTTGGACTCAGATCATAATGAAGCTTTCAGGATCTGTACAAGGATGTCCAGGTCTTCACCTGTGGAGTCCCAGTATGATGAGAGTGGAGAACATTTAACATTACAACAGGACTACATGAACCTGATTGACGACAGCTCATCCTATAGTAGGAGCATGAGGAATCTTGTGGTAGACCTCAATTTGAATCTCTCCAAGGGTCTAGCTGTTGAAACTCTCCAATTCCCCCTTTGGACCACTCAAGGCAAGCTGGATTTGGTAGGAATAGGGAAGGGGGAGAGATCCGAAGCAGAAACCAGGAATATATTTCTACAACACACTTCTAAGTACCAAGGATCAGATGCATTATATACAGATGGTTCAATATCTGAAAATGGTGTGGGCTTTGCAGCAGTGAGCAGGAGGAAGACTGCAGTTGGCAGTCTTTCTTCAGCAGCCATCCTTACAGAAGTCTAATACAGGTGTCGCTCAGCCCTATGATGCTCGTTTTCCTCTCCCACACATTGACTTGAAACCCAGTATGAGAAGTTGTCTTCCTGATAAATGGAGGGAGTAATGAAGGCATAGCTCTAGAAACAAACTGCAAGAGATTAGAGATGGCCATGGGAGTTGGGTTAACAAGGTTGAGAATTGGGTAGATATGGGCCGATGACTAAAAGTGAAGCACGTTGTTAGGGATGCCAAGAGCCATTAACGGTCGCACATGTAATGGAAAGATGTGTAGCATTCTCAGACCAAAAACGTAAGGACTTGCCTCCCCCATATACACAGACATTTGGGGGAAGATTGTGACGTGGAAGACTTTATTATATTCCTAAAGAAGACATTTTAAACAAATTCTAATCATGCAATAACTTTTAAAGTATATATATATATATATATATATATATATATATATATATATATATATATAATATTTAAAAGTAATATATATATATATATATATATATATATATATATATATATATATATATATATATACATATATATATATATATATATATTACTTTTAAATATTTTCACATTTTAATCCGTCAAGGTATTCTCCGCTAATGACCTTAGTTATTGATGTGGCAGATAATTTTAAATGGTCAATCAATCTCTCTTACTCTTTATGCTTGGTCCATTTATCTCTCGCTTATTCTATCACCCTCTTAATCTCCGCACCCTGTCTCTCTCTCGCCCATGTTTTCATTTTCTCTCGTTTTTTCTTTTCTCTCATTCACTCTTTCTCGCTATCATAGTATCAAGTTCTCTCTCTCTCTCTCTCTCTCTCTCTCTCTCTCTCTCTCTCTCTCTCTCTCTCTCTCTCTCTCTCTCTCTCTCTCTCTCTCTCTTCCCATATTGCAAGTGGTCATGGAAACAGGTGACACACAGTCATATACTGTATTGTGCTATCATTACTGTCCATAGGCTCAGGATCATCGAGGTTCATTTTCTGAAGAAAACGGAGCTGAGACTCTCCCTGAAATTAATATACACTAAATTTCTGCACTACTACCACTACCACTAACATTCACACTACTGCCTATTCAACTACTCCAGTGACATGTCCACTGCAACTCTACTCTTATTCGTCTGTTGAGGAATTCTTGACGAGTTCCTAACGTTACGATACAGTTCAATTTCTTATTGTGGTTGCTTCCATTTGTGTGTGTGTGTGTGTGTGTGTGTGTGTGTGTGTGTGTGTGTGTGTGTGTGTGTGTGTGTGTGTGTGTGTGTGTTTGTGCACACACTCATAGGCAAATAGATATAGATGTCCCCCCACCATTTCGAATAACCTTTTATGACTTCAGAAGCTAGAAACTTAGGAAATGTTTGAGGAGGACCTTACACTAGTTTAAATGTCTTTCGTTATGGGAGGATGAAAGAAGAGAGCTACAGAGAGACAGAGAGAGAGAAAGAAAAGAAAGAAAGAGAGTGACAAAGTGACTGGTTGCAGTGCAGGTATAAGGGACAAATCCCATAATAACTACCCCTGCCTTACATACCTTCAAAGCTGTCACAGAGATATTGTATAGCTTGAAAAGGCGAGGGTCTTATTGCTTTGTAGCTTGTTGGTATCATCTACCCAGTAGGAAAACAGCCTTAAATCCTAACGTAATTATCTATAAAATAATTCACAATTACAAAATGGGTAAAATCAAGATTGGTGTAGGCGCCTTCTCAGTGACTCATTTTGGTTGCGGAAGTGCTGAGACTTATTTCCCTGGCTTTCTGTAAATAAACTTTTAAAGCATACAAACTCTTCCCTCTGTATCTTAGTAACACCTACACTGAAATTATTTTTGTGTATTTCATATATTTATTTCCCGGAAGGATATATAGTGTT
>NC_051401.1:26394744-26399744 GCF_015228065.2 Penaeus monodon | reverse complement strand
CTTATTAATGGATGATATTCCACATATTTTGGGCAAGAGGAAGAGGTGAATAATTAGTTCAAATTATATTTAGAAAAATATTTATGTTTGCACCATACTGTGTTGGGGTGCACTAGGGATGCACGGGCTGCCCCTACAGCTCGAGTGCGCGTTCTGCCGTCCTAAAATACAAGTACTTTATTACAGCACAAGTCGACATGACCAGATGGATAAACAGTAGTCCTTAACCATCTGATTCCCCATGAAAACTGAAGGTACTGGAGTAAATAAAATATATTATGGTAACAAATTTACAAATGTTCATACAGTAAAATAATAATAATAATGATAATAATAATAATAATAATGATAATGATAATGATAATGATAATGATAATGATAATGATAATGATAATGATAATGATAATCATAATCATAATCATAATCATAATCATAATCATAATCATAATCATAATCATAATCATAATCATAATCATAATCATAATAATAATAATAATAATAATAATAATAATAATAACAATAATAATAAAGAAAAGAAAAAAAAAACATCGATGTACAAGGGGTCGGATGCCTACAATATATATTAAGACAACTTCTGATGTCCTAAGGCATGTCATGCACTGGCAAGAAGTTAACACTTGTGTTGGCATCATGGTCATGTCAGTTAAAATAAAAACGTCTCAGGCGACATGTGGGGCTATCGTAGTCTGCATGCCGAGGGTTACAGCGTTATCGATATTACCCATCAACTTTGTATTCACTGTCTTTTCGAATCCTATCACACTTAAGGCCTTTTGTGTAACATTACCCTAACACTTATATTGTTTTATGTTAGCTCGTGGTCCCTGCAAATAGTATGATCATCCAGGTTTGTTCTAACAAACAAGTTATTTTTCTATTTTGCACTTAACTAAAATTAACAGAAGACCATGAGAGCGCTTAACATGCTGGCATGATTTGTAATTAGAAGCAAAACCTTATAACATTTTTAATTAGATTGGTAAAAGTACCTGACTACCTTATAACATCTTCAATGAAATTGGTAAAAGTATCTGACTACTTTGCAAATTACATTATACGCACCAGTCCTTGCTTCTCTAGGATGTGCTAATATTCAAATGGTCAGATTAACCAAACCTTTTTTTTTCTTTTTTTCTTGTTACATTTACCGTTTTTCATATGGAGAGCAGATGGATTGTTTTACACTGTCGTTTCCTCCGCGAGTGAGCTCCATGACACACACCACTGGATAACTCCAATAACCACATGTATTTACTTGCCAGTATCAAGACACACGGCCTTTCCTAAAAAAATAAATAATAAAAAAAAAAAAAAAAAAAAAATTACATCATGATGGTACAGGATTATTTTAAACATATTCATCCCAACAAATTGAAAACCACATCATATGACTTGGGAATTCTTAGCTTGTTTCAGATATTCTTTATTTATTCCATATTACCGTCATCTTGAGTGAACATGCATTTGATGTACTGCTAAAATGACACATTTTGTGCACTTTTATAAACTAATTTCATATCAAGAGATACACTCTGATTGGCTGGCCCAAATGTATAATTTTGTGTCAAGCAAGGAGCATACAAAACGAAAAGATGTTTCAGGAGTCTCTAATAGTGTACATGTTAAGGGCAAACATATTTAAGGATCATTCAAAATCTATCAAAGTTTTTTTGGTTTTGGAAATGCTACAAAAAGACTTTTTCTACTGTATGTAATATCACAATGGCTGGTAATTTGTGACATTTACCAGATAGCAGGGCTACCGAATACTTTTCACTGTCCTTCGTACGGTGGCGGCATAATGAATCGATATCTTATCTTATCTCTTCTCCTCTCTTCTCTTTTTTCTTCTCTTCTCTTCTCTTCTCTTTTTTCTTCTCTTCTCTTCTCTTTTTTCTTCGCTTCTCTTCTCTTTTTTCTTCTCTTTTTTCTTACCGTGTATATGTAACAGTATACTACCAATTAAAAAGAGACAAAGTCAAAAACATTTTATTACCTCATGAATGTGTCTTTTATTACTAAATAAAACAAACAAGGGTATCTTGAAAAAAAAAAATGTAAGGTTTGTATGAGAAGCAGACGCGTGAAATGCAAATGTCAGTAGCAGCAGATAATTATGTATCCAACATACGTCAAAACTAACCAATATCACAGTAATGAAAATGTTATTTGATATAGATTCTGTTCCTTTCTAGGGATAATAATGCATTACTCTTTTTGCTTCAGCTATCGAAATTACCATCGTCAATTTATACTGTTCTGAAGCAGCTCTACCCACTTTCAGGCAATGCAAGTAGTCTCTCTTGTTTCTTCAATTTTATATCATGGTTTCATCTCTGTTGTTATAAAAATTCCCCACATAATTTCTCGTTAGTTTTAATTAGCTTAAGCTGACTTTCATGAGCCTTCTCAATCATTAAGTGCTAATGCAGAGACTTGCTTATGAGTTTTATAATAAACACTTTCAAATTTTCTCTGCCTTTTCCTGGGATGCTGAACTTCACTACTCAGTGCAAGAAGTGCTAATGCCTGGTCTGGTCTGGACCTTGCAAAAAATTATTACTGTTATGGATAAATAGGATAATGTGTAGTTTCTCTTTATCTTTTTCTTTATATATATATATATATATATATATATATATATATATATATATATATATATATTTATATGTATGTATGTATGTATATATATATATATATATATATATATATATATATATATATATATATATATATATATATATAAATATGTGCCCCCCTGGCGGAGCTTGAGGTCCAAATCATCAGGTGAGCCGGAACGGAGGGCTACCCATAATGGAGGGGTTACCAGTGAGGGATGAGACAAAATGACTTTCAGGTGCATCAAGGCCTTTGAGAGGGGGTAGTGCACCCACCCCTGGTTCATTCCATCTTGGACCAGGAAGAACTCTCCCACGTGTGTTTGCCGTGTGTGGCATCCCTTATTACTAGGAGATAGGATTCCTGGAGGTTGAGCGATGCTGCACACTGCCCCCAGCAGCTAGCAACACACCTCTTTGGTCCTCTATTTTGGTTGCTCTGGTGGCTTGATCAAGGCCTGGTCAACTCAATCGACTGGTCAAATATGGCTAGGGTCAAGCAGGCACTGTTCAGTCGGTAGCGCATAGGTCCCACGACTGCCATCAGCACTTGTAATAGTGACTGCGTATATTTCCTCACTACCCCTGTGGCTGTTGGGTGATTTTAAGCCCTAACTATAGCTCCTTTCATTGAACTCTATGGGGGTGAGGATATGAAGAATTCTATTTTATATGATTGCTACAAATATACAAAGAACTAGTTTTCTCCCTGACGACCTATGCAATCCCCTGGGCAATCCTTTTGGAATGTCACATATTGTCACTGGAACCTTTCCAGCTTCCAAAGAGCAAGAATGGGAATCGCAATGGTTCCTGGGCTCCCAAACCAGGTAAGGAGAAAAGTCCTCCTCAGTCCTTGGTAGGAAATCTTAGTTAGTAAATTTGTCATATAGTACCTAGTAGTGAAGACCAATGATGGTTTATCAGTCATGGATCTTAATATTTTTTAAGTACATCGGAAGATAGTTGAAATGTATCAACATGATCCTCGCATCACCCCACAGCGAGATGGTAGCCTGATAGTTGAGCTTTCATCACCAGACGAGAGTGTCCGTCTGCGTGCAATATGCAACATTCCTAGAGCTAAAGCCTCATGTTTTCCTCACAAAACACTCAATTAATGTAAAGGAATTGTCTTTTCTGATATCTGATGAGGTATACTGAGGGGAAACTGTTAGTGGAATTTAAAAAATTTAATGTAGCGGAGATAAACGTTTTTGGAAGAAAGTTGATGGCTTGGAACAGTCGACAGCAGCTATCCTTCTAACTTTTGTAACGTTAGTCCTTCCAGATTCAGTCAAGTTGGCATGGTACCACCTCAAGGTAAAGCCATAAGTGCCCAACCCTATGCGGTACTTCCACTGCCAGGGTTATGGGCATGGAGCAAACTCTTGCTATTTTAATGAAAATGGATAACCAAGAGTATGTGTAAAGTGTGGTAACAGGTCATCAAAGAGATGACAACTGTCCAGCTCCAATATGCTGTTACCACTGCAACGAACCATATGGAGCTCCTTGAAACCAGTGTAAAAGGTACAAATTTGAAAAGGAAGTATTGGTAATAAAGAGCAAGGAGAAAGTTAGGTTTTTGCCCGTGCAGTTTGCATAGTCAAGTAAGTCTTTTGTCTCAGTTCTAGCCTGTTCTCCATCCCACCGCCCTGCAATACTTCTTACACCACACACTCTGCCACTACCTTTAAACCTCAGTCCTCAAATGCTGAAACTGCCTCTGTTGAGGTGTTCCACCGGATACGGAGTAGGAGTAAGGGGGTCTATTGAGGAGAATAGTAAGGAGTAGTGAGGGAGCTTAAGATTGGCTTGCACTGATGACAGCACATAAAAAGATAACTCTGTGTTGGGTGCCAGCGCATGTTGGTATCAGTGGGAATGAGCGAGCTGATCGGAAAGTCAAGGCAGCTGCTGCTGAGTGAACAATGGAGGCTTACCTCAAGAAAAAACTGCGAGATATTAGAGATGACCTTGGCAGTTGGGTGACCAGCATCCATCCCAACCGGAAAGTAGAAGTTGTATTAACAAGACTAAGAAGATTGACTCATGGGCCGATGATGACTAAAAGTGAAGCACTTTGTGAGGGATGTCAAGAGCCTTAACGGTCGCACATGTTGTGGAAAGATGTGCAACATTCTCAGACCAGACTTATGTACTTGTCTCTCCCATATACTCTGGAAAATGTATTGGGGAGGATTGTGACATAGATCTTATTAGTTTCCTTAGGGAGACTGATATTTTCCATAAAATTTAATTATGCATAATGTTTATGCAATAATTCTGTACATTTAGAGTATAATATCAATGCTTTGATTTTTAATATAATATTTATTGTTATTTATAAGACACTGA
>NC_051401.1:26384744-26389744 GCF_015228065.2 Penaeus monodon | reverse complement strand
ATATATATATATATATATATATATATATATATATATACATACATACACACACCATACACACATGCGAGGACGCACACACGCACAAACATACAGACACACTCACAAACACTCAGAGACAAACAAACAAACAAACATAGGCATCCACGCACATGCAACCCCCCCATACACACACACACATACATACATACATAGATACACAGATACAGACAAACAAATACATACGCAAACAAACAAACCAAATACACACAAACACCCTCGCACATATCACTACAGTCCCAAAAGCTTTGTTGGAATAACGTCTTTCTTCGTACGTATTTGTGATTTATCACTTTATATCAAAGGGGAAGTGGCCAAACAGAGGAAAGAACAGAAAGACAGAGAGAAAGGTAAAGACATGGAATGAGACCGACACAAAGACCAATAAACGGGCTCTGTCGTTTACGCAGAGATATGTCCAGCGGCGTTGGAAATGCCCTTCGCTTAATTTCATTTCGTTCTATTATCAGTTTCTCGCGCTAACTTATTTCTGTTTTAGTTTGCTAACCCAGCAAGTTGGCCTCCAATTCGGTATACAAGGCAAGTTGTTTAAAGTAAGTAGGCCAATAATCGGTTACAAGAGAAATCATTAACATACACAACGGACCTAATCCACTACAATGAGCCATTCAGCGAACTCCACATGTAGCGTGGAATATCTATTATTACTCAGAAGACGGTTTACGCTCAAACGAAGTATAAAGGAAGAAAGATACAAATTATAATAACAATCTGAGGTAATACCTCTCTCCCTTTCTTTCCCTTCTTCGTAAATCACGGGTTGACATCGAACGCCGCCCTTCATCCTTCATCTGTCTGAACGTCTTTCCTTCTACTCCCCTTCCTTTGATCTTTCTGTTTTCTTCTTCCCCTCCGCCTGTCCGTCTGTTCTACTCTTTCTTTCTTCAATTCCTTCTATTCCTCCTCTCCGGTTCTTCCCCCTGCTTTTCGTTCGCCATCCTTGTCTTCCACCGTTACCATCTTCACTGTTTCTCTTCTGGCTTCGCCCTTACCTTCCCCCATCAGATAAACAGCAAAGGACTCCAAACATCCCTCACGATATCTCGTATATTAAGTCTTGAAGCGAGAGTATTTGCGACCTTACCCTTCATTGCTGATAAACACATGGAGAAAAAGCATTAGGCATCATCTTAACTACTTTTGATGCTGCTTTTACATATCTGATATCTCTGATGGTTTGAGGGATTCCGTAAAGTACTGCGGAAAGTAATTATCAAGGGTCTATAGATTGGTTGATTTTTTAAAATTATCTGCCGCGAATGCCTTGTTAAATAGAAACATTAAAATATTCAAAACTTTAAAAATATATCAATAAATATCTTACAAATAACAAAAAATATATTAAAAATCAAAGCGTAAATATTATGCTCCAAGTGTATAAAATTATTGCATAAACATTAAGCATGATTAGATTTTATTGAAAATATTAGTCTCCCAAAGGAAACTAATAAGACCCTCTATATCACAATTCTCCCCCAATACATTTTTCAGTGTATATGGGGGAGACAAGTACATACGTCTTTGGTCTGAGAATGTTGTATCTCTCCACTACATGTGCGACCGTTAATGGCTTTTGGCATCCCTCACAAAGTGCTTGACTTTTAGCCATCATTGGTCCAAGAGGCAGTCTTGTATGCCCAATTCTTAGTCTTGTTAATGCAACTTCCACTTTTCGGTTGGGATGGATGCTAGTCACCCAACTGCCAAGGTCATCTCTAATCTCTCGCAGTTTGTTTCTGGAGGTATACCTCCATTATTCCTTCCATTTATCACGAAGACAACTCCTGATGCTGGGTTTCAAGTCGGTGTGTGGGAGAGGAAAACTTTTGCTTTTGTAGCCTTTACTTTCAACTGTTTGATGTGAGGCACCCATGTAAGCCTTGAGTCAAAAATTAGACCCAAGTACTTCACCTCTTGGACAAATTGCAGTGGGTTTGCTCCTAAATAGAGGGAAGGATGGAATTTTCCTCGTTTGTGGAAATGTGTAATTTTAGAGTCTTTACCTATTCTCATTAGAACTTATGCTTCCTAGAATTCATGAACCGTTTTCTAAGAAATAAGTAATTTACTTACATAAAGTGAACAGGTGTAGAGATCGGAGCCAAGTGGCAGGTCGTGCTGTCGTGGTCGCCGACGTCACTTTTGTTTCGGGTTCGTGAACCGTCGATGAGGATAAGCAAATGGCTCGACCACCCAAATCCTCTCACACACAATCACTCATTAGCATATTTACATCGTGAAACCATCACTAACCCTTTACACCCTCCCTATAGATCCTATTGAACAGGTCCAACAGGAACTTCTGGGAGCTCTCTGGTAAGTGAGATATCATTTGGTATGGAATATCGTCACTTCCTGGGGCAGTCTTACAGCAGAGCTGCAAAGCAGAGTCCATCTCCTTGCGCAAAAATGGCAAGTTGTTTGGAAGTTCTGCTGTAGTCCTACTGAAGAACGACACTGGGTGTCGTTCCTGTTCAGCCCGAAGAGTGGAGAATCGGGCAGTGTAAGTGCTCCAGAGGAGATCTCTGCCATGGATTTAGCTAGCTCATTAGCAACATCTTTTTTGTCTGTGATGATTATGCCATCTATCTTCAAAGCAGGTGGTGACAATGATGTGGTCTCTCCAGCAATCTTACGCACCTTGTCCCATACCCATACTAAGGGGGTCCCAAAGTTAATCGAGGAGACATACTCTTTCCATGATGTCCATCTAGCCTCCTTTATCACTCGCCTGGCCTTGGCTCAGATCTTTTTGTAATGGATTAAGGCTACATTGCTGGGGTGTCGTTTCAACTGCCTTAATGCAGCTTTCCTTGCTCTGACAGCTTGTTGGCATTCATCAGACCACCATGGTACCGGAGGTCGACGGTAATGTCAGCTACTCTTGGGAATGGATGCTTCTGCTGCAAGGTGAATTCGTGATGTGAAGTGATTAACAGCATCTTGAACACGCTGGAAATCATTCACAGATCCTTGAAATACTGCAGCTGATCTAAAAAAATTCCAGTCGCCATCTCTGCACTTCTTCGGCTGGAATACCATTCACCTCCTGCAAAAGTATTGGAAAGTGGTCGCTTCCATGTAATTCTTCCATGACCTGCCAAGTGAAATTCACCTGTGAATCAGGTGAGCCAATTGACAGGTCTTTATTGGAGAATGTCCCAGTTTGAATTTGGAAATGTATGGGAGTGTCACTATTCAGTAAAACTGCATCTACTCTTAAGAACAAGGACTCCAAGGCCCTTCCTCGAGGGTTGCACAAAGTGTCTCCCCAGAGGTGATGCCGACCATTGAAATCTCCCAAGAGTAGAAATGGATGTGGCACTGCCCAAATACATCTTCCAAATCATCTATGTTTAATTATGTGGAGGAAGGTAGATGGATGCAACAGTGTAAGGTCATGTCAAGCTATTCTCACAGCTTTTTACCTGCAGTGTTGTCTGCCCGGTGGATGGCCTGGAAGGGAATATCCTGACGTACCAGTACTGCTACTCCTCCATGAGGTCCATTATCAAAAGTCCCATAATGGGCTTGAATTTGGAATCCTCTCAGGGAAATCGGATGATTTTTCCTGGTCATAATCTCTTGTAAGCATATACAGATGTTGCAGTTCTTCCCATTTTGCATGAATTCCCTGACAGTTCCATTGGATTAGGGTATCCAGTTCTCCAAACTACTGCTTCATAAGGTGTTTGGCAGCACCTGTGGTCAAGGTTTGCCCCACACCTTTAAGCTGTCCCTTTCCAGGATCTTGGGAGAATCTTTTGAGGGGTTGTTTACCCGTGGAACTAGTTTCCACAGGCTTCCTTTTGACAGGCTCAGGTTTTGTTTACCTGGGCAAAGGTAGGCCCTGAGCCTTTGCTTCAGGGGCATTCTGCCTAGCAGCAGAGGCCCCTGTGATGTAGTGGCAGCTGGAGCTGTCACCGTTGAGGCCTCTGGAGCCCTGCCAAATGGCTCCTCAATAGACCCTTCACTCCTACTCCGTTTCTGGTGGAATTCACCAGAGGCAGTTTCAGCAATTGGGGACTGAGGTTTAAAGGAAGTGGCAGAGTGTGTGGTGTAAGAAGCACCGGAGGGCAAGGGTTGGTGGGAACGAGGATGGGTTACAACCGAAGCAAAGGATTTACCTGGCTGTGCAAACAGCACACGGGCACATCGCTTTACCTCTTTAAAACTAACTTTCTCCTTGCTCCTTATTACCAATACTTCTTTTTCAAATTTGTATTTTTTTCATTGCTTTGAAGAAGCTTCATGAGCTTCTTTTCAGTGGTAACAACATATTGGACCTGGAGAGTTGTTATCTCCTTGATGACCTGTTGTACCACACTTTACACATATTCTTGGTTGTTCATTTTCCTTAAAACGGCAAGAGTTGGCTCCATGGCCATAACCCTGGCAGTGGAAGCACCGCATAGGGTTGGGCACATATGGCTTTACCTTGAGGTGGTACCATGCCAACTTAACTGATTCTGGGAGGACTTACGTGTTATAAGTTAGAAGGAGAGCTGGTGTCGACTGTTCCAAACCATCAACTTTCTTCTTAAAACGTTTTACTGCCACTACATTAAAGTTCCTCTAACAGTTTCTCCTCAGAATACCTCATCAGGTCTCGGGAAAAGACAATGCCCTTACACTGAGGGTTTTGTGAGGAGAACATGAAACTTGAGCCCCAAGGATGTCACATATCGCACGCAGACGGTCACTCTCATCTGGTGACGAACCTCAACTATTAGGCTACCGTCTCGCTGTGGGGAGATGCGAGGATCACGTTGACATACCTCAACTATTTTCCTATGTACTTCAAAAATATCAAGATCCATGATTGATACACCATCAATGGTCTTCACTACTAGGTACTTACTATATGAAATACTCTCATATTTACCAGGTAAGATTTCCTTAGTGGATTGAGGAGGACTTATCCCCTTCTTACCTGGTTTGGG
>NC_051401.1:26374744-26379744 GCF_015228065.2 Penaeus monodon | reverse complement strand
GATGGCCGGAGCACAACTCAGCCTGAATGGCAGTCTACGAAATCTATATTTTGAACAGCCATCAGAAAATGTGGTTAAACCTCAGGATGTTTCATCAAGTTCAGTTTCAAAGTAAGCTTCCTTAATATCTAATTATGCATGATATTCAAATTATATATATTCCTTTTCACTAATTAATTATGCCATGGAAGACTGTTTCTTTAGATAACTAAGTGTTTACTTGGCAATAGTTTATCAGGACAATTGGACTCAACCAGGTTGATGGTTGAGGGCTCAATAATGCCCTTTTCCTCCATTTCCTGCAGCACGGTGGCTACGATTAGCGATATCATAATAACGATAGGTAGGCGCCTGAAGTGGAATATTATTTTCTACATGATCGATTATTTTTAATTATCTGCTGCGTCAACAGCTAAGTCATTAGAGCCGAATACATTGTTGGATTAAAATGTCAAAAATCTATTAATGAATATCTCATAAATAGAGATAAACAATAATATACATAATGTAAAAAAATCAAAGCATAAATATAATGCTTTAACTGTTTAAAATTATTGCATAAATATACACAATTAAATTGTATTAAAAAAAAAGAAAAGAAATAAAGAAAGAAAGAAGAAGAAGAAGAAGAAGAAGAAGAAAAAAAAAAAAAAAAAAAAAAAAAAAAAAAATATATATATATATATATATATATATATATATATATATATATATATATATATATATATATATATATATATACATATTACCTAAAAGGTACCACCGGCACTCTCCGTGGAAAGGAACTGGGGACCCTACCACGTACTCACTCCCAGAGCATCACAACATGAAAACTACAATGAAGTATCATGCTGTGACCACGGCGGCTCAGACATGAACCTACCGTTAAAAGAAGAAGATACATACATATACATATATATTAGTCTCTCCTACGAAATTATCAAGACTTTCTTCATCACAATCCTCCTTCAATAGATTTTTCAGTGTATATATAAATCTTTGGTCTGAGAATGCTGCACATCTTTCCACTACATGTGCGACTGTTAATTACGCTTGGGATCCCTCACAACATCCTTTAATTTTAGTCATCATTAGCCCATGAGTTAATCTTGTGTGCCCGCTTCTAAGCCTTGTTAACACTTCTACATGTCAATTGGGATGGACGCTGGTCACTCGACTGCTAAGGTCATCTCTAATCTCACGTAGTTTGTTTCGCAAAGACAGCTTCTGTTGCTGGGGTTAAGTCAATGTGTAGGAGAGGAAACCTAGCATCTTTTTATGTGCTGACTTCAATGCAAGCCAGCCTTCAACTACCCTTATCACTGGATCTGATGAGTTTAAACTCATTTTACATAAGACCTCTAATCATTTTGACTTCTGCAAGAATAGCATGTAACTCTCCAGTGAAGATTGAGGCTGCCAAAAAAAGACTGCCAAATCAAATTTTCCTCCTGCTCACTGCTGCAAAGCCATTTTCAGATATAAGTATATATTGCATTATATATATTGCATTGTATATATTGCATCTAATCCTTGGCATTTAGAAGTGTGTTGAAGAAATCTCTCCCTAATTTCTGCTTTGGATCTCTTCCCCTTCCCTATTCCAACCAAATCTAGCTCACCTAGAATGGTCCAAGGGGGTAATTATGGAATGCCAATAGTTTCACAGTTAGAACCTTTGAGAGATTTCTCATTCTCCTACATAGGATCAGGTGTAGGAGATCCCAGAATCTTTTGTAGTCTTGTGTAGAAAATCAAGTTCATGTAGTCTCAGTGTCTGAAAGAGGGGGTTCTCTGCTCTCAGCATACAGGGACTCCACAGGTGAAGACCTGAAAGCTTAATTTTCAACAGTCCAACATCTGGACAACAGTGGTCATTGCAGATAAATAAACCCCACATCCATGGTCAAATTTGCTATAAAAAGGTGTTCGGTAAATCTGTAGCCTTTACGTTTAACTGTTTAATGCAAAGCCTTGAGTAAAAAATTACTCCACCCAAGTACCTGACCTCTTGGACAAAATGCAGTGGCTTTCCTCCTAAATAGAGGGAAGGATAGAACTTTCCTCTTTTGTGGAAATGCATAGCCGTGGTCTTACTTGGAGAATATTTGAACACATGGTATGTTGCCCACTGCACAGCATGATTTATTGCAGTCTGCATGTGTCCTTGCACATCCTGTATACTTCCTTGAGATTAGTACAGTGTGAAGTCATCCACATACAGACAGGATCACACTTAAGACACTCCTTTGTAAGACCCCTTCTAACCAATCTTTAGGTTTAGGTGTATGCCATGCTTCCAAGTAGTATCATAAGCCTTTTCAAGGTCAAAGAATGTGATGTCGTTGTGCAAAGGATTTCTGTGTAGCAGTCTCCATCCTTACAAAGACATCTATAGTCAATCTCAATTTTCTAAACCCATATTATTATGGTTCAGCATGTTTTCCTTTTCTAGTATCCTTGCTAACCTGAAGTTTACCATTAGCTTGCAGATGCAACTGGTGAGAGGAATTCGTCTGTAATTCCCTGGTATGGAAGCATCCGTGCAAGGTACAGGGATAGGAATGATATAGCTTTTCTCCATGTGATGGCATGGTGTCATCCTTAAAGATCCTGCTGAATAGGTCCAACAGGAACACTGGAAGCTCTCTAAGTGAGATATCATTTGGTATGGAAATCGTCACTTCCTGGGGCAGTCTTATGGCAAAGCTGCAAAGCACAAAAAATGGCAAGTTTTATGGAATTCTGCTGCAGTCATACAGAAGAACGACATTGGGTGTTGCTCCTGTTCAGCCCAAAGGCTGGAGAATTGGGCAGTGTAAGATGCTCCAGAGAAGATATCTGCCATGGATTTAGCTAGCTCATTTGTTATATTTTTTTGATCCTTGAGGATTATGCCATCTATCTTCAGAGCAGGTGGTGACATGATATGTGCTCTTTCCAACGATCTTGTGCACCTTGTCCCATACCCATGCTAAACGGTCTCAGAGTTAGTTCAGGGAGACATAGTGTCTCCTATGGTTAAGGCTCACCCTACACCTTTAAGCATTCCATTTCCAACGTGTTTTGGGAGTACCTTTTGGAGGGTTGTTTACCTTCCTTTGGATAGGCTCGGGATTCCTTTGCCTGGGCAAATTGTGGACCTGAGCCTTTGGATCAGGGGCATTCTGTCTAGCAGTGGAGGCCCCTGTTGAGGTGGTGGCAGCTGAAGCTGTAACCGCTGAGACTTCTGAAGCCTTGTCTTATAGTTCCAGAAACCTTACTTTGGGAGGAGTCCTTTGGACAGGCTCTGGATTCCTTTGCCCAGACAAAGGACAGGCCTGAACATCTGGTTCAGGGGTATTCTGTTTAGCAGTAGAGATGTGGATGTGGCAGCCACTGTAGTTGTCACCATTGAGGTCTCTGGCGCCTTGACTGATGTCTCCCAAAACCTCCTTTTGGGAGGAGTCTCCTCAATAGATTCTCACTCCTACTCTGTTTCATGTGGAACAACTCGCCTGTGGCATTTTCATTATTTGAGGACTAAGGTCAAACTGTGGTAGGAAAGTGTTTGGTGCAAGAAGTATTGGAGCTTAAGGGAGGATGGGAAAGACATTGTAGAACTGAGGCATAAGATTTACTAGGCATGAGCACATTGCTTTGCCTCTTGAAAACATACTTTCTCTTTGTCCGTTATGTTCCAATACTTTTTATTTATTTATTTACCTATTTTCAAATTTGTACCTTTGCACTGCTACATGACCTCTTTTGCATTGATATCAGACTGGACCTGGACAGTTGTCAACTCTTTGATGACACACTCTTGGTAGTCCATTTTCCCGAAGATGGTAAGCTCCGTGCCCATAACTGGCAGCAGATGCACCACATAGGGTTGGATACATATGGCTATACTTCGAGGTGGTACCATGCCAAGTTAACTGATTCCAGAAGGACTAACATTTCAAAAGTTAGAAGAACTAATGTAGATAGTTCCACTACTCCCAACAGTCACAGGGGTAGTGAGGAAATATACTCAGTCACAACTCAGTGTTGATCTAGATACCCTAGATTAACCCTAGACAAATTTGACCAGATGACTTGACCAGTCACCCATCTAACCAGAATAGAGGTGTGTTGCTAGCTGCAGAGTGTGGCATACAGCATGGCTTAAGCTCCAGGATTCCTGTTTCTCAGCAATATGGGACAAGATATATGGTAAACACACATGAGAGAGTTCTCCCTCGTCCAACCCCCCTAACAGAAGCCGCCTTGCTGCGGTGGGGGGGGTTGAGGTCCCAATGATCTGGCGAGCCTGACCAGAGGGATACCCATACTGGAGGGGTCATTAGTGAGGGAAGAGACAAAATGACTTCCTGGTGCACCAAGACCTATGGTCATTCCATCTTGGACTAGGAAGAACTCTCCCACGTGTGTTTGCCGTGCGTGGCGTCCCGTATTACCAGGAGACGGGAGTCCTCAAGGTTGAGCGATGCTGCATACTGCGCCCTGCAGCTAGTGACACATCTCTTTGGTCCTTTATTCTGGTTAGACAGGTGGCTTGATCAAGGCCTGGTCAAGTCAATCAGCTGGTCAGATATGGCTAGGGTCAAGCAGGCACTGTTCAGTCAGTAGCGCATAGGTCCCATGACTACCATCAGTACCCCTGTGGCTGTTGGGAGATTTTGAGCCCAACTATAGCTTCCCCTCCAATTCTAATTTGTTTGAGTACTACAAATTTACAATGATCTAGCTCTCTCCCTGACAACCTCACCCCTAACGGAAGCCACCTTGCCGCGGTGGGGGGGCTTGAGGTCCCAATGATCTGGTGAGCCGGACCAGAGGGCTACCCATACTGGAGGGGTCACCAGTGAGGGATGAGACAAAATGGCTTCCTGGTGCACCAAGGCCTATGAGAGGGGATGGTGCACCCACCCCTGGTTCATCTCATCTTGGACCAGGGAGAACTCTCCACGTGTGTTTTCTGGCCCGTTGCCGGGGGGCAAACCACTGTAAACCAGGGA
>NC_051401.1:26369541-26374644 GCF_015228065.2 Penaeus monodon | reverse complement strand
TTCTGGAATCAGTTAACTTGGCATGGTACCACCTCGAAGTATAGCCATATGTATCCAACCCTATGTGGTGCATCTGCTGCCAGTTATGGGCACGGAGCTTACCATCTTCGGGAAAATGGACTACCAAGAGTGTGTCATCAAAGAGTTGACAACTGTCCAGGTCCAGTCTGATATCAATGCAAAAGAGGTCATGTAGCAGTGCAAAGGTACAAATTTGAAAATAGGTAAATAAATAAATAAAAAGTATTGGAACATAACGGACAAAGAGAAAGTATGTTTTCAAGAGGCAAAGCAATGTGCTCATGCCTAGTAAATCTTATGCCTCAGTTCTACAATGTCTTTCCCATCCTCCCTTAAGCTCCAATACTTCTTGCACCAAACACTTTCCTACCACAGTTTGACCTTAGTCCTCAAATAATGAAAATGCCACAGGCGAGTTGTTCCACATGAAACAGAGTAGGAGTGAGAATCTATTGAGGAGACTCCTCCCAAAAGGAGGTTTTGGGAGACATCAGTCAAGGCGCCAGAGACCTCAATGGTGACAACTACAGTGGCTGCCACATCCACATCTCTACTGCTAAACAGAATACCCCTGAACCAGATGTTCAGGCCTGTCCTTTGTCTGGGCAAAGGAATCCAGAGCCTGTCCAAAGGACTCCTCCCAAAGTAAGGTTTCTGGAACTATAAGACAAGGCTTCAGAAGTCTCAGCGGTTACAGCTTCAGCTGCCACCACCTCAACAGGGGCCTCCACTGCTAGACAGAATGCCCCTGATCCAAAGGCTCAGGTCCACAATTTGCCCAGGCAAAGGAATCCCGAGCCTATCCAAAGGAAGGTAAACAACCCTCCAAAAGGTACTCCCAACACGTTGGAAATGGAATGCTTAAAGGTGTAGGGTGAGCCTTAACCATAGGAGACACTATGTCTCCCTGACTAACTCTGAGACCGTTTAGCATGGGTATGGGACAAGGTGCACAAGATCGTTGGAAAGAGCACATATCATGTCACCACCTGCTCTGAAGATAGATGGCATAATCCTCAAGGATCAAAAAAATATAACAAATGAGCTAGCTAAATCCATGGCAGATATCTTCTCTGGAGCATCTTACACTGCCCAATTCTCCAGCCTTTGGGCTGAACAGGAGCAACACCCAATGTCGTTCTTCTGTATGACTGCAGCAGAATTTCCATAAAACTTGCCATTTTTTGTGCTTTGCAGCTTTGCCATAAGACTGCCCCAGGAAGTGACGATTTCCATACCAAATGATATCTCACTTAGAGAGCTTCCAGTGTTCCTGTTGGACCTATTCAGCAGGATCTTTAAGGATGACACCATGCCATCCACATGGAGAAAAGCTATATTCATTCCTATCCCTGTACCTTGCACGGATGCTTCCATACCAGGGAATTACAGACGAATTCCTCTCACCAGTTGCATCTGCAAGCTAATGGTAAACTTCAGGTTAGCAAGGATACTAGAAAAGGAAAACATGCTGAACCCATAATAATATGGGTTTAGAAAATTGAGATTGACTATAGATGTCTTTGTAAGGATGGAGACTGCTACACAGAAATCCTTTGCACAACGACATCACATTCTTTGACCTTGAAAAGGCTTATGATACTACTTGGAAGCATGGCATACACCTAAACCTAAAGATTGGTTAGAAGGGGTCTTACAAAGGAGTGTCTTAAGTGTGATCCTGTCTGTATGTGGATGACTTCACACTGTACTAATCTCAAGGAAGTATACAGGATGTGCAAGGACACATGCAGACTGCAATAAATCATGCTGTGCAGTGGGCAACATACCATGTGTTCAAATATTCTCCAAGTAAGACCACGGCTATGCATTTCCACAAAAGAGGAAAGTTCTATCCTTCCCTCTATTTAGGAGGAAAGCCACTGCATTTTGTCCAAGAGGTCAGGTACTTGGGTGGAGTAATTTTTTACTCAAGGCTTTGCATTAAACAGTTAAACGTAAAGGCTACAGATTTACCGAACACCTTTTTATAGCAAATTTGACCATGGATGTGGGGTTTATTTATCTGCAATGACCACTGTTGTCCAGATGTTGGACTGTTGAAAATTAAGCTTTCAGGTCTTCACCTGTGGAGTCCCTGTATGCTGAGAGCAGAGAACCCCCTCTTTCAGACACTGAGACTACATGAACTTGATTTTCTACACAAGACTACAAAAGATTCTGGGATCTCCTACACCTGATCCTATGTAGGAGAATGAGAAATCTCTCAAAGGTTCTAACTGTGAAACTATTGGCATTCCATAATTACCCCCTTGGACCATTCTAGGTGAGCTAGATTTGGTTGGAATAGGGAAGGGGAAGAGATCCAAAGCAGAAATTAGGGAGAGATTTCTTCAACACACTTCTAAATGCCAAGGATTAGATGCAATATATACAATGCAATATATATAATGCAATATATACTTATATCTGAAAATGGCTTTGCAGCAGTGAGCAGGAGGAAAATTTGATTTGGCAGTCTTTTTTTGGCAGCCTCAATCTTCACTGGAGAGTTACATGCTATTCTTGCAGAAGTCAAAATGATTAGAGGTCTTATGTAAAATGAGTTTAAACTCATCAGATCCAGTGATAAGGGTAGTTGAAGGCTGGCTTGCATTGAAGTCAGCACATAAAAAGATGCTAGGTTTCCTCTCCTACACATTGACTTAACCCCAGCAACAGAAGCTGTCTTTGCGAAACAAACTACGTGAGATTAGAGATGACCTTAGCAGTCGAGTGACCAGCGTCCATCCCAATTGACATGTAGAAGTGTTAACAAGGCTTAGAAGCGGGCACACAAGATTAACTCATGGGCTAATGATGACTAAAATTAAAGGATGTTGTGAGGGATCCCAAGCGTAATTAACAGTCGCACATGTAGTGGAAAGATGTGCAGCATTCTCAGACCAAAGATTTATATATACACTGAAAAATCTATTGAAGGAGGATTGTGATGAAGAAAGTCTTGATAATTTCGTAGGAGAGACTAATATATATGTATATGTATGTATCTTCTTCTTTTAACGGTAGGTTCATGTCTGAGCCGCCGTGGTCACAGCATGATACTTCATTGTAGTTTTTCATGTTGTGATGCTCTGGGAGTGAGTACGTGGTAGGGTCCCCAGTTCCTTTCCACGGAGAGTGCCGGTGGTACCTTTTAGGTAATATGTATATATATATATATATATATATATATATATATATATATATATATATATATATATTATATATATATTTTTTTTTTTTTTTTTTTTTTTTTTTTTTTTTTTTCTTCTTCTTCCTTCTTCTTCTTCTTCTTTCTTTCTTTATTTCTTTTTCTTTTTTTTTAATACAATTTAATTGTGTATTTTTTATGCAATAATTTTAAACAGTTAAAGCATTATATTTATGCTTTGATTTTTTTTACATTATGTATATTATTGTTTATCTCTATTTATGAGATATTCATTAATAGATTTTTGACATTTTAATCCAACAATGTATTCGGCTCTAATGACTTAGCTGTTGACGCAGCAGATAATTAAAATAATCCGATCATGTAGAAAATAATATTCCACTTCAGGCGCCTACCTATCGTTATTATGATATCGCTAATCGTAGCCACCGTGCTGCAGGAAATGGAGGAAAAGGGCATTATTGAGCCCTCAACCATCAACCGGGTTTTGAGTCCAATTGTCCTGATAAACTATTGCCAAGAAAACACTTAGTTATCTAAAGAAACAGTCTTCCATGGCATAATTAATTAGTGAAAAGGAATATATATAATTTGAATATCATGCATAATTAGATATTAAGGAAGCTTACTTTGAAACTGAACTTGATGAAACATCCTGAGGTTTAACCACATTTTCTGATGGCTTTTTCAAAATATAGTTTTTCGTAGACTGCCATTCAGGCTGAGTTGTGCTCCGGCCATCTCCAGAAAAAAGATGAAGGAAATCCTTGCACCTTATATTTAAGAAAGATGAGTACATAATTACTTAGACGACATGAGTCTGTTGGGAGACACTTTTGATATTTTTAAATAGATAAAAGGTAAAATTCAACTGCTTAAGGATAGGGGAATGAAATTTGATTTAAATAAATACAGAATAGGGGAAAGGTTAGTAAAATTCTTAGAACACATGGTGTCCAAGGAAGGTTGCAAACCAGAACCTTTGACTATTAAAGCTATTAAATATTTGAAAATGAAAGAAGTTGCAGATTTCTTGGAATGTGTGGGGACTCTACAGGTAACGCGTCCTGTATTTGCCTGTATAGCCCTCACGGAGATTAAGTAGGATTATTTATTTATTTGGTGAATAGATTTACAATATTGAAAAGTAGATTAGTTAATGCGCCTATTTTAATGAAAGCATAGGAGAGAAAGCACTTCTAAAAACAGATGCAAATGAGGGATTTTCAGGGAGTATTGGCACAGATTCAGCCAGATGGAATGCAAGAATTATAGTCGTAAGTTGAACTGGGTAGAGCACTAGTACTCTGCCACTGACAAAGAAGCTCTTGTAGTTGTCCTTTCATGCCGGGAAATTTTTGGGGATTATATCTGGGGAAACCGATTTATAATGTATATGGAGCATCTATCCTAGGTAAGCATTTTTTTTCATAACTAACAGCCCTAATAGGAGTTGAAGGATATAAGAAGTGAGAGAATAATATTAACATTCGGTATATAAAGGGGAAAGAGAATGTAGTGGCAAACAAATTATCAAGACGTGTTTTAAGAACCCAAGCTGTAGCTATTAAGGAAAGCAAAACTTTCTTAGGTCTCTCAAAAGATAACTTCTTTTATGTCCCGAAAAAACAACATAAATTGCGTGAAGTAATAGAACATATTGAAAGGGATTTAGTAAACAAATTAAAGTTTTGCATTTTGCACAATTTTCAGCTAGAAGATGGCCTGTGATATTATAGACTAGTGAGGAAGAATAAAGGAATAAATTTTACCCAAGTGATAACATATAATATTAAAACTAAGGCTTTAAAATTTGTTCATGAATCATTTGGATATCTGGGGCATACTAAAACACGAAGTAGGATTGAATAGTATTTTTTCCGGGAAAAATTAAGAGCAGATGCTAA
>NC_051401.1:26359541-26364541 GCF_015228065.2 Penaeus monodon | reverse complement strand
GCTATACAGGCAAATACAGGACGCGTTACCTGTAGAGTCCACACATTCCAAGAAATCTGCAACTTCTTTCATTTTCAAATATTTAATAGCTTTAATAGTCAAAGGTTCTGGTTTGCAACCTTCCTTGGACACCATGTGTTCTAAGAATTTTACTAACCTTTCCCCTATTCTGTATTTATTTAAATCAAATTTCATTCCCCTATCCTTAAGCAGTTTGAATTTTACCTTTTATCTATTTAAAAATATCAAAAGTGTCTCCCAACAGACTCATGTCGTCTAAGTAATTATGTACTCATCTTTCTTAAATATAAGGTGCAAGGATTTCCTTCATCTTTTTACTGGAGATGGCCGGAGCACAACTCAGCCTGAATGGCAGTCTACGAAATCTATATTTTGAACAGCCATCAGAAAATGTGGTTAAACCTCAGGATGTTTCATCAAGTTCAGTTTCAAAGTAAGCTTCCTTAATATCTAATTATGCATGATATTCAAATTATATATATTCCTTTTCACTAATTAATTATGCCATGGAAGACTGTTTCTTTAGATAACTAAGTGTTTACTTGGCAATAGTTTATCAGGACAATTGGACTCAACCAGGTTGATGGTTGAGGGCTCAATAATGCCCTTTTCCTCCATTTCCTGCAGCACGGTGGCTACGATTAGCGATATCATAATAACGATAGGTAGGCGCCTGAAGTGGAATATTATTTTCTACATGATCGATTATTTTTAATTATCTGCTGCGTCAACAGCTAAGTCATTAGAGCCGAATACATTGTTGGATTAAAATGTCAAAAATCTATTAATGAATATCTCATAAATAGAGATAAACAATAATATACATAATGTAAAAAAATCAAAGCATAAATATAATGCTTTAACTGTTTAAAATTATTGCATAAATATACACAATTAAATTGTATTAAAAAAAAAGAAAAAGAAATAAAGAAAGAAAGAAGAAGAAGAAGAAGAAGAAGAAGAAAAAAAAAAAAAAAAAAAAAAAAAAAAAAAATATATATATATATATATATATATATATATATATATATATATATATATATATATACATATTACCTAAAAGGTACCACCGGCACTCTCCGTGGAAAGGAACTGGGGACCCTACCACGTACTCACTCCCAGAGCATCACAACATGAAAACTACAATGAAGTATCATGCTGTGACCACGGCGGCTCAGACATGAACCTACCGTTAAAAGAAGAAGATACATACATAAAACATATATATTAGTTCTCCTACGAAATTATCAAGATTTTCTTATCACAACTCCTTCATAGTTTTTCAGGATATAAAATCTTGGTCTGAAAAAGCTGCACATCTTCCACTACATGGGACTTTTAAATTTACGCTTGGGACCCCTCAAAACACCCTTTTAAATTTTAGTCATCATTACCCATGAGTTAATTTGTGTGCCCGCTTCAAAGCCTTGTTAACATTCTACATGTCAAGGGATGGACGTGGTCACTCGATCTAAGGTCATCTCAAAATTCACTTTTTTTGTTTCGCAAAGACAGCTCTGTTGCGGGGGTTAAAGTCAATGTGTGGAGGGGAAAACCCTAGCTTTTTTATGTGCTGATTTAAATAAACCCAGCTTCAAATACCCCTTATCATGGATCTGATGAGTTTTAAAATCATTTTTCATAAGACCTTAATCATTTTGACTTCTGCAAGAATAGCATGTAACCTCCATGAAGATTGAGGGGCCCAAAAAAAACTGCCAATCAAATTTCCTCCTGCTCAGCTGCCCCAAAACCATTTTCAGATATAAGTATTTTTGCATTATATATATTTCATTGTATATATTGATCAATCCCTTTGGGATTTAAATGTGTTAAGAAATTTCCCCCTAATTTTTGCTTTGGATCTCTTTCCCCCTTCCCCATTCCAAAACCCAAAATTTGTCACCTAGAATGGGCCCAAGGGGTAATTAGGGGAAACCAAAAAGTTTTACGTTAGAACCCTTTTAAAAGGGTTTCCATTCTCCTACATAGGTCAGGTGTGGAGATCCCAGAATCTTTTGAGTCTTGTGTAAAAAAACAAATTCGTGTCCCCCAGTGTTGAAAGAGGGGGGTTCCTTTCTCTCAGCATACAGGGGACTCCACAGGTGAAAACCTAAAGCTTAATTTTCAAAAGTCCAAAATTTTGGCAAAAAAGTGGCCCTGCAGATAAAAAAACCCCACATCCCTGGTCAAATTTGCATAAAAAAGGTGTTCGGTAAATCTGTAGCCTTTTGTTTTTAAATGTTTAATGCAAAGCCCCTTTAGTAAAAAATTACTCCACCAAGTACCTGACCTCTTGGACCCAAAAAGCAGGGCTTTCCTCCCAAATAGAGGGGAAAGGGTAGAACTTTCCTCTTTTGGGAAAGCTAGCCGTGGTCTTACTTGGAGAATATTTGAACACATGGTATGTTGCCCACTGCACAGCATGATTTATTGCAGTCTGCATGTGTCCTTGCACATCCTGTATACTTCCTTGAGATTAGTACAGTGTGAAGTCATCCACATACAGACAGGATCACACTTAAGACACTCCTTTGTAAGACCCCTTCTAACCAATCTTTAGGTTTAGGTGTATGCCATGCTTCCAAGTAGTATCATAAGCCTTTTCAAGGTCAAAGAATGTGATGTCGTTGTGCAAAGGATTTCTGTGTAGCAGTCTCCATCCTTACAAAGACATCTATAGTCAATCTCAATTTTCTAAACCCATATTATTATGGGTTCAGCATGTTTTCCTTTTCTAGTATCCTTGCTAACCTGAAGTTTACCATTAGCTTGCAGATGCAACTGGTGAGAGGAATTCGTCTGTAATTCCCTGGTATGGAAGCATCCGTGCAAGGTACAGGGATAGGAATGAATATAGCTTTTCTCCATGTGGATGGCATGGTGTCATCCCTTTAAAAATCCTGCTGAATAGGTCCAACAGGAACACTGGAAGCTCTCTAAGTGAGATATCATTTGGTATGGAAATCGTCACTTCCTGGGGCAGTCTTATGGCAAAGCTGCAAAGCACAAAAAATGGCAAGTTTTATGGAAATTCTGCTGCAGTCATACAGAAGAACGACATTGGGTGTTGCTCCTGTTCAGCCCAAAGGCTGGAGAATTGGGCAGTGTAAGATGCTCCAGAGAAGATATCTGCCATGGATTTAGCTAGCTCATTTGTTATATTTTTTTGATCCTTGAGGATTATGCCATCTATCTTCAGAGCAGGTGGTGACATGATATGTGCTCTTTCCAACGATCTTGTGCACCTTGTCCCATACCCATGCTAAACGGTCTCAGAGTTAGTCAGGGAGACATAGTGTCTCCTATGGTTAAGGCTCACCTACACCTTTAAGCATTCCATTTCCAACGTGTTGGGAGTACCTTTTGGAGGGTTGTTTACCTTCCTTTGGATAGGCTCGGGATTCCTTTGCCTGGGCAAATTGTGGACCTGAGCCTTTGGATCAGGGGCATTCTGTTAGCAGTGGAGGCCCCTGTTGAGGGGGGTGGCACTGAACTGTAACCGCTGAGATTTGAACCCTTTGTTTTTATATTTCCCAAAAACCCTTTACTTTGGGGGGAGTCCTTTGGCAGGCTTGGTTCCTTTTCCCCAGAAAAAGGGAAAGGGCCCTAAACATCGGTTCAGGGGTATTCTGTTTAGCATGAGATGTGGATGTGGCACCCCACTGTAGTTGTCACCATTGAGGTTTTTGGCGCCTTGACTGATGTCTCCCAAAACCCCTTTTGGGAGGAGTCTCCTCAATAGATTTCACCCCTACTTGTTTATGTGGAAAACTCCCCTGGGGATTTTTTTTTAGGACAAAGGTAAAAACTTGGTGGGAAAGTGTTTGGTGCAAAAAGTTTGGAGTTAAGGGAGGAGGGGAAAAGACATTGTAGAACTGAGGAAAAATTTTAAGGGCTGAGACATTGCTTTGCCTCTTGAAAACATACTTTCTCTTTGCCCCGTTAGTTCCAAAACTTTTTTTTTATTTATTTACCTTTTTCAATTGTACCCTTTTCCCTGACAGACCCCTTTTTCTTTTATCAATGGCCGGGCATTTTCAACTCTTTGATGAACACCCTTTGGGGTCCATTTTCCCCAAGATGGTAAGCTCCGTGCCCATAAATGGCAGCAGATGCACCACATGGGTTGGAAATATGGCTATATTCGAGGTGGTACCATGCAAGTTAATATTCCAGAAGGACAACATTTAAAAATTTAAAAAACTAATGTAGATAGTTCCACTACTCCCAACGCACGGGGGAGTGAGGAAAATACCAGCACAACTCAGTGTTGATCAGATACCCTAGATTAACCCTAGACAAATTTGACCAAGACTTGACCAGTACCCTTAACCAGAATGAGGTGTGTTGCTAGCTGCAGAGTGGGCTAAGCATGGCTTAAGTCCAGGATTCCCCGTTTTCAGCAATATGGGACAAGTATTGTAAAACACATGAGAGAGTTTTTCCCCCCGTCCAACCCCCCTAACAGAAGCCGCCTTTCTGCGGGGGGGGGGGGAGGTCCCAATGATTGGCGGCCTGACCAGAGGGAACCCATACTGGAGGGGCATTAGTAGGGAAGAGACAAAATGCTTCCTGGTGCACCAAGACCTTGGTCATTCCATCTTGGACAGGAAAACTCTCCCCCGTGTGTTTGCCGTGCGTGGCCCCTCCCGTATTACCAGGGAGGGAGTCCTCAAGGTTGAGGGTGCGCATACTGGCCCCGCAGTAGGAACATCTCTTTGGGCCTTTATTCTGGTTAGAAGGTGGCTTGATCAAGGGCCCCGGTCAAGTAATCAGCGGTCAATATGGGTAGGGGCAAGCAGGCACTGTTGCGTAGCGCATAGGCCCCTGACTACCCTTTAGTACCCCTGTGGTGTTGGGGGAAAAAAAAAAATTTTTTTTGGGTTTTTTTTAAAACCCCCCCCAAACCCCCATAAAAAACCCCCTTCCGGGGGGGCCTTTCCCCCAAATTTAAAAAGGGGGGGGGCTTACAAATA
>NC_051401.1:26350689-26359441 GCF_015228065.2 Penaeus monodon | reverse complement strand
GCCTAACGGTGACAGCTCCAGTTGCCACCACATCCACAGGGGCATCTGCTGCTGGGCAGAATACCCCTGAAGCAAAGGCTCAGGTATGCCCCTTGCCCAGGCAAAGGAATCCTGAGCCTGTTCAAAAGACTCATTTCAAAGTGGGGTCTTTGGAGCCGTCAGGCAGGGCTCCAGAGGCTACTACAACCACAGCGGCCTCTGCTGCTAGGCAGAATGCCCCTGAAGCAAAGGCTCAGGTACGTCTTTTGCCCAGGCAAAGAAATCCTGAGCCTGTCAAAAGGAAGCCTGTGGAAACTAGTTCCATGGGTAAACAACCCCTCAAAAGATTCTCCCAAGATCCTGGAAAGGGTGTGGGCCAAACCTTGACCACAGGTGCTGCCAAACACCTTATGAAGAAGTAGTTTGGAGAACTGGATACCCTAATCCAATGGAAATGTCAGGGAATTCATGCAACATCTATAGTTTCATGTAAGCCAGTTTGTATATGCTTACAAGAGATTATGACCAGGGAAAAGCATCCAATTTCCCTGAGAGGATTCCAAATTCAAGCCCATTATAGGACTTTTGATAATGGACCTCATGGAGGAGTAGCAGTACTGGTACATCGGGATATTCCCTTCCAGGCCATCCACCTGCAGACAACACTGCAGGTGAAGGCTGTGAGAATAGGCTTGACACGACCTTATACTATTTTATCCATCTACCTTCCTCCACATAATCTCAGCATTATGAAGATGTACTTGGGCAGTTCCCACATCCATTTCTACTCTTGGGAGATTTCAATGGTCGGCATCACCTCTGGGGAGACACTTTGTGCAATTTGACTCAAGGCTTACATGGGTGCCTCACATCAAGCAGTTAAAAGTGAAGGCTACAAAAGCGCTTAGTATTTTGCGGGTTCTTTCACATCTATCTTGGTGTGCAGACTGCATAACGCTTTTATGGCTTTACGGAGCACTTATTCGTAGTGAGCTAGATTATGGATGTGAGGCTTATTCATCTGCAACTCCCAATGTTCTCCGGATGTTGGACTCAGTTCATAATGAAGCTCTCAGAATCTGTACTGGGGCTTTCAGGTCTTCACCTGTATGCTGAGAGTGGAGAACCACCTCTTTCACTACACGAGACTACAAAGGATTCTGCGATCTCCTACATCCAGATTGGTTTTCAACCCCCTTGAGGATAGCCAATCCTATGGTAGGAAAATGAGGAATCTTGTGGAAGACCTTAATTTAATTCCACTAAGGTTCTGGTTGTTGGAATTCCTCAATTCCCTCCTTGGGCCAATCAAGTCGAGCTGGATTTGGTCGGAACTGGGAAAGGGGAGAGATCCGACCCAGAAGTCAGAGAGAGATTTCTTCAGCACATTTCTAAGTACCAAGGATCAGATGCAATATATACAGATGGTTCGAAATCTGAAAATGGTGTGGGCTTTGCAACAGTGTGCCGAAGGAAGAACACATCTGGCAGTCTTCTTCTAGCAGCCTCGATCTTCACTGCAGAGTTACAAGCCATCCTTGCAGCAGTTAAGATGACTAGAGATCTTACGAACCATTCTATTGTGATATGTTGCGACTCTTGTAGTGCCTTGCAAGCAATCAAGAGCTTCTTAAACTCATCACATCCAGTGGTGAGGGAGGTTCAAGATTGGCTTGCACTGATGTCAACACGTAAAAAGATAACTGTGTTGGGTGCCAGCACATGTTGGTATTAGTGGGAATGAGCGAGCTGATCAGAAGGCCAAGGGAGCTGCTGCTTAGCCTTGTGATGCTCGTTTTCCTCTCCCACACACCGACTTGAAACCCAGCATCAGGTGTTGTCTTCGTGATAATTGGAAGGAGCAATGGAGGCATACCTCCAGAAACAAACTGCGAGAGATTAGAGATGACCTTGGCAGTTGGGTGACTAGCATCCATCCCAACCGAAAAGTGAAAGTTGTATTAACAAGACTAAGAATCGGGCACACAAGACTGACTCATGGGCCGATGATGGCTAAAAGTCAAGCACTTTGTGAGGGATGCCAATAGCGATTAACAGTCGCACATGTTGTGGAAAGATGTGCAACATTCTCAGACCAAAGACGTATGTACTTGTCTCCCCCATATACACTGAAGAATGTATTGGGGGAGGATTGTGATATAGAGGGTCTTATTAGTTTCCTTAGGGAGACTAATATTTTTAATAAAATCTAATCATGCTTAATGTTTATGCAATAATATTATATACTTAGAGCATAATATTTATGCTTTGATTTTAAATATATTTAATGTTATTTGTAAGATATTTATTGATATATTTTTAAAGTTATGAATATTTTAATATTTCTATTGAACAAGGCATTCGCCGCTAATGACCTTAGCTGTTGACGCAGCAGCTAATTTTAAATAATCAATCAGTCAATCTCCCACACCCCGACCTGAAACCCAGCATCAAGAGTTGTCTTCACGATAAATGGAAGGAATAATGGAGGCATACCTCTAGAAACAAACTGCAAGAGATTAGAGATGACCTTGGCAGTTGGGTGACCAGCATCCATCCCAACCGAAAAGTAGAAGTTGTATAAACAAGACTATGAATCGGGCACACAAGACTGACTCATGGACCGATGATGGCTAAAAGTCAAGCACTTTGTGAGGGAGGCCAAGAACCATGAACGATCACACATGAAGTGGAAAGATGTGCAACATTCTCAGACCAAAGATATATGTACTTGTCTCCCCCATATGCACTGAAAAATTTATTGGGGGAGGATTGTGACATACAGAGTCTTATTAGTTTCCTTAGGAGATTAATATTTTCAATAAAATTTAATTATGCATAACGTTTATGCAATTGTTTTATACATTTAGAGCATAATATTTATGTTTTAATTCTTAATATATTTATTGTTATTTGTAAGATATTTATTGATAGATTTTAAAAGTTTTAGATATTCTAAATTTTCCATTTAACAAGATATTTGCCACTAATGACCTTAGCTGTTGATGCGGCAGATAATTTTAGATAATCAATAATAACCTGGTCCAAGATGAAATGAACCAGAGCTGGGCGCACCATCCCTTCTCATAGGACTTGGTGCACCTGGAAGCCATTTTGTCTCATCCCTCAGTAGTGACCCCTCCAGTATGGGTAGTTCTCTGGTCCAGCTCACCAGGTCATTAGGACCTCAAGCCCCCCCTACCAAGACAAGGCTGCTTTCATTAGGGGAGGTTTCTACATGAATGTGTGTTGGTTCGAATCTAAGTTTTCTCACTTCATCCTTATCTAAAATAAAAACTTAATTATTAATAATTACATCCCTTGCCTTTCCATTTTTCTTTCTGGTAGATGATTCCAAGAGAAATCTTCCATAACGATATCTAATTTATCTAACCTTGAACCCCTACTTTTACAAATCTAAGGTGGTCTCAGGACAAAATCATTATCATATTTATGTGCAGGATTTGTTCCAACTACTCTACAAATGTTTACATTATTCTCCCATGCTTAACAAAGTGTTCACTACTGTCCATCTTTATTTTCTACATTATTTACATACTCATAATCTGTCAAGATTGTGTGCTTCATAACCGTTCTGTTCATATAACTGGATATCAAAAGGAACAAGAAGTTGCTTTCCTTCCGCGACTTCAAAATACTATTGGAAATCGTTACCAGCATATTTTGGATGGACTAACACCTTATTGCCAGGGAGTTCTTTGGTATCAACCCATAACATAACACTCGTGGTTGAGTTTTCTTTCTTGTATGTGGAGATGACCAGCCCAAAATTTTACATCTTCTTTATTCTTTTGACCAAAATTTTGCCAAGTTTCATTTTGTCTTCTGGCACTTAGTGAAATATGATCATAATCTCCCCTAGACATCTTCTTACTCTTAATATTAATCACTAATGTTGGGGAAATATCCAATACATCTGCAAACACTTTTGGTCTTTGCTTGTCATGGTCCATTTCCAATTTCAATCTATCCATATTCTTTAGAAATTATAGTACTGGATGACCCTGTGTCAACTTCACACATAGCTGTGTGACCACAAATTGACACATGGATCACCCTGCATGAGTTTGGCGGCCTTAAAAAATTGCTTTTGATTGTAAGTACTAATGTTGACCATTTTTAATTCATATTTCTATTAGTTTCCTCTTTTCTGCTATAACCTTCCTTATTCTCTCTTGGTAATTACTTTTTACCTATCACTGTGACTATAATCATATCAGTCACAACACTGGATATTTTGCCATCTACAAAATTCAGTCCAATGTGAGCGTTGCAATTAGTGCAAATCCTGTTAAATGACTAATTACTACTATTTTATCATTATAATTAGTAATTATTTTCGTTGCTTGTATTTTTGATTTAATCCTAAGGCTTCTAGTTGGTCTCATCTATTTCCTCATATATCACTAGGAACTTATTCAAGTGCCTGTCATTGCAAAAGTGTTTAGCCGAGAAAAATCAGGTAGCTCAACATCCCCAGTGTTATCTATAAGACCTATATTTCATTGACAAATTGGCATGGGTTTAAATTTGTCGGAATCCCTCATTGTAAGGTACAAGTAAGCTTCATGAGCTTTGAATGGTGGTACTACGGTTTTCCGAGAGACTTCTAAAATTAATCCCAATTATTTATGTTCCCAAGTCTAATTTCATAGTTCACTAGGTTTTAAATTGTTCTGTCAGTTGTGGTTATTTCTACTTCACACCTTATTTCATCCTCTCTTGAAAAACATTCTGATTTATTTACCCTTCCATTAAACGTAGCTATCACTGAAACATCTGTTTTTTCTATCGTCACCTCAGGGATGTCATAAGTTTGAAGCTATGACTTTTACACTAATGTACACTCTAGAATTGTTGACATTGCCTTAGCAATTTCTTTCACTGGTGTATTTCCTCTTTTTTTAACACCCCTCTACCCAAGTCATATGGCGTTGATGATGCTACTTTGTCATTAACCTTTCTAATATCTACCACCCTTTCATCAGCTGACAAGATGACTCCTTTCACACTTGTTATTCTTTCATCAACTCTCCAGTCAATCACCAATCTCCTTAATATATTTATTCTTGTGTTACTTCCGAGTTATCCATTCCTAGGTTGTTTGTATAGGGTGGTGACAAAGAACATAAAAATTTGCTTAATCCTCTAGAACTCACACTGGATACTATATCATATTACTGAAGTGTGTTAGTTATTATGTCATCTCTATAAGCCTTCGTAGTTATACGGACGGCAGACGTCAGCCGGTTCATCGCCATCTTTATCTGATTATATGAACCCCCACTATTCTACTTTAATTTGGTACGTGAAACTAAGGATAATTTTCACTAAATTTCAATGTTGTTGTTGCTTTATTTTATCTTTATTATTTTTTCTCTTTTTATTTATTTATTTATTCATTTATTTTTATTTTTATTATTTTTTTTATTGTCTGAAGCAGAGAACTGCATCTGAAGTTACCAGCCTTACAAATTAGAAAGTGGTACGTAGTGTAGCGACCACTAGCTAACATCAAACAATGTATCAAAATGTTACGGGTTCGGGATTCTACAAAAAAAGGCCTGTACACACACACACACACACACACACACACACACACACACACACACACACACACACACACACACACACACACACACACACACATACACTGTAAAAGGCTATGATCCTGGTGAACAGAGGGTACTGATACTTGTTAATGGCGTAACTCTTTATTGGGAGTCGTACCACACAGTATGGGAACACACGAGACGATGTCTATATATATATATGGGTAATACCGGTATGCTGGGTCAAGGGTCAGATTAGCCAACCTGGATGGGGAGGGCTAGGCCGACCTTACCGCGTCGAGCTCTGGTCACGAACTGAAGGGTCAAGCGAGATCAGATAACAGTCATCCTCTACGCCCTCGCTGAGTGAATGGTTCCTATTTGGGATTAGGATCCACGTGGTAAACAGCCATGTGGTCCACTGGTAACAAAAATAGACTTATGTATATGCTATATTGCTCGGCCACCTACTCGCGCCTTGCCCTCGAGGCGCCTTTGATTTGCCTCAAGAGTGACCTAATTTGGTCGTCTCGTTCTCGTGCGTTGTCCTGGTGCATCTTCGTGGCACACACACACACACACACACACACACACACACACACACACACACACACACACACACACACACACACACACACACACACACATACACACACACACATGCACACACACACACACACACACATACACACACACACACACACACACACACACACACACACTATAAGATGTGGATAATTCTATTTCTGTTACAGGATGTGGATAATTCTATTTCTATTACCAGTGGACCACGTGGCTGTTTTCCACGTGGATCCAAATGTCACAAATAAGAACCACCCGCTCAGCGAGGGCGGAGGTCACATTTTATATCTGACCTCGTTTGACCGGGAGTTCGTGTGAAGCACCGACGCGGTAGGGTCACCTCTCGCCTCCCTCCGGGGAAGTTCGTGTCAAGCGACCAGCGCGGTAGGTCAGCTCCGCCCTCTCTCCGGGCAGCTGACCGTGGCCTCCGCGCGGCGTTTTTGACCCTTAGACAAGTCGTAGCGTCGTCGTAGCGTGTGTTCCCCCTTTACGTGTGTTTTGCGTCCCTGTCAGCCAGCCACTGTACTAGAGTACTCATAGCCTTTTACAAAGTGGTGGCAGCGAGGGCCGTTGCATCCTTTTGGCATGCAACACGGACACACCACCCCCGAAGAAAATCCGCTCGACCGCTTCAAGACATGGCTAAGAAAAAAAACACGTAAGTACACGTTTGGGCCCCTTTCTTATTTTTTCCCTTCTTCTCCCATACATGTGTTATGCCGTTGTTTTTTGTTGGGTTAATAGGTGCTAAGGACAGCAAATGGCACGTTCTCCACTATTCTTCCACCTCAGATCGTATTTCCGTGCGATCGAGTATGTGATCAATAAACATGAATATCGTTCGTTAGTAAAGTAATTAATTATTTTCTCTCGTTTTTAGAGATTTATATTGTTTCATCTGCAACGAATTTAACGCGTTCGTGATTTTATCTTATCACGAATACCATTTCATTTTATCTCGTTCCTAACCCTCGCGCCCGACCTGACCTTCCCTTTCCTTTCTCTTGCGGTCACTTTGGATTAGAAAAAGGTTAATTTCCTGTCTTGACCTGACCTCACTTCTCTTTTCCCGGTCGGTGGCGGCGTGGGTAGAACAGATGACCACTTGGTTCCCTCTACTTTGGAAGCAAACATATCATTGTTACATTGCTTTTTGGTGACACGTTCTATCGGCGCTAGAGCGAAGCAGTAACAAATTGTATTATTTGGATATAGCGTAGGATCTTCCCCCATATCTAGTGCACAGGATTGCCCGATATTGCCCCGGGGTTGCGTAAACGCCTAATAGATCTGCGCTCCGTCGTTCGAGAGTAGTTGCAATAACCGAAGTTATTCGTTCGTTCGGCTCCCTTTGAGTCGGTGTGACCCGCGGTTACGTCCGTTAATTAATGTAGGACTAGGGTTTAAGCTAGAATCATTATTCGCTTATTAATCACACCTTTCTCACCCTCTTGAAGTCGCTTGCATGTTTTGGGTACCCCCCAAGCGTTTGTGTGATTCGTGAATTATATATCCTTCGGGAATTTTGCGAGCGCCCATTACAGATACGCAGAAGAGAGCAGGATATTATATTCCTGGCTCGAGTCGCTTCAGTCATATACGGCATTTGGGTATAGGATCCCCCCGTTATTGAGTTTTATTGAAGTCTGACGTGCAAAGCTAGACATGTACCTCGGCAGTTCAGATTTCTGACCCCGAGAAGATTTGCTTGATAAAAAATTGGCGAATATTTTTTCATGTCACCATTCATTCATGCGTACATTCTGTCGCATATCATTATATGTTGAATTCAATGTGGTAGTTGAAATAATCTTAAATAGCTAGCATTGCTAATGTACTTCAGTTTTGTTATAGTGAACGTTAATATTCGTGTTTATGATTCATTCTCTGTGTGAGGTCACTCGCCTTCCCTCTCATTAACGCTAGCTGTCACTCACACACGCATACACACACACCTTCACCTCACTCACACACGCAGGACAAAAGACACTGACCCTTTTTCATTAATAAGGCTGGTTGCTGTCTAGTGCCGGCGTAAAGATTTATTATGTATCTCTTTAGCCCGCAATTTTGTCCGTCGTGACGAGTGGTTCGTACATAAAGTACAAGTTACATCTATTTCTTATCTGTGTGACGACTATGGTTCAAATAGATCTTCGCGGATCGCCGATGTCGTTCCCTTATCTATTCTCATATCTATCAGAGATGGTTGGTAGTTCAAATAGGTCTATGCGGACCGCTACTGACATCTCCCTCTTCAATTTTCTTCTTTACCTTTGTGAAAATAAAACACAAAATGAAAAAAGACGAAAATAAGTTAAAAACCAACATTAAAAACCGTAAATTGTTATGAATAAACGGCTAGTGGTAACTACCACCCCATCTTCTCTGTTGCCTTCTTTTTTCTTACTCTGGCCCTTACGTGTATGATCTGGCTCCCCGACTTTATATTGCAGTCGGACCGACACGGCACCGAAGGAGGACCCTTAGGATGCTGTAAGAAGGACGTCATCGAAGATCGCCATAGGCCCACGGACCAGGATTTTCGTCAGAAAAGGTGTTGCCTGCCAGACTCCCCGTACTTCCAGCGAACCAGCACCTTTGCCGCAGGTATCAGT
>NC_051401.1:26320689-26323189 GCF_015228065.2 Penaeus monodon | reverse complement strand
GGGGACACGTAAGTACAAGTATTTATTCAGTCTTTCCTATGATACGCCAATACATTTGATACGTATCCGTAATATATATATCCCCACAAAATGATACTGAAGTAAGATGTCATGGCAAAGAAATCTGGATCCCGTCTGGAAAAATCAGCTGCCGTATCGGCCATTCATAACTTCTTTCATCTCCCAGTAACAGGCAATATTTTAAATGCACAGGTAAAACAATGACACAGCATAAAGTAACAACTTTATTGGTTGGATTTTCATTTATTGTTAAATTCATTATTAGGAGTCTTCATCCATTGCTACCTTGGTCTACATATAAAAAAGAAAAAACATTTTGGAATTATTTCCGCTTGTCATGTGACTACCGCAGAAGACAAGGTCTAACCACCGGCCGCCGCTCTATTTTGCAACATACTACAATGGCGGTCTTGCCGAATGGACGGGTTATTCAAGTAGGGTTGGTAGCCAGGCGTGAAACTGCAGTTCAACCCACTTATCACGAATCTGAAGCCCTTATCCTTATTCATAATAACAATTATACCTGTACATAGTCACTTCAATTAATACTTATAATTCATACGTAGTTTATGTTTTCTATTTCTCTTTGTTCTTAGTTCCCAGTGTAAATTAATTATAACATAACTGTAATTAATATTTTGTTTAAAATGTCTAGACTTCTTTAAAAATGAAAATAAAATAAAGTAAAAGAAAATACTAACAGGAACAAGACAAGGAGAAAAGAAACAAAACATACAAGAAAAACCTGAGAATACTAAGTCTGTATATTCTGTTAAGATTTAGAACACAAGTAACACATCAGATTTGGCTTTTTGTAAAGTATGAACATATATTAGTTCCCTCTTTTTCTCCTTTGCAGGACTTGAAAATACCGAGGCATCGTCCAGCGAGGCGGGAAACAAACTGGTGACTCTACAAGCAAGCTTTCTTGGCGGCAAGATAGTCGTTGTGATTCCCTCGTTTGTCGTGCTGCAAAATGCTTTAAATTAAGTCAACAAAATAATAAAAGGATATTCGGCTATAAATTTGAAAATGACGCCTGGCAGCGATTTCCGTGTGAAAAATAAGTTTTTCTTATATCTCAAGGCGTGTTTCGAACGAATCTAGCTCTCATTCACATTGCAAGCGAAGCACAGCTGCAACACACCTCCTAAATCCCGCCCACCCGCCTTGTCTACAAACTCTTCACCTCGTATGATCCGGTCATGATAGAGCCCGGAACATAATCACGTGATTATCTATTACTAATTTTATTGGCTTTAATAGACGGGTCACTAGTGTCCATTTTCATGTCACGGCTAAGTACAATGCTCATTGTCTCACTTGATTTTCTTCGTGTTGTCATCGCTACAATTATATCGTCATTTTCTCGATGTCGCGTCATTTCCGCCGCTGGGAGAGTATATATGATAGTGCCTAGAAATGTTCAGTTTTACAACCTTTCTACTAACCTTATTATTAGTTTGCGGTGAAAATACTATTAAAGAAACGACTCTCAGAAAGTCACATTCTGTTGGATGGCAAGGTCAGATTTTTCACTGTCGGTGTTGGGTGTCATTTCCAATAATATCCTCTCGCCTACCAACCACAGAATTAAGAAATAAAACTGAGGCCTTAAAATCAATCTTAATAAAACTACAAAAGAAAAACAGGTTCAGAGGTGAAGGCATAGCACAGGTGCTTGCCAAGCACGCCCACCAATGGTTCTGAACTGGTGCTGCTGCTCCTAACGGGGACTCGCATATTTTTAGGGAACCTCACGTCCAATGCAGTGCGAAAGAACCGCATTGATGATGACGTCACATGAGCCATTCACTGGATTATCAACGTTCGAGTTTGGTAAAACGCTTGCAATCTATTATCTACATACTTTTCACACGAAAATTAAGTCTACTGCCTGGGTTTGGATCCTTATGGAATTGAAAAAAGGACACAGCGTTACAATCCACAAATTCCGTAAAATTGAACAAAGGAGGAGACAAAAGGCCATATCCGCAGTCAGAAAAGCTCCATTCCCTTCGCCGTCGCCTTCGCATTGCCGTATCCCAAAGTCTTTCGCTCTGGCAACGTGCATTTTCAAATGACTCATTGGAACAATTTTCATGGTCCTTCGGCTTGGATAGCTTGACGTAGGTCATTTTACACATTTAAAAAGAATTACGTAAATAGCACTGACCATTTTTATTTGAAGGTAATACTTGCGCAAATGTAGTCGTTAAGATACAAAAATGTAGTACTGGCTAACAGCCGATTTCGGGACATCAACAACAGACAGTCAAGTAGCTGACTGTTTTGTAATTGTGCGAGTACGGACTTTAACTTTACAAGTACCGATGATTTCAGAGATTATATAAATATACGAGTACACGTTTTATCATTAAATTTTTGCTCGGACCAAAAGTAATTTAAGACCCAACGACTGTAAACATGTGATAAAAAGTGATATCAGATGCATGCCATATACCGTTCTTATGTGTGT
>NC_051401.1:26310689-26315689 GCF_015228065.2 Penaeus monodon | reverse complement strand
AAAAAAAGACAGATCTCTCTTGCATATGCTAAAAATTCTATACGGGAACTGAATTTCCAATGGCAAGGGTTAGAATATGATTTCCAGTTTAAATTTTAATCTTCCGTTATTCTGACGTGGAAGATATATATTAGACATGAACTACCTTCAGAGAGTTCACCTAATGGCAAAACTCATGCATCTGGTATGAAAACCTCGCTCCCATTAATACTACGCTTTCACATGAAAATATGTGGCTTATTAGTGCGAGGCATATTTCAGATCTGCTGTTATTAAACAATTTGTGCGCCTTCCCACTTTCAACATATCATCCCTCATATCTCCCCTTCATATGGCTAAAGCAAACCCGTGAATCTGTAGTAGGCCGGCTGTATCCATCCCCCACTGTCCCCTACACTATGCCTTCCGTCTGCCCCCTTTCGAGATGAAGGACAGCGTTCACCTTCGCTCCACGGTGGGGTTGCATCCCCCTACGCCTCTTAAGTTGCCCACAGCCCCTGTCTTTATTCCCCGGGGCTGAGGATGCCCGTCTGCGATAACAGAAAATAGTTTGCTTTACTTTTTCGTATTAATAAACATTTTACATGGTGTTTTAGAATTGAAATAGACCACTGTAAAGAAAATTACTGCATTTTAAAGTGAGAAATTTAAAATCTTTATGATCTTTTTTGTCTTTTTTCTATCTGAACTCAAATATGAATATTTTTACACAACATTTTACGCTGAACATTTTACGAATCTGCACTTTCACACAATGTTTTATTTTTACTTTTTTAAACAAAACTTTTAAGAATCTTTTAATGAAAAAGCACTTTAGATATTCATTTGTAATATATATATATATATATATATATATATATATATATATATATATATATATATACATATATATATGTATAATATATATATATATACACAGAATCGCTGTGTGTGTGTGTGTGTGTGTGTGTGTGTGTGTGTGTGTGTGTGTGTGTGTGTGTGTGTGTGTGTGTGTGTGTGTGTGTGTGTATGAGTAAGTAATAAACACAAATTTACACAAGAAACCAGAAAATACATATATATATATATATATATATATATATATATATATATATATATATATATATATATATATATATATATATTTATATATTTATAATATATATATATATGTATGTATAATATATATATATATATATATATATATATATATATATATATATGTATAATACATATATATATATATATATATATATGTATATATATATGTATATATATATATATCTATAAATATATATATATATACATATATATATATATATATATATATATATATATATATATTTTCTGGTTTCTTGTGTAAATTTGTGTTTATTACTTACTCACACACACACACACGCACACACACACACACACACACACACACACACACACACACACACACACACACACACACACACACACACAGCGATTCTCTTAGCGACACGAAAATAGCAAAGAGCTCGCAACTCTATCGGTGCATTTCACTGGCCTCAAGCGGTGAGGGTGGCTAGGACTTTGGTCGGTATCGGGTAGGGTGGACAGGAAGCGCTGGCATGGGTCACTATCGTCTGCCATGGTTGTGCATTAACATTATGTCAGAGAAAATATTTTTTTGTTGAGGAATTCAGTGGCGCATTTAGGGGCCTTGACATTGCTATTGTCATAATTCCATTATCATTATTACTAATGTTAATGTGATTATATTTGTTAACAGTAATATTATGTATATCATTATCATTATTATTATCGAATGTCACTATTATCATCATTATCATTACTGCTGTTACTACAAGTATATTCATTCTCATTATTATTGTTATTACTCATATTTTATGACTATACATATTACATTATTTTCATTACCATCATCATCATTATTAATATTTCTATAACTTTCCTCTCTCGCAGCACATAACAGGTCCCACTGTAGAGTTTCGAATCATAGAATAGAAGCTACGTAATTATTTAGTGATCCACAACTTTGTAGGGAAGGTTTGAATAAGAATCAATATTTTCACCGAGCGGAAAATGTATTCGATTGGTTTTGATTACATCTCCGTCAGAAATACAAGTATTGCTGATGCAAGATATAATCGAAACCGGTCAAATACGTCTCTTATGGATTGAGGATATTCATTCTTATTCATGCCATTTCTACATTTGTCACAATGACCTCCGTTGATCCACAGCTTAGCTTATTAATGCATGTATATTTATTAATGTAATGCTAATCACATATAATCTTCAGTCCATTATCCAATGCATTTATGTTCCAAATGATAAGTTCAAAAAAACAAATGAAATAACATAAATCTGTCAATTTCTATTACATTGAAATTCAACTATACAGTGCGTTTTATATAGAAGTTATATTACATTTACCTACTTATACGTTGATATTGCCACAGTTACTGCGAAGAGTTAAGAAATTGAGGAAATGACATCATTGTCCAACATTTTCCCTACCTAGATAACTATTATTTTAATGTTGCCAAAGATAAAAACGATAAAAAAATAAAATATAATGCGGCTGTATTTACAAACTCATGGCCTCTTTTTCCCAACCCTTATTTTGGTTAGAGAGCACACAAAATAATTTCGTAATGAATGCATATTAAAATAAGATAATTTAGAAAATCTGAAAGTGTGTGTGAATCAAGTTATATTTTAGAGAGAGAGAGAGAGTAGAGGAGAGAGAGGAGGAGAGAGAGGAGGATGAGAGCGATGAAGAGAGAGGAGAGAGAGAGAAAGAGAGAGAGAAAGAATACAGAAGCATATCATACCGTGTTCTGATGAATGCTTTGGAGCCTGTATTACATAATTATTTCCAAAATTTGAAGAGTATTGTCAGTCTGTGTAGAAAGCAATTAACCATGAGTTATATGCCATGTTAATATACATAATTAGAACACACTCCCACCTATTTAATTGTTGCTATATACTCGTAACACGACGGCTCAATTGGCGGCTTCCGAGCTTTAATCCTACTCACCAAATGCATTTCAATGATCCCTAAACAAAAATAATCTCCCCTTTGTTCCTAACTGTTCCCAAAAATAAAATGAAACCTTTTTGTTTTATTCATTTACTAATCAGGGAATATATTAAGAAAAATTGACGTTTTCACTTCTTGCTTCGTAGCAATGAATTGAATGGGTGGATGGCCAACAAAAAAAATGAGGATGTTTACACACAATATGCGAATAAAGGCGTATTTATGATTCGATATTAACGCCACTGAACCAAAAAAATGGTATGGAACTGAATAGAAAATATAGCTCTTTTACTTGACCCCCCCCCCCAAAGCGTAGGCTTCGTCGAACAAACGTTATGGCTTTGTTGTTCCTGGAAACAATATCACTAGTGTTTTTTCTTTGCTTTTTAGCGTGAGATATTACCAGTACTTCTGAGAAACACTTACAGAGGGAATGATAGCCAACATCTTGTCTGTAAAGCCTCAAAAGCGTAATAATGTTAATTGGTAATTGCAGATTATTGTATTTATTGTAAAGAAATTTGGGATATTAACTTTAATAGATACAATCATTTGTATCCATTGTGTTAAATTGTGTTAACAAACTTTTCAATGTTTATCAGGGCAGCCTTACATAGATCACAAGCGTACCTAAGTAAAAATAATTTCCATTTTGAAACGACCAACTCTTGAATCAGAATTTCGCATCTAAATATCAGGCTGAACTTCATGTGAGCTTAATGAAAATAATTAACTTGAGATTCAGAAAAAAAGTAAAGGAAAAAATATATGTTAGACGATACTCGTTAGTCGTTTTGTCACATTAGTTATATTAGTTACATTATTAAACTCGGCAGGATGCATCTCGTTACACTTACCAATTTAGAATGAATGCAACTTATTTTGCATATTTGTTTTTGTTTTACGTAAGTATTTTTGTATTTGTATTTGTAAATCTAATAACATTAATTTCAATATCAATATATCAACGTTCTTAGAAGACCAGTGATAGCGTTATGTATATTTATAATATATATTTCTGAGTAAAATCAAGACAATGCAGTTTATATTTCCGATAAAGAAATCTAATCTAATGTGTATAAGATAAACTGGCAGACGTTAAACCCTTTCGTTGCAATTTAGGACTTCGATGACAAAAGTAAACTACAGATATTTTTGCAGTTCCTAAATAAATAGAACACATATCTAGGGTAAAACAGCATAACGTAACTAAAAAACAAATTGGACTGTGAACGAGAAAATTATTACTATACAGCTAAGGTCAATGTGGTGAGATTTCTTTATCGGAAATATAAACTGCATTGTCTTGATTTTACTCAGAAATATATTTTATAAATATACATAACGCTATCACTGGTCTTCTAAGGACGTTGATATATTGATACTGAAATTAATGTTATTAGATTTACTTATGGATGTTGAGAAGCTGATTTGATTTCATTTAATTTTTCCAATATGCTATGATACTACTTTATTTTATATTAATGTTTTAGAGCATTGTAGTTGAAACTGACAAGATATTCCTTTGGTGTTCGGACGTTCTTATTGCGTGGGATATTTAATTAGTAAGTTAAAGTATTGAGTTATTTACGAATTAGAAAATATACTAATTATGGGAAATGTTTAAGTTGTTTCTTGGACTAAGTATTTGAACATTATTTATGAGAGAACAGAGATTTTTGACAGAACGGTCAATATGGCTTTCTCTTCAGGGTTATCAGAATATGCCAACGGCAACCTATATTCTCTAGTAAATTACTGCTGGTCAGTGAGTTTTCCAAACCTTAATGAATAAGGTATTGTGTTTCTTTGAATAGTAATTATGGATTTTAATTTTATGACCGCTCATAGTTATTCATATGTTAAAAAAAAAAAAAATCTTTTAATGTCTCAAAAAAGCTAGTCTACGACACACATAGGGCCGTGTGTGGGGGGAAGGGGGAGGGGGTTATCTTAGTTTATCAGTGCTTCATCGATTGGCTTA
>NC_051401.1:26300689-26305689 GCF_015228065.2 Penaeus monodon | reverse complement strand
AGGAGAGAGAGAGAGACGGAGAGAGAGAGAGAGAAGGAGGAGAGGAGAGAGAGATGGAGGATGAGAGAGAGAGAGCGTGTTGGAAGAGAGAGAGAGAGAGAGAGAGACGAGGCGAAGAGAGAGAGGAGAGATAGACAGAGAGAGACAGAGAGAGAGGAGAGAGAGGAGAGAGAGAGAGATGACAAGAGAGAAAGAGAGAGAAGATGAGAGAGAGAAAGACGAGAAGAGAGAGAGAGAAGTGAGAGAGAAAGAGAGAGAGAGAGAGAGAGAGAGAGATAGTGACGAAGAGAGAGAGACGAGATAGAGAGGAGATGACAGAGAGAGAGGAGAGAGAGAGAGAGACGAGAGAAAGGCAGAGAGAGAGGAGAACGAGAGAGGAGAGAGAGGAGAGAGAGAGAGAGAGAGACAGAGAGAGAGAGAGATAGAGGAGAGCGAGAAGAGGAGAGAGGGAGAGCGAGAGAAGGAGAGAGAGAGGAAAGAGAGAGGAGAGAGCGAGAGAGACCGATAGAGAAGAGATGAGAGATGGGAGAGACGGGAGAGAGGAGATCGAGAGAGAGAGACAGACAGAGAGGAGATAGAGAGAAACGAGACAGAGAGAGAGAGCCAAAGGAAGAGAGGAGAGAGAGAGGAGAGAGAGAGAAGAGAGAGAGGAGAGAGAGGAGAGAGAGTGCCGAGAGAGAGAGAGAGAGGAGAGATTAGAGAGAGAGAGGAGGAGTGGAGAGAGAGAGGAGAGGGAGAAGAGAGGGAGAGAGAGAGAGAGGCGAGAGAGGAGAGGAGAGAGAGAGAGAGAGAGAGAGGATAGAGAGAGAGAGAGACACAGAGAGAGAGTGATGAGAGAAAGAGGAGAGTGTTGAGAGAGAAAAGAGAGAGAGACGAGAAGAGGAGAGGAGAGAAGTGGGAGAGGAGAGATGAGATGGGGAAGAGAGAGTTGGACGAGAGAGAGAGAGGAGAGCAATGGAGGAGAGGAGCGAGAGAGAGAGAGAGAGAGAGAGAGAGAGAGAGAGAGAGAGAGAGAGAAGGGAAAACTGCTAAAGACAGAGGGTGAGAGGAAGAGCGAAGATGATAAATGGGTATAAATTTGGGATCAGACACGATGGGGATAGAGCAGAGAAGAGATAGATGGAAACGATGAATTATTGTCCAGCGCTGACAGTGAAATAGATAAAAGCCGTTATCATATTGCATCCTGGTAATGGGCTTTGCATGTAAAGCATGTTAATCGTCGCCTGTTTAACGAATTTCGTTAGTTTCTCTTCTTAGGCATCGTCAGCGTCGAATTGCTTTTTCTTCTTTCAGACTCACACACACACACACACACACACACACACACACACACACACACACACACACACACACACACACAACACACACACACACACACAACACACACACATGAGGCTAAGAACGGTATTATGCAAGGCATCACTTTTTATCACATGGACAGTCGTTGGGTCTTAAATTACCTTGCTCCGAGCCAAAAAAGTAATGATAAAACGGTTTGTTGCACTAATCGTATATTTATATAATCTTGAATCCATCTGTAGATTACACACACACACACACACAAACACACGCACACACACCCACACACCACACACACACATACACACAAATCTATCTATATATATGATCATAGATATATATATATATTATATATATATATATATATATATATATATATATACACATATATATATATACACACATATATATACATAAACACATACAAACACACACACGCATGTGTATATGTATGTGTATATAAATATAATATATACATAAATATATTCTGTATATATACATACACTGGGTGGCCAAGCCAGCCCAAGTCAGTGCTGGTCCCAAGCCCGGATAAAATAGAGAGAATGATTACCTAAAAGTTTAACCACCGGCACTCTCCGTGGAAAGGGAAACTGGGGACCCTAACACGTTACTCACTCACAGAGCATCACAACATGAAAACTACAAACGAGTATCATACTGTGACCACGGCGGCTCAAACATGAACCTTACCGTTCAATCCTATATATATATATAATAGATATATATTATATATATATATATATATCTATACATATATATATATATATATATATCATAATATATATATATATAATTATATATATATATATATATTATATTATTATATATATCTACATACAGACATACATATATATATCCATATATCTACCATATATATAAATATATATATATATATATATATATAGATAAGAATCTAGTATATGCGTCCACGTCTGTCTCAAAGGCAATGGAGTTTCTGCGCCCTCGGATCAATCTGCTGTTTCGAGTTGCAGCGCCTGCTGTGGACTGTACTGCCTATCCTGGGATTGGCAAGGCTTCTGTTGCAGTGCCACAGGTGGTAGGTGCGTGTCAGGTTCAGAGGGCACTGAGACTGCTCTAGTCGTCTGCGCTTCTTCTCTCTTCCCTCGGTTGTTCTACTCTCCTCACTCCTTTTGTGCAGGCTTTCACAGAAATCTCCAGCTGCTGCGTCGTCAGCCACTGGACTACCAGCCTGATGGGTCGATTGCGCCGCCCTCATGTCTCGCTTACAGACATCCTTGAAGCGGCGGACAGAGTCTTCCTGTAGGTCAGCCAAGTGGCGAGCTCGCCAAACAGAATGTCCTTTGGGGATCCTCCATGTCCATTCTATGACGGGCAAAGCCACCGGAGCCGACGCTGGGTGAACAGGGCGAACATGCTTGGGATGCCTGCCTGATCAAGGACGTTCTTGTTTGGGACGCGGTCCTGCCAGGTGGCAGGATCCTCCTGAGGTTGCGCAGGTGAACGGTGTTTAGCCTGCGCTCTTGGTGGGAGTAGAGGGTTCCAAGGCTCGCTGCCGTAGAGCTGCGTACTGAGCACGCAGGGCCTGGTAACCCTCATCTTGGTGTTGGTGGTCCGCTTCTTGTGTCCCAGACCCTTTGAGGCAAGCCGTCGGAGTTGCCGCCTCCTGCTGATGCGTTGTTGAGTTCGGCCGTTCCAGAGGCCGAGAGTACTTAAAGTCCTCGACGACCTCGAGGGGTACTCGCCAATGGTGATGTTGGTGTACTGCTCACATCTTGACCCAGGATGTAGTTTTCTTTAAGGCTGATGGTCAAGCCAAAACTCTCGCATTGCATTGGGTGAAAGCTAGTTGATGAGTCACTGCAATGCTTCTTCAGAGTGTGCCGTCAGTGCTGCATCATCAGCGAAAGGCATCTCTTGTATGAGTATGTGCCGCACTTTGGTCTTAGCATGGAGGCGGGCAAGTTTGAAGAGACTGCCATGGCTTCTGGTGTGAATGTACACTCCGTCCTCTGACTGGCTGAAGGTGTAGGACAGCAACAGAGAGAAGAAGATTCTAAAGAGTGTCGGAGCGAGTACGCACCCATGTTTCACCCCGCTCTTGAGTGGAAATGAGTCTCAGGAGGAACCATCGTACTGTATGGTGACATGCATGTCTTATGGAAAGATGTGATCAATCATCAGGAGCTTGGGGGAACCCAATCCTTCTGCGCAGATTGAAAAAGGCCCGTTCTGCCTTGACGAGGTAGAAGGCCTTGGTCCAGGCAATAAAAGCGATATACAGCAGTCGCCTCTGTTCGCGGCATTTCTCCGGAGCTGTCGTAGTGAGATCATGTCGATGATTGATCTTCCCGCTCTAAACCCACATTGTGCCTTGGGCTATACATGCTCTGCGAGCAACTGCAGTCTGTTGAGGACTACAATGGGCGAAGGCATTACAACAATGCTGAGGAGGATATATTCCACGGAGTTGTACAGCGCTGTGGTCGCCCTTGTTCTTGTATAGAGAGACATGTTGGGCGTCGACGCATCTCTTGGCGGCACTTTCCTTCCAGCAAGCAGCATCAGTGGTGCAGATGGTGAAGGAGAGCAGTCTTCTTTCCCACCTTGAATGAATTCTTCGGGGTGGGATTCCATCTTTTCTTGGGGCTTTGCCGCAGGATAGCGAGTTGATGGCCATGCTCGGTTCGTCTAAAGAGGGTGGAGCGTCTAGCTCCTCCATGACAGGCAGGCTGGCGGTGTTCTCGGCAGCTGTGGTTGGGACCACGTTCTCTCTTGAGTAAAGCTGCTAGTAGCGTTCCGCCCACCTCTCCATCTGCTTGCTGCATTCTGTTATGAAGTCGCCAACAGCTGATTTCAGGGGCACAATCTTGTTTACACTTGGGCCAAAGGCCATCTTCATGCCTTCGTACATGCCACAAATATTGCGCAATTCAGCCAGAGTTGGAATGCTCTCACAAAGGGTTGAGCCAGTAAGTCATTTCGTACAGCACCGAGTGCATCCGTTGGGCGTCGTTCCTGGCTTTCCTGAGTGCAGCAAGTGACTTCATGGAAGGCTCCCTCATGTGGTTAATGAGGGCTGTTCTCTTGGCCTCAGTTGCTGGCTCTAGTTCAGCAGTGTTCTGCATTGGTTCTGCCTCTCTCTCTTGCTGAGTTGTAGATAACATCACGGATGCTACTCCACCTCTCTTCAGCATTGCCATTATGGCAATTTTTAAGGGCATCCTCGATGCGATGGAGTTGGCAAAGCACTTGCACAGGTCCGGGATTGCCATCTTGCTGGTGTTAATGCGGGGACGACCTTTCTGGTTGGATCGATGGATCCACTTGGGTTGGAGAAAGACTTTACTGCCAACCATGGAGTGGTTAGTTTCACAGTCAGCACTGTTATAGCTGTGTGTGGTGAGAACGAAGTTCAGTGAAGGTCTCTGAATGATGACGAGATTGACTAGCTGGGGCAGTGGCGATGATCGCGGATGCCGACAAGGGGTTACTGGTCAATGTGGCTTGTTAGCAAAGAACGTGATCGTTATGCAGAGGTCGTGGGCCAGGAGTCACGGTCGGAACCCACTCGGGCATTGAAGTCACTGAGGAAGTATAGTTGTTCCGTGGCAGGGATGTCTCTGATGGTGGTGTCAAGCTCCTCATAGAATTGGTCCTTGATCTCGGCTGAGGAGCAGAGTGTGGGAGCGTAGACG
>NC_051401.1:26268189-26275689 GCF_015228065.2 Penaeus monodon | reverse complement strand
TCGTCAAGGCCGCGGTGGCCGAGTGGTTGGAGCGTCGGACTCGGGACTGTCACGACGGCAATCTGAGTTCGAGGGTTCGAGTCACCGGCCGGCGGGTTGTTCCCTTGGGCAAGGAACTTCACCTCGATTGCCTACCTAGCCACTGGGTGGCCAAGCCAGCCCAAGTCAGTGCTGGTCCCAAGCCCGGATAAAATAGAGAGAATGATTACCTAAAAGGTACCACCGGCACTCCGTGGAAAGGAACTGGGGACCCTACCACGTACTCACTCCAAGAGCATCACAACATGAATCCTACAATTAAGTATCATGCTGTGACCACGGCGGCTCAGACATGAACCTACCGTTAAAAGAAGAAGAGATCAAACAGTATCTAATCGCTTTAAGGACCAAGTTACCAGATATTCAGCGGCTCAACTTAACAAATGCCATTCCATGTCCTGGAATTCATTGATTTCATGTACTGCTTTCATTGTGGGTGATGGTGGCACATTATGTAGAAGTACCGCCCACTCTTGCGGCACCTAGCACGGGCAAACGTTCACTTGGAATTAATAGCATTGTCGCAGCTGTACATACTGCTGTAAACAAGGCTTAATGAGGATATATGTTGTTTGGTAAACTTCGATATCCAAAAAATATTTCGATAAAATTACTTGAAAGCATTCTGCAGAAAAAAAATCTACGTAAAAATCACTAGTTCTAGCATAAAAACTAGGCTGCGATACGGCTCTGATATCAGAAAAAAATTCTAACGTTCTCTCTGAAAACTTAGGACTCGTCGAGCGAAAGCGGACAAACAGAAAAAGAATGGTTAGCATTTGGAGTGCCAAAATTAGGACTTTTATTTCCCACCATAGGACGGTGTCATATTTCAGATTCTGCCCGACATAATTCGGGACATTTCCCTCTTCGCTAGCCGTTCCTATAGCTCGCGGTCTTTTTTCGGAAGACGTTAACTCAGCAATTAGGCCGTCATTAATTTGCTTTTTCGGTTTTTAAGGCGAAGTAAAAAAGAGAGTGACAGGGTAACAAACAAGAATTCGTTTGCAATCCTTTCCTAATGATACCGTTTGTAAAGTTTCAAATGTAACTGTTAAATAACATATCATTTGAAACAAGTTTGTGTGTGTGCATGCGTGTGTGTGTGTGTGTGTGTGTGTGTGTGTGTGTGTGTGTGTGTGTGTGTGTGTGTGTGTGTGTGTGTGTGTGTGTGTGTGTGTGTGTGTGTGTGTGTGTGTGTGTGACAGAGAGAAAGAGAGAATAAATACAACATATATATCTTCTTTAACTTACGATTTGCTTTATAGTTTTCCAATTACCATCTTCATTTAAACCTGCATAACCCATTCGGTAATACGGTCTACGTCCCTAACAGTTCGAATTGAATAGGACCTTTTATGTGTTATTCATGCTTAACCGGGAATTCTTTACATCATGCATAATTTTCATACTTTTTCCCATTCAGTTCCATATAAGATATAAGATATTACGACCACAAGATGAAGATGATTTGACTATTTCTCTCTACAGTCGGCGAAATGTTAAATGTTTCTGCACTGTTAAACAGGGAAGGGTTATTTGTGGACATTAAAAAAACATTACAAGGTTCACTGGCTGTGCATTATATACCGCATTTCACTACTGATTTTGTGGATATTAGGAGATCAAAGCAAGTTTATATAGGGTATTCAATATGGAAATAAACAAGAGATCATAATCACAATTATTTAGTTATACTTAAAAAAATATGTACACATTTGGATTTGAGCTTTGATAAAAAGTCTCTGATTTTTTCAAACCTCCATTAATGGTTATGTTATGTGAAAGAATGTATATAATCTCACTTTCGTGCCTTCAAAACCGCGTCCCCCTTCCCGAGGCAGCCTTCCCTCATCCACAGCCCGGCATGACGCAGGAATCAAGATGTCAATGTGCTGAGACTTCAGAAAGGAAATTCAGGCTGAAACTTCAGAAAAGAAATTCAGACTGTGATAACAAAACATGAATTCATCAAATGAAAGAACGAGACTGTAATACGAAGCCAAAAAAAGGGAAAAATGACTAATTTTCAGGATACTAATCGTAAAATCGGTGGCCGAATGGTTAGAGCGTCGGATTCAACATTGTCACGACGGCAATCTGAATTCGAGGGTTCGAGTCACCGACCGCCGCGTTGTTCCCTTGGGCAAGGAACTTCACCTTGATTGCCTACCTAGCCACTGGGTGGCCAAGCCAGCCCAAGTCAAGTGCTGGTCCCAAGCCCGGATAAATAGAGAGAATAATTACCTAAAAAGGCACCACCGGCACTCTCCGTGGAAAGGAACTGGGGACCCTGCCACGTACTCACTCCAAGAGCTTCACAACATGAAAACTACAATTAAGTATCATGCTGTGACCACGGCGGCTCAGACATGAACCTACCGTTAAAAGAAGAAGTCGTAAAATATGTGAACCAGCGAAAAATAATCGAATAACAGTGCTGACTGATAACCAGAGTCAGCGTATTAGCGCTGCCAGCAATGACGAACAATACCAAGATCCCTGTGACAGAATCAGACCAGGAGCCAAGTGAACTTTACAGTTATATATGACATAAAATCGAAGGGACTGTGCTATGAAGTGGCACAGACTAAGAATAATTATTCGCATTACGCAAACTGAGTTGGCAGGATAGCTCATAGCTGCCCTAAGTACCGAAGCAAAGCTTAGGAGCCATTTTCTGCGACCCACAAAGGTTCTGTACACTCGGGATAAAGGTACAGGGAATATTGCAAATGACATCAGAATAAATGTGTAGCAGCTATGTCCCGCAACTTGCACAACCCATGTTTCGCACACCTTCCATGAAAGTGTTGTCCTCTCATCCGAGGGGTAGGCGGTTCCAATTGTCGCCTGTGATTACTACTGTGACTGGGCACCACGGCGGGTAATGACTAAGTCAGCACCAGTGGGGCTGACACATCGAGTCGGCATTAGACGACATAGGTCGGGCTCTCCTCATCAGCATAGCCCGGGCGAGGCTTATCATCGCACATCAGACTTATTCTTAACTACTCGTGACTCCCTGCCGAGACCTGACTTATTGACACTGGATACCTCGAGACGCTCTGAATGGTCCGCTCAAGCAGCCTCCCCTCGTTCTCGATTTCCTGACACAGCTCCCGGCTTAAGGTGTGGGATGTAAATAAAGATGGTATGAATAAGCTAAAACCTAATAAACAATAAAACAAAATAGAATTGATAAAATCAAATTTCTCGGCTTGATCGTGCTAATCGCATTAAAAGATCAGCATGAAGTTAGCAGCGCGTGGATATTGATCTTGGAGTACCTCTTCCTAGGATTTCACACATTAGAACCTGCTTCAAGGAAGACGTGACAGAGATGACTAGTTTCACGTAGGTGATGTGATGTTGTCACCGCATGAATCAGTCATGGATACTGAGTTTATTAATCGGTCAGTGCAATTTGTAATGTCGAAGAAACCAAGCGTAAACTTTGCAAAGAAAGCCTCTCCATGCCCAAGCAATATACCGGAGTGGTAAGGTGAAAGACTCTGTAAGTATTCTTTCCTCTTAATTGACATAAAGCAGATGATGATAATGTTTTAGTATGAATTTACAATATAATACTATTTCATAATGTTATTGCCATGTATCAGATATATCAAAACTGTTTCTGCAATTTGCCAGGGTGCTAGATAAAGGACATAACTGAAATTAAGTAACATGAATGTAATTATTATTGATATTATGTACTAGCAGAAGTAAAAGTAGCTCTGGAAGTGGTAATGATGATGATGATGATAATGATTATAATACAACAACAATACTGATAATAATAATCATAATCATAATAATACTAGTAATGATAATAACATTATAATTATATGATAATAGCAACAACAACAACAACAACAACAACAATAATAATAATAATAATAATAATAAATAATAATAATTATTATTATTTAATAACAATAAGAAGAACAATAACAAGAGGAACAATAATAATGATAATAATAACGACAATATTAATAATAATAATGTAAATGATAAAGGTAATGATAATGCTTTATCTATATAATAAATCTACTTGTTTTTCGTTCGCCCATCCGTTTGCGTGTTACGCTTTAAATAATTTCCATTTAGCTATCGTCTCTTTACTTTGACAGAAAAGGACACATTTCGCTTGAAAACATGTGAATGCGGATTGGAAGTTGCCCTATTTTGACATAAATGATATAATGACATAAATTAGTGATAATTAACAACATGATATATAAAAAATGTCATATACACACGCACACGTTAAAAGACAAATACAAACACACACACACACACACACACACACACACACACACACACACACACACACACACACACACACACACACACACACACACACACACACACACACGGATTACGAATATGTAAGAATCCTATCTTAACATCAATATCATGTTTGTTTTTATTATTATTATCATCATTCTTATCACAGGGGAATTGATGAACAATGGTGGGAGAGGGAGAAAGGGAGGAGAAGGGGACTTAAAGAGAAAATGCAGATGGGGAAGGGGAACGGAGGGGAACAGAGGGAACTTAAATAGGAAAAGGGTGTGTGTAAGGGGAAAGGGAGGGAAAGGGGTGAGGAGCACAGAGAGAAAAGGGGGATAGGAGAAGAAGGGATGGGGATAATAGTGATAATTATAATAAAATATTAATAATAAGATTAATGGTATTGATAAAGATGGTAATAGTAAAAATTATAATAGAAGTATTAATAATAAGATTAAAGGTATTGATAATGTTGTTGTAATGATAATAATAATAAAAATATGAATAAAAAATAATAATGATAATAATTATAATGGAAAACTCATAGTAGTCATAATACTACTATTAATAATCATGATATTAATAATAATACTAATGATAACAATACCAATGAGAATGATAATAATGAAAATAATGATGGCAATATTAATAACGATAATATAATATAATATGGCAATAATGATAGTAATGAAAATGATTATGATAATAGTACTATTATTATTAACTATAATAATAATGATTATAAAATAATAATGATAGTATCATAAAGAAAAATAAATAATATAATGATGATGATAATACCAATGATAATAATTATTGATAATGATGATAATTATTACAGTAATAATAATAACAACAACAATAATAACAATATCAATAATAATGATAATAATAGTAAAATTTTGTAATAATAATATTAATGATATCAATATTACTACTACTACTACAATTACTACTACTGCTACTACTACTAATGATAATATAATAAAAATTATAATAACAGTAAATAATATTAATAATAATAAATAGATAAATAAATAAAATAATAATAATAACAATAATAATAATGATAATAAAAATAAGTATAAGAACAACAAGAAAGCAAAATACAATAATAATAATAATAATAATAGTAATAATAATAATAATAATAATAATAATAATAATAATAATAATAATAATGATGATAATAATGATAATAGTAATAATAATAATGATAATGATTATAACAATGATGATGATGGTAATAATAATAACAATAATAATAATTAATATTAATATTAATATTAATGATGATAGTAATAATTATGATAATAATAAAATAATGATAACAATATTAATAAAAATAAAAATGACACTAAGTAAAAGGTTAAGATGAATAACAGTACAATAACAATAACAACAATAACAGCTACAAAAAATAATAATAATGAGTTATAATAACAATAATTAAATAATCTTAATAACAAAAGTAATAACGACAACAACACTGACAATATTATTATTACTAATGATAATAATAATAGCAATAATAATAATATAATAATAATAATAATAATAATAATAATAATAATAATTATTATTCTGCTTAAGATAATAATAATAATAATAATAATAATGATAATAATAATAATAATAATAATAATAATAATGATAGTAATAATAATAATAACAATAATAGTAATGATAATAGTAATAGTAATAACAACAATAATAATAATACTAATAGTAATAATAATAATATTAACAATAATAACAATAATGATAAAAATATAATGATATCAATAATAATGAAATGAGCAATAATGATAATGAAGCAAAAAAACATTATTACTATTATATATATATTTTTTTATCATCGCTATCTTTATCATTACTATCATTGTTAGTAATATTACTATTTTCCTTATTGTTATAATCTTTATTATTACTGTTATGATTATTATACTATTATTATTATCGTTATCATTATTGTTGTTAGAATCATTATTATCATTATAATTATTGTTATCATTATTATAATTATTGCTATTATCATTATTATTATCCTTGTTGATAGCACTATTACCATGATCATATTTCACTGTTATTTATTATTGTTATCATTATCATATTACTATTACTATTACTATTATTATAATAATAATAATAATAATAATAATTATTATTATTATTATTATTATTATTATTATTATTATCATTATTATCATTATTACCATTATTATTATCATTACTGTTATTGTTCTTGTTATTACTAGTATTATCATTATCACTATTAATGTTATCGTTATTATCATAATTAACACTATTAATATCACTGTTATCATCATCTTTATTGTTATTATCATCAACCGTTGTCACTAAACATATTGTATATATATAACATAGGGTAGAGTAAATGGGTGAACATAAAAGAATTTCGAAAAAAAAACTGTATTGATATTTCCGTAAGTAAAGTATAATAAAAGCAAACTTTTCCATGATGAAAGTTAGTGGGTTATTACGACAAATTGCACCACATTAAAAAAAAAAAAAAATGAATAGATCACACACATCTCTTAGCATGAAAAACTTTCATTTGAACGCAACATAATTCCGGGTCAGAACCTTGCATTCAGATACGTTTGAAGTGAATCGTCTTTTGACTTCCTGAAAGGTGGAAAAGAAAGTGATGAAACCAAACTTTATGAGAGGAAAACGAGACGAAAGAAAGTATCTGGACTGCAAAGAGAAATAGATTAGTTTTACAGCAAAGTTAAACGTAACAGTTTTGAAGGGTTGTGCACATCGTTTAAATCAAAGCATTAGGTAAAGGCCAAAGATCATCAATATCAGCGTTTTCTGGATGTCATTTATTCAGAGAACTCTTTTAGCAGCATCAAGGGATTTCGTCATACACGTTAAGGAAATTCGTGTTTCGATCTTGTGTTTACTTGTTTGTCTGTCTGAATGAGAGTTTGATAAAAAAAATAAAAATAAACAGGAGTATGTGGTGCAAGTTAATTCATCAGATAGTTTTACCATTTCAAATTTAGAAAAATAAAACATAAATAGGTATCTAAAATTATTGACACTACATTAAGGTGAAATGTTTTTGTTATATTCCATGCTGATTGGTCCAGTCTCCCGAAAACAAGTATCTTACATCCAACTCTTGTGAAAATG
>NC_051401.1:26245689-26250689 GCF_015228065.2 Penaeus monodon | reverse complement strand
TATAAAATCAGTATATCATATAAAATAACGTGAACATTTATGTGATTCACGAAACAGAAAATGACAAATAAGCACAACTAATCATGAATAAGTAATATATATATAGCAGCGTAGAAATACAATCTAACAGTAACAAAGATATACGTTGGAATACAATAAAAGAAGATGTACAAGATAAATAGCCGGGTTTAGCCAGTGACAATGTGAGGGAATATACAAGGCTAAGCGCTGACGGCGCCTGCGTCACCAGTGCTGACAGGCAGTCTCCGTGCTAATGTCTTAATCACTATGCAACGATACAGTACGAAACCAAGCACAACGGCTAATACTCCGAATAATGTAGACAGTATGGGAAGGCCATAGGTTACATGTGAGGGGGGAATGAAATCAAAGGGATCCAAATGATCATCGAATGAAGGGAGGAATCTTACGTTCGCGATAGGGAGGGAAAGCAAGGGGGAAGACGGTGTGTATGAGTAGTGAAAATGATGATAAGTGATGAGGCGGGAGTCAAGTCGGCAAAACCGCTGGAGGGTGAAAGGACCGCTGACCATGAGCGTTGTTGCAATGTACGTGATATGTTGACGTCGTCTAATTGTCTCGTGGGATAGTCAGGAATCAGCTGTAATCGTAGAAACTAGAAAAAAATAACGTAATGCAGAAATACAATCCTCAATCTCAACAGGAGCTAAAACAAACGACATGGTATGCAAAACAACCGGGGCTGCTAGTGTCGACGGGCCAAGAACATGAGTAACAGAGGTACGAGTAGGCGTGGGAAGGTCAAGCTCAGCTACCGGGAGACGCGTGACCCCGCAGTCAGGTACTCCCGTGGCACGCTTAAGGTAGCAGGGGTCACAATGACCATTGCCTCGTGGCGCGGGTAGGGTGACCAACACAAGGATGCATACTCCCTCTGAAATCATCAATGCTGTGCCAACCGTAGATGGCACGCCCATCGGCACCATACAGTACACGAAGGGAGTCAAAAAAAAATCTCAAGGACCATACTATTAGATTAGACGCACAGATACATGCACAAATGTAGGGGAACGTCATCAGCTGCGTGCGTGCCCGTGCTGAGGCATATCGTCCTCAGGCTTCGAAACAACTACTGGAGTGGAGGCATCACGGGCCTCGTGTTTGCGAGCGAGTGCTGAGGGAAACCGTCCTCAGGCCTTGAAACAACCACAGAAATGGAGGCGTCACGGGCCTCGTGTCTGCGAGCGAGTGCTGAGGGAAAACCGTCCTCAGGCTTTACAAAAACAACGGGGCACAGTACGGCAACCTGAGCCGCGGGCTGAGACGAAGGCGTGGCTGGCTTGGCAGCGGGCACGTACGATTCCTGAAAGATGACAATGTTACTGGGCGCGTATGGCAGCAAAAACGCCACGGAGACAAAGCGAAAGACATCTTGCTCTACCGGGGGGAATGAGATCATATACAAACACACTAAGCACGACAATCTTGTCCTGTGAGAACCTGCAACGGGCGAATTAAAAGACGAGGAGGTTTTCCTGTACGATATGGACGTCGACAACGGCGAAAAGACGCAAGATACAAATACATGTGACACCTGAGAGGATTACCATGAAAAGAGTAACACATATCCCTGACCAGTCCATCAGTGTCAAATATGCTGAGTTTCGTCAAAGTCTCTGTGCGTTTGTTCTGAGACAGCGGAAAATTCAAGTCTCGGTGTTTGTGGAAAGTCTGATGTTCAGTGTCAGTAAGTGATGAAGTGAGTACAGTGTTCAATCGAGAGCATATAAGTAATAAGTTACCAGGAACTTGTTTGCTGCGTGTTTGGGAAAGGTCAGACAAAGCGGGGGGAGAGGGAAACAGGGAAAGGGAATAACACGGAAGGGGAGGTGGGTGAGGAAAATGTGGTGTCACTCGTGGGTTCGTGCGTTTGTTTGTACATGTTCGTGTTTTCCTGTGTTTTCTGTGAAAGTGGCATTAGTCAAGATTGTAGAATATGATTTAAGAGAAATTAGTTATGGAGTGTTAGGAAGAGATAGTGAAAAAATATAAATGGAATGCACTAATTGAAAGGGAGTAGTGAATGGCGAGGAGTGAGTGAGTGCGAGAGGGCGGTGCGCCGTTTTCTGTTCAATGGGGAAACTGAAGCATATGTAAAGTACGGGATTAAATCGGACAATATGGAAATATTCAAGGAAAAATAGTATCACCTAGATATCCTAACTGAAAAAAAATATGCGCCTTAGCACAATACTCTGACTAACCTTGGAATATGTAGTTGGTTGCGGGGCTGATTACGGGTTGCAGTACATCGTCAGCGCGGGGAAGTGGTGGATCGTCAGCACGAAAGGGGGTGGTGGATCATCAGCGCGGGGAGGTGGTCCGTCAGCGGGAGGGATGGGGCTCCTACGTCAGTGCCACTTCACTGGATTCCCAGACTTCGGCTCACGGTTGGGCACGGCTGGGCCAGTAATTCCCTCGTTGGGCGAAGTGCGCCAATTAACGTTGTTTAACGGTGGTACGCATGAATATATGTTGCGTACTTGGTGAGTGCTGGAGACAGGACGTCCCGCACATCGGCAAGCGGTGTGTCAGATGTAAACACGCGTGGGCTGCTTGCTTTGCTTGTTTCTTGGATCTTTCTTGTGTGTGGTATTTTGATCTGCGTCTGTTTTGCCTGTTGCTTCGGAAGCAGGAGTCTGCAGGGCCGGAGGCAGGGGTTTGTTGTGGGCCGAATCCCGTCGCTGCCGCCACTGTAACGATGGCCGATGAGCGGTAGAGTGCAGACAAGTCGCGTCTGGCACTATGAGGAAATCTTGGGCAGCGGCAAAGGTGAAACAGACTTCTTACTTGTTTGTTGAGATATATTGTAATGAGAGGATGGTACAACTGACGGACAGAGGTTCAGTCCGGTCAGCGTGCTGTAGGCTGTCTGTCTGTCGCTCGCAGGCGACCCTCTTTTATACAGATTGAACTAGGAAACTCACAGGGGTTGCGATGTACTAGGAAGTATGGAGGAGAGGATGTGATCGTGTAAACGGGACGGCGTCACGAGGCGGAAGGCCTGCGGATGTCGCGTCCGTTGTCATGTCTAGCAAGGGTGTGGTATGTAGAGGCTAGTGTTATTGTATTAAATATATATATTTAGTGTGAGGTGAAATAGGCCATATGTGAACTAGGTATTACACACACACGCACACACACACACACACACACACACACACACACACACACACACACACACACACACACACACACACACATATATATGTATATGTATGTATATATGTATATGTATGTATATATGTAAAAATCAGTGCAAGTGCACACAGCAATCGCCGCATGTGAGTGCGTGGGTGCATCCTTGCACACACGCATGGCCCGCGCGCGTATGTGAGCACGCGCACTGATTTTTCATAATTTTAGGTAAATCGAACCTAGATACGATGAAGTTCCTTGGGCAAGGAACTTCACCTCGATTGCCTATTTAGCCACTGGGTAGGCAAGTCAGCCCAAGTCAGTGCTGGTCCCGGATGAATAGAGAGAATGATTACCTAAAAGGTAACACCGGCACTCTCCGTGGAAAGGAACTGGGGACCCTACCACGTACTCACTCCAAGAGCATCACAACATGAAAACTACAATTAAGTATCATGCTGTGACCACGGCGGCTCAAACATGAACCTACCGTTAAAAAAAAAAAATGTATGTATGTATATATGTGTGTATCTGTATATCTACCTATCTATATCTGTTTATATTTATGGATTTTGATATTAATGAGATGTTATAATTATGTAATTAAAAGCGAAATCAAAATAATGATAATGGCATTGGTGATGCTGCTGCTGCTGCTGATAATGAAGATGAGGATCATGAACATCATGCTCATGATCAGGATGATAATAATAATGATAATAAAAATGATGATAAACTGGACATTATTTGTTCTAATAATTGAGCAAATGTTTCCCTACAGCAGACTGTCATATAGACCGGGTACTTCGAAGAATGTAATCTGAGAGCTCCGATTGCAGATTTCGGGTATAACTGTAAACGCTTATCTAAACAAACTTGCAATTAATGTGATTGCAAATGTTTCAAAGACAAACTGAAATAATGCTAAACTAAGGTAGGTGATCAGATGATATGACGTGATATTGATGATGAAACTGCCAATAATCACAATAATGATATCAATAGAAATAACAATAGTAATGACAATAACAATAATGATAATAATAACAATATTAATAATAATATTAATATTATCGCTACTGCTACTTCTATAAATAATCTTGATAATAATAATGATGATGATGATGATGATGAAGATGATGATGATGATGATGATGATGATGATAATGATAATGATAATGATAATGATAATGATAATGATAATGATGATGATGATAATATTAAAATAATATTAATAATAATAATATTGATAATAACCATAATAATAATAACAAAACAACAATATATACAACAACAATAAACAACAACAACAACAACAAAACAACAACAACAACAACAACAACAACAATAATAATAATAATAATAATAATAATAATAATAAATCAGTGATATTGGCAATGATAATGATATTAATATCAGTGATAGTAATGATTATCATTATTCTCATAATTATCACATTGTTATAATATGATAATGTTTTTGGTACTTATACCACTTTAATTGGTACTACTGCTAATAATAGTGTTAATGATAATAAAAATTATAATATTAGTCATCCTTATCCTTATGATAATGAAGACAAAGCCTCTAATAAAAATGATAATTGTAATAAAGACATTGCAGGCAATAAAGAAGAAGAAAAAGCATCAACAACAACACTATCAATGCCGGTCCTCTGCCCCGCGAACGCAATCCCATGAATCACGTATAAAAGAGGGTTGATTAGAGAAAATTGCACGTTAGTAACCTTATTTCATGTTCCCGGACTTTCCTGTATATATGGTTCCGCTATCGCTTGCACAACCATTGCTGAATAACGA
>NC_051401.1:26215689-26218189 GCF_015228065.2 Penaeus monodon | reverse complement strand
ATTATTATTTATTATTATTTTTATTTTATTATATTATTATTATTATTATTATTATTAAAATTACTATTTATTGTTCTTTTTAAATTTTTTAAATTTAAATATTTTTAAACATTTTTTTTTTTTACTTTTTATTATTTTTAACCCTTTTTAAATTTTTTTATTTTATTTTATTATTATCTTTATCTAATTATTATTATTATTTTATTTTTAAATTTTATTATTAAACTTACTTTAAGTATTATTTTTTTATTATTATTATTTTATTATTAATTAGGATTAATATTATTGTTTTATTTTATTATAATTTTCTTTTTCTATTCTTCTTTTTTCTTTTATTGTTATTTAAATTTATTATCAATATTTTTTAAAATCTTTTATTCTTTTCTTATCATTTTTATTTTTTCCATTATTATTTTATTTTATTATTATTTTTAAATTTTTCCCTTTTATTTTTATCTTTATTAATTGTTGTTGTTATTATTTTTTTATTTTTAAATTATTATTATGATTATATTTTTTTATTATTTTTTATTATTATTATTATTATATTTTTTTTTATTAATTTTATTTTTTATTATTATTTTTAAATTTGTTATCAAACATATACGAAATATATTTTTAAAAAATTAATATGTTATATTCAATATATATATAAAATATAAAATTATATTTAAAATTATTATATATTAAAAATATTTTTCCCCTAATTATATATATATATATAAAATATATTTTATATTTTATCATATTTTAAAAATTATATATATATTTTTGAATATGTATATATCTAATATTTTATTATTTATTGTTTTTATTTTTAATATTATTCCTTAAAATAAAAATAATCTAAAAAATTAAAATTAATAATAATTATTTTTTATTATTATTATTATTTTTAATTATTTTTTTTTACTATTATTATTATTTTTGGGTTAAAACCTCACAATATTATTTTTAATATTATTTTTACTCTTGTTTTTCTCTTATTTTTTATACTAAAACATTATTTTTATTTTTTATTATTTTATTTTATTTATTTTATTATTATTATTATTATTTTATCATCATCATCTTCTTCGTTCCTATAATTATTCTTTTCTTTTTCTTATTCAATTTATATTATTTTTATTTTATCCCCTTTTATTATTATATAAATTTCTATTATTTCATTATTATTATCTTTTATTTTTATTTTTAAAATATTATTATTTTTATATTATTATTATATTATTATTAAAAATTTTATTATTATTTTTAAATATTTTTTTTTATTATTATTTATTTTATTATCATTATTATTTTTACATTGTTATTATATTTTTATTTTTATGATTTAACATTATATTATTGTTTTTAATTATTAGGTATAAAAATAATAGATATAAATAAATATATAATTATATTAAATAAAAATATATAGTACCCCCAAATTTATAAATTATAAAACATCCCTATTATAAATAAAAATAAAATATTATATATTATATATATTATATAAAAAGGGTATATATATATTATATAAAATAATATATAATTATATATAATTAAAATTATACAAACAACCAACACACACACAACCCCCCACACACACACACACCCCACCACAACACACAAACACACCACCCCAAAATATAATATTATATTTATATTTATTATATATATATATATAATATAATATTTATATATTATTTATATTATGTTTTGTATTAATATTGAAATAAACAATTAAAACAATTTTTTAAAATTTTTATAAGAAAAAAATATAAATTTTCCAAATTTTTATATATAAATAATATAAAATTTTAAAATATATTAAAATATAATATTTATAATATTTTTAAATATAATATTATTTTTTGTAAAATTTAAAAATTTATATAATATTATAATTATAATATATATATATTATATATATTTATAATATATATTTTATTATAAAATTATATATATCTGTGTGATTTGTGTGTGTGGTGTTCTTTATATATATATAAATATTATTTTATTATAATTTATATATATATATATTATTATATATATTTTAAAAAAGAATAAATTTTCCAAAATATATTTATATATATAAAATATATAATATATATTAGTATGTTATTATATAAATATATTATATATATATAATATTTTATATATAATTGTATAGTTTTAATTAATTTGATTAATATTATATATAAATATAATTACATATATATATATATATATATATATATTATAAAATTTTAAATATATATATATAGTATTATATTATATTTAAAAAATTATATATTATATAATATATATATATATATATAATAATATATATATAAAATTTATAATTTATAATATATATATATATATTACAACTTTATATATTTCATATATTTTGTATATATAAAAAAAAAAAAAAAAAAAAAAAAAAAAAAAATAATAATTAAAATTATATATATATTTTATATTTACATAATATATTATATATAATTTATAAAATTATATAATATATATATTATAT
>NC_051401.1:26208189-26210689 GCF_015228065.2 Penaeus monodon | reverse complement strand
CTCGCGACAGGTCTCGTCGAGCTGCCCAAGCCATGATCTCCTAGCTTGTCCCACAGATCTCCTCCACCCAGGGTTGTCTCGCAGAGAGAACTTGGTTGGCAGGGTCGTCCACAGGGAGACGAGCTAGGTGGCCATATAGCCTGAGTTGGCGACCCGGATTATGCAAGTAAACAGGCCCCATGCCAGTCTCACAGTGTAATCGCCGGTTGGCCCACGCGGGTCCTCCCAAAACTGTACCCCATGATCCGGCGAAGGGACTTGTTAAAAAAGGCGTCAATTTCCAGACTCCAAGACACTGGATAGCGTCCAGGTTTTACTTCCATAGAGCATAACTGGGAGTATCAAGGCCTTGAACACATGCAGCTTGGTCCTTCTGCAAGGTACCCACATCTCCAAACGCTCTTGTTTATCGAGTTTATGGTCCCGTTGCCAGACCAATCTATCTACTGACTTCCTGGTCTGACAACCCAGAGATAGGACTACGCTACCAAGGTATGTTTAAAAATTTCTGTAACTTCAACGCCTCACCGCAAGCATGGATGACTGAACGGGTTCCCCTAACAGGCCCCAAAGTCCTGAATCTTTGGGCTTGGTCCAGGAGACCTCTAGGCCTAGGGCTTCGCCCCATTGCTAAATGCATCAAGAGCCACCAAGTTTCCTCCAGGGACTCAGATAGGATGGCAACATCGTACAAAGTCAAGGTCTGAGACCTTAATATTGCCTAGTGTTGCTCCACACTGAAATTTGGCTAGTAGCTCTGCCCATATCCCGTCCATACAAGTGTTGAAAAGTGTTGGTGAAGGACCAGCCTTGCTTCACCCCTGAGTTAACAGGGAAGAAGTTTGACATCCCCCACCCCCTTTACAGCACTTTCAGTACCAGTATAGAGGCTTGCTATCAGGCCAATAATCTGTGTCGGAATTCCCCTGAGCCTCAGGATCTCCCATAGCGATTCCGATGCACTGAGTCAAAAGCCTTCTTGAGGTCGATGTAGGCGAAGCAACCCCCGACCAAAAACACGACGGCGTTTCCACAATTATTCGAAGCGCTAGTATACGGTCTATCGTGGAAATTGCCAGGGGTAAATCCCGACTGCTCCGGTCTCTGATGCTCAGTAGGTGGTTGTGGATCCGTTTCAGAAGAATTGGGCGAGAACCTTGCCTGGTATGCTGAGTAGTGTAATGCCACGGTAGTGCTACGGGCCCAACGATCCCCTTTCCCCCTTTCCCGAGAGGGATGACCATGCCCCCCAACAGGTCAGGGGGAATGGTACCAGACTGCCAGAAAGGGAGTCAGGACTGATGCAGTCCCCGAGCCATAGGTTCACCCCCAGCCTTTAGCAGTTCAGCAGGGATATCACATATACCTGCAGCTTTTCCCCCTCTTCAGCTTGGAAATCCCATCCTAACCTCTGTTAGGTAGGAGGTTCCTCGCTGATGGGTGGGTCCCGGGACAGGCACTGAGAACGCTTGCATCCAAGCTAACGTTGGAGGGTCACCCGGTACAACTGTTTATAATACTCAGCCCAACGTTCACAAACCCAAACATGATCTGAGATGATCCGTCCATCCGCTGATCGGACTGTTTGCAAACTGTGAGAAGGGCTTAGAGTTCAGTTTTCTCAGGGCTTGGTAAGCAGGGGGAAGATCATTTACCAAGAAATGGCCTTCAACCTCCTCAGCAAGATTCCGATGAACTGTTCTTGTCCCTTTCGCGTGTCCAAGCCCTACGCACCAATGGAACGACACAAGACTAAATACCCATTCAGCCGAGGCTTGCGACACGCTTCAGTTTGGGCCCCTTTCTGTCTCCAGGGAGATGGAATTCTGCCTTGCCTCGGGCGTATGCCAATGGACTCCTGAGCTGCTTTGAGTTGTTACGCGCTTGAAGAGCTCCCCAAAAGCAACTGGATCCGTCAGGTTGTTAGTTCTGTGAATCGGTCAGAGACTGCCAGGTGAACCCGGCACAATCCTCCTCCCTAGTCTGTCCAGGTGAAACACCTTAGGGTGGCCACTGGAGGGACGGGGGGTTTAGAAGTGGACCGCAGGGTAGCCACAACCCGCCTATGGTCGGTGCCACAGAACCGGCCACTCTGGGAAACCCTGCAGTTTCTGGAAGGATCCTCCCTCGCGTCTAAAAAGAATGTGGTCGATCTCCTTGGCCCCTGTACCTGTATCACTGTACCAAGGCCATATATTATAAAATTTTATATATAATTTTATATATATATAATAATTTTATATATATATATTATATATATATATATATATATATATATATACACACACACACACATCTGTGTAAGTTAGGGTAGGTCAGTGATAATAAAATGCTAAAAATTACGAGTGAGAAGTGATCTGTTTAGTGGGTTTTGTAAACAAGAAAGATTCGTGAATATATAGACTTATATTCCAATCAAAATAGAAATAATAATTTCTCTAAACGTCTCACATGTTTATGAAATTCAATATTAGGCCAGGGATATTTGGATCTTTTAAAA
>NC_051401.1:26199589-26202089 GCF_015228065.2 Penaeus monodon | reverse complement strand
CTATATTATCATCATCATCCATCAAGGGGCTAACCCGACGGGGGGGCATGGGGCTCCCCCTTCGCTTCCACCACGAGGACCCCCGGGCGAGTCTCCAGGCAGGCACAGGCCCATCTTAAAACCTCGCGAAGGTTCTCGAGCTGCCCAAGCCATGATTCCTAGCTTTTCCCCCAGATTCCTCCACCCAGGGTTGTCTCCAGAGAGAACTTGGTTGGCAGGGGCGTCCCGGGAGAAGCTAGGGGGCCATATAGCCTGATTTGGGGATCCCGGATTATGCAAGTAACAGGTCCCATGCCAGTCTCACAGTGTAATCGCCGGTTGGACACGCGGTCCTGCCAACTGTACCCCATGATCCGGCGAAGGGACTTGTTACAAAAGGCGTCAAGTCCAGACTCCAAGACACTGGATAGCGTCCAGGTTTCACTTCCATAGAGCAATAACTGGCAGTATCAAGGCCTTGAACACATGCAGCTTGGTCCTTCTGCATAGGTACCGACATCTCCAAACGCTCTTGTTGATCGAGTTCATGGCTCCTGTTGCCAGACCAATCTATCTACTGACTTCCTGGTCTGACAACCCAGAGATATGGACTACGCTACCAAGGTATGTAAAACTTTCTGTAACTTCAACGTCCTCACCGCAAGCATGGATCGACTGAACGGGTTCCCCTAACAGGCCCCCAAAGTCCTGAATCTTGGTCTTGGTCCAGGAGACCTCTAGGCCTAGGGGCTTCGCCTCATTGCTAAATGCATCAAGAGCCACCACAAGTGCCTCCAGGGACTCAGATAGGATGGCAACATCGTCGACAAAGTCAAGGTCTGAGACCTTAATATTGCCTAGTGTTGCTCCACACTGACTTTGGCTAGTAGCTCTGCCCATTATCCAGTCCATACAAGTGTTGAAAAGTGTTGGTGAAGGACGCAGCCTTGCTTCACCCCTGAGTTAACAGGGAAGAAGTTCGACATACCCCCACCACACTTTACAGCACTTTCAGTACCAGTATAGAGGCTTGCTATCAGGCCAATAATCTGTGTCGGAATTCCCCTGAGCCTCAGGATCTCCCATAGCGATTCCCGATGCACTGAGTCAAACGCCTTCTTGAGGTCGATGTAGGCTGCAAGCAACCCACGACCAAAATCACGACGGCGTTCCACAATTATTCGAAGCGCTAGTATACGGTCTATCGTGGACTTGCCAGGAGTAAATCCAGACTGCTCCGGTCTCTGATGCCTCAGTAGGTGGTTGTGGATCCGTTTCAGAAGAATGTGGGCGAGAACCTTGCCTGGTATGCTGAGTAGTGTAATGCCACGGTAGTTGCTACGGTCCCAACGATCCCCTTTCCCCTTCCAGAGAGGGATGACCATGCCCCTCAACAGGTCAGGGGGAATGGTACCAGACTGCCAGAAGGCAGTCAGGACTGTATGCAGTCCCCGAGCCATAGGTTCACCCCCAGCCTTTAGCAGTTCAGCAGGGATATCACATATACCTGCAGCTTTCCCACTCTTCAGCTTGGAAATCGCCATCCTAACCTCTGTTAGGATAGGAGGTTCCTCGCTGATGGGTGGGTCCGGCACAGGCACTGAGACATCGCTTGCATCCAAGCTAACTGTTGGAGGGTCTACCTGGTACAACTGTTCATAATACTCAGCCCAACGTTCACAAACCCAAACATGATCTGAGATGATCCGTCCATCCGCTGATCGGACTGTAGTCATCTGTGAGAAGGGCTTAGAGTTCAGTTTTCTCAGGGCTTGGTAGGCAGGGCGAAGATCATTTACCAAGAAATGGCCTTCAACCTCCTCAGCAAGATTCCTGATGAACTGTTCCTTGTCCCTTCTCAGCAGTGTCCAAGCCCTACGCACCATGGAACGACACAAGACTAAATACCCATTCAGCCGAGGCTTGCGACACGCTTCAGTGGCCTCTACTGTCTCCAGGGAGATGGAATTCTGCCTTGCCCTCGGGCGTAAGCCAATGGACTCCTGAGCTGCTTTGAGTGTTACGCGCTTGAAGAGCTCCCACAGAGCAACTGGATCCGTCAGGTTGTTGAGTTCTGTGAATCGGTCAGAGACTGCCATGGTGAACCCACGGGCACAATCCTCCTCCCTTAGTCTGTCCAGGTGAAACACCTTAGGGTGGCCACTGGAGGGACGGGGAGTTTAGAAGTGGACCGCAGGGTAGCCACAACCAGCCTATGGTCGGTGCCACAGAACTCGGCACTCTGGTAAACCCTGCAGTTCTGGAGGATCCTCCATCGCGTGCTAACAAGAATGTGGTCGATCTCCTTGGCCACTGTACCTGTATCACTGTACCAAGTCCATATATATATATATATATATATATATATATATATATATATATATATATATATATATATATATATATATATATATATATACACACACACACACATCTGTGTAAGTTAGGGTAGGTCAGTGATAATAAGTGCTGAAAATTATGAGTGAGAAGTGATCTGTGTTAGTGTTATGTAAACAAGAAA
>NC_051401.1:26154589-26157089 GCF_015228065.2 Penaeus monodon | reverse complement strand
TAATATATACTTCAGTTTCAAATTGTGGTTGAATAAATGGACATCAAGTACAGGGAGTTTTTCTCCCTCACTCTTACTTGACACTTTTTTTCTAAACGAATGTTTAACTTGCCATTTAGAACACATATTACAAATATTCCATCCTTTAGATCTGCGACTTTCAACCTTTCTCTGTACTTTTACTTCCGACTGTATTGTCCCTCGTTATATGCGCCTTTACTGCTCTTGAAGAAAAACAGGAATGAACCGCATTCATGTCGACATTGCTTGCTTGCTTGCTTGCTTGAGATTTGCGAAGTTCTGGCTTCGCCCGGGCCTTTCACTTATGGCCCGGCCAATAAGTGTCGACAAATGTATAAATGTATACATACATCAAAGAAATTACAGACGTGAGGTGACGGAACACCTGACGAGTGACCTCCCACTCGTTGTTCGTATAATTGGTGCCGTGACCTTGAATAGTTGAATCTGTCCGATGCTGTGTTGACATTATTCTCCGTCGCGATGTATGTTGCTTCCATAATTTTTCTTTTCAGTTTGTTCAGTCTTCCATGTACTATTTCTGCTTCCTTCCAGTTCGGTAAATGTCCAGCTTCATCTACATGTACCACCATGGCGTTGGAAGTCCTGTGGCGACGGATGTCAGCTCGATGTTTGCTGATCCTGGTGCTGAAACACGGCCCGTTTCATCAAAGTATGCTGTATCGCAACTGCTGCAGGGTATGCGATACACAGCACTATTAGGGTTGCATTCGGGCTGCTTCTTGTCTCGTATTAAGTCATGTATCTTTTCCCCGAATGTGCAGGTGATTCTCACTGCCTTGCGGAAGTATCTGCTGATCGCCTGGGAAATGTTACATGGCGGTAATATGAGAACATTATTAGAAGAGAGTGCAGGGTCTGATCTTGAGAGTATGCTCTCCGCCTTCTTTCTTAGGTTTAGCAGGAAGCCTCTGGGATATTTGTGTTTTATGAAAGAATTAATTACATAGGCAACCTCATCCTAAAGAAATACAAGGCTGCAGATCTTCAGTGCTCTGAGGAAGAAGCCAATTAAAACACCAGATTTTGTTTTGTTGCTGTGGGCGGAGTAATAATGGATGTAATCATCTTTATTTGTAGGATCCCTGTAAACAGAGAAACGTAGGCTATCGTCACCTCGATGGATCAGAGTGTCCAGGAAAGGTAATTTCTGATCCTCCCCCTCCTCCTCGGTGAACTGGATTTTCTCGTGAACGGAGTTGAGCCGCGTCAGTGTATGTTGGAAGCACAAACTTCTGGGGACAATGACGAGGACATCATCTACGTAACGAAGCAAAGTTGAATGTCTGCCGATTATATCCTTGTAGTTATCTCTCTCTAGCGTCTCCATAAACAGGCAAGCCATGTCTCCACACTTAGGGGGGAGTCCATGACGAGACCACTAATCTTCTGGTATTCTTCCCCAGCAAATTCGAAGTAGCCGAATCCACACATAACTTCACTAGCCGAGCGAAGTGATGTCTCGGCAGCGGAAGTTCAACATCTGTCATGGAGCTGGTGACTCTTTCGACTGCTCCGTCTGTGGGTACATTAGTAAAGAGGAATTTTACATCAAAACTGGCAAGCTTTTTATTTTTGCATCCGAAACTCTGAAGACGTCTGAGTCCCCGGAATTCTTCAGGTGGGAATCACTGATGACCCCCATAGCGCCGGAGCGGGGTTTAGCCAAATATTTAGCCGAACGATGGGGAGCGCTGGGGGGATGTTACTCACCAGTAATTAGGAGTGGGGAGGGGGGCTGGGGGATAGTAAGGAGATGAGACTTATCACAAATATACCTCATTTTGACCAGTTGTCTTAGCTAGCAGATTTGATTACTGGAAATCCTTACAATTAAATAAAATAGATATATATGATCCAATTTTATTGTCCTTTGCAATAATTATTTACACTATACCAATTTGCCTTGTGGACGAGTAAGTTCATTATCCAGATGCCTTATAAACGATTACCAGCGCAAAAGAGAGGACAGCTCTCCACTTGGCAATTTAGTAGCTATGTTGGCGAGAGAGAGTCAGCAAGCAAAAAGCTTGCCAATTAATATATATTTTTCACCATCTTATATTGGAGGATGAGGGATGTATGTCACAGATGCTGAGTTATACAAGAGGTTTGTAGATAGTAATAATATTCCTATAAGTAAATTTATGTATAATGTTACGCAACCGCCGCATAATTTCCTTGAGTGTTTGTGTATTGGGGGTTGGATCCTGTTATTAGGAGAAGATTGAGGGGAGAGGAGAAGGAGGAAGGGGTGGGGGTGACATGAGGTGCAGGTTCAGGTCGGTATGAGGTTAGATTACTAATATCTAACAGAATAAATATAATCTTTTCATTGTCTTTGTAAAATATTTAATCGAGTTTTATGATCCTTTGATTGAGATATCTAATATTGCTTACAAGTGATGGCGCACAATAGTTAATTTCAGTATATTCATTTGCCTGGTGCACAAGTAAA
>NC_051401.1:26127089-26129589 GCF_015228065.2 Penaeus monodon | reverse complement strand
TTCATGGCTCCTTTTTGCCAAAACCAAATCCGCCCTACTGTTTTCCGGGTCTGAAAACCCAAGATATGGCAAACGCCCCAAAGGTATGAAAAAATTTTTCTGTGACTTCACGCCCTCACCCCGCAAGAAATGGGATCGCTAAACGGGTTTCCCCTAACGGCCCCCAAAGCCCCTGAATCTTGGTTTTGGGCCCCAAGGGCCCCTCAAACCCTAGGCTTCGCCTCTTGGGCAAAATGCATAAAAGGGCCCCCCAAAAAGTGCTCCAAGGACTAAAGATAGGTTTGGCCCAAACTTTGTGGGCAAAGTAAAGTCCGGGGCCCTTAAATTCCCCTGGGTTGTTCCCTTCCGCACTGACTTTGCTAAAACTCTGCCCTTTATCCACCCCATACAAGGGGTTTAAAAGGTGTGGTGCAAGGACACACCCTGCCTCCCCCTGAATTTAAGGAAAAGTTCCCACAAACCCCCCCCCACACTTTACAGCACTTTCCGTACCAGTATAGAGGGTTTCTATCAGGCCCCAAAAATCTGTTTCGGAATTTCCCCCGGCCTCCCCCGGATCTCCCCCTACGATTTTCCCCATGGGAAACCCATTTAAACGCCCCTTCCCTTTAGGTGATGTGGCTGCAAAGCCCCCCCACGACCAAACTCACGGCCGGCGTTCCCAATTCCCGAACGCAGGATAACCCGGGCCCCCATTGTGGGGCTTGCCAGGAGTAAATCCGACTGCTCCCCGGGCTCGTGTCCATCCCGTAGGTGGTTTTCGGATCCGTTTTTAGAAAAATGTGGGGCGAGAACCCTTTCCTGGTATCTGAGCAGTGTAATGGCCCCCCCCGGTAGTTTGCTACGTCCCCCTCGATTTCCCCCTTTTCCCCTTCCAGAGAGGGGTGACCCCCGCCCCCCCATCATGTCCGGGGGTGGTAAACCCGACCCGGGCCCAAAAGGAATCAGGACTGGGATGGGAAAGGCCCCGGGCCCTAGGTTCACCCCCAGCCTTTTTCATTTTAGGGAGGGAAAATTTACAAAAATGCCTGCAGCTTTTCCCCAATCTTCACTTGGAAAACGCCCCGCCCAACCTCTGTTAGGGTAGGAGGTTTTTCCCCGCTGATGGGTGGTTTCCGGGACAGGCACTGAGGGCTCCCCCTTGCATCCAAGCTAACTGTTGGGGAAACCCCCTGGGCCCAAAAATTTTAAAATCTCCCCCCAACGTTCACGAACCCCAACATGATCTGAGATGGGTCCCTCCATCCGCTGATCGGACTGCATTTCCCTCTGTTTAGAGGGGGTTTGGGTTTAAATTTTTCTCGGGCTTGGGAGGCAGGGGGAAGGTCATTTAAACCAAAAAAGGCCTTCGAAACCTCCTCAACCAAAAAAAAATTCCTGATGAACTGTTTTCCCTTTTCCCTTCTCCGCAAATGTCCCCAGCCCCAAAGCACCAAAGGAACGGAAAGCAAAACTTGATTCCCCCTTTAGCCCCCCCTTGGGGCACCTTCAGTGGCCTCTAAAAGTTTTTCCCGGGAGATTGGGATTTCTGCCTTTTCCCCTTTTTCGTAAAAAAAAGCCAATGGGGTCCCGAGCTGCTTCGAGTGTTTTCGCCCCTTGGGAAAGGCTCCCACCCAAAAACCCCCCCCAACCCCGGGAATTCCCTCAGGTTTCTGGGGTTTCCCGAGAGTCCCGGGCAAAACTGCCATGGGGGAAACCCACGGGCACCCCTTTCCTCCTCCCTTTAGTCGTCCAAGTGAAACACCTTTGGGGGGCCACTGGGGGGGACGGGGATTTTTGGAAAATGGGACCCCCCAGGGTGCCCAACCAGCCATGGGCGGGGCCACAGAACTCAGCACTCCGGTAAACCCCGCGTTTCTGGAGGGTCCCCATCGCGTGCTCCCCAAGGGGTGTGGTCGAAACACCTTGGCCACTGTTTCCCGTAAACGCTGTAAAAAAATCCAGCGTGCGAGTTGGAGGGGCTGGTACCCCAAAGGGGCCAAAGATCCCCCAATTTTTCCCGGGACCTAGCAAAAATCCCGGAAAGGGGGCTATTCTCGCGCTGGGGGTCAGCTTTCCCCAGCCATGGGGGGGCCCACAAAAAATCGAGCCAGCTCGGGGCCAAAAAGGCCCCGGGTACCGATTGAAGTCCCCCCAGAACCCAAACGAAAGTCTCCCGGGGGGGAACGTCCCGCCACAGATGCGAGTTTGGCGTAAACCCCCTCTTTCACATCGGTTTTTAAATTTCATCGGTAGGAGCTTTTACAGCCAAAAAGGAGACCTGAAGCCAAAAACATGCTTTTGGGGCTCCCTGCCTGTACCTCATCAACCCTTTTCCCCCCTCGACTAAACCCCAGGTGAAATCGCTGGGGAAAGGCTATGGGCTACAAAACCCCGGGGGTGGGGGACCATCGCTGCGGCCCCCCACCATAGTAGGTGTAACCACCCCCACTGAGCGGCCGCTACCAGTTTTTCTCACCTCTGAGAGGGCACCACCCAACTCCCAGTCCCCCTTTAAAAT
>NC_051401.1:26119589-26122089 GCF_015228065.2 Penaeus monodon | reverse complement strand
TATAAGTTTGGGCAAGGCAGCTAGCGATTTTTGCGTGGCAGACATGTCTCCTAGAAAGACAAACAAACGGCAGGAAATGATGTTGCTACTTTTTTGTTACATCCTCTTTTGTACTTCTATGCTTCAATCTTTCACTTTCCATTGATATCTTTTTGTCAGTCTGTCTATATGTATAGCAGTTATTCTCTCTGTTTTTCAGTCTGTTTATCTATCTAGCTGAATGCCTGTTTAACTTTAAAACTAATACCAAATCCATCTGTCTATCTATCTATCTATCTATCTATCTATATCTATATCTATATCTATCTATCTATCTATCTATCTATATCTATCTATCTATCTATCTATCTATCTATCTATCTATATATAATATATATATATATATATATATATATATATATATATATATATATATATATATATATATATATATATATATATATACATACCTGTCTGTATTTCTGCTCATCTATCTATGCATCTGCCCACGTACATGTCTATATCTCTTTATATATTTCTACTCATTATTCAATCTTCCTACGTATGTGCATACGTGCCTGTCTATCTATATAACAGTCTAGCTATTTAGCTGTTGATTTATCTATCTATCGATCTGTTGATATGGCCATCTGTTCATCTGTCTACCTACATACCAGTATATTTCTGTCTACCCGTCTCTCTCTCTTTCTAACTACTTATCCATCTATTAGTCTTTTTCGTTATCTCCATAAAAGTGCATAAATGCGTTTTTCTTACTTCCTTTTCTGATGGTCCAAAATTTGTTACATTCAACGCAGATGTGTCATGGAAAACACTTTTTTTTCTCTTCTTTTATTAAACAGAAATGCGTTAGTAATTTGAATTCCGATCTTTTGAGAACTACGAAAATGTGATTATGAAAATTTATAAAAATGTAAATAAAAGATATAATTCCAGAACGATGATATTGTGAGAAGAGTAAATACTGCAGTCCGGGTTAAGCCAAGAAAATCCCAATTAAGGACGGCGAGGCGAGTACAGGTCGCGGAGACAGCGGAAGGCACTTCAGAGAGAGAGGGAGAGGGAGAGAGAGAGAGCGAGAGCGAGAGTGAGAGTGAGAGTGAGAGTGAGAGAGAGAGAGAAGAGAAAGAGAAAGAGAAAGAGAAAGAGAGAGAGAGAGAGAGAGAGAGAGAGAGAGAGAGAGAGAGAGAGAGAGAGAGAAGAGAGAAGAAAAGAGAAAGGGAGAGAAAGAGAGAGAGGATATGGAAAAGGGAAGATATTGAGGGAGTATCCGAATTACATTAATGAAGAATTAAAACGGACATCTTGGCAACAGATCTAATGGAGCGTAGCACGCCCCTGTGCTACCCATACCAGTGGTAATTATTGTAGCTTGGTCGACCTGGGCGAGGCTAGTGACCCAAACTGGTCCAAGACAGACGGAACCAAAACAAGTGGAAGAATACACAAGTGAACCCAAGCTGAAGGGCAATTGACCCCCAAAATCCAGCAGTTCGTATTGTGACACCACACCATCTACAACCCTTGGCCATCGTCCATGAAATGACTGTGCTATACGTCATGATATATATTTCTCCTGTTGCTGAGGAATAAATAATAAAACCTGAACCCATAGTGTGAAACTCTCACAAGGCAGCGGTGGGATCCGAACCAAGCCTCCGAAAACTCGTTTGGTCTACCTGAAGGGTTACGTGCCATGCCCAGTGCAATGATTGAGGATCTAGACACTGAGATCCCAATAGTTATTAACATTGAAAAAATAGTTCACGATAACTTATCGCACTAAAAGATCTTTCTTCTTGATGGAGCTATCAATTCCATGGTGTGTACTTTAAATTGTTATTTACAAACGTCGATCGCCCCGAGGATTGATAAACTTTGTGAGAAGGTCACATATTTGTTCCTCGGTGTTGCAGACGACAACACTCCAACATCCAAATTTTCCGAGTAAAAATCGACCTTGTCTGCGATCTTTTCGATAATGTTTAACAGCTATGGCTTACTTACAGAAACATCTCAATACATTCGACATTCTTAAAATTAAGATAACAACACTAGTCACTTCACAGAGTTTGCTTACTGTAGTTTCTCATTGGGTAAAAGTAAGCACTATTAGACAATATATTAAATCCTTCATGACTGACCTCATCGTGGTCTCAGAAGGGATTGTTTCCGCCACCCTCATATCACCTCATGACATTGACCCCATCCTCTAGCAAGCCACCTCCCATAACCTTAATCTTATATGCCCCCTAAAGCAAGGTGTTCCTTACCATTCTGTTCTCAAGTCCTTCCTCGTGATATTCAGCCTGTCTGTCTTAATTTTTACGACATTTTGCACTTTCTCCAGTCCTTATTATAGTAATCCCTTCCCTTACAAAGTGGATAACACGTTCTTCACTCTTGCTCATTCTCAGGCCACCTCAAGATCACTCTATCACCCCCTCCCCCATCTCGAATATTCGTCAACATTCCCCGTCCATTGCCAATTTTCAGCGAT
>NC_051401.1:26057089-26059589 GCF_015228065.2 Penaeus monodon | reverse complement strand
ATAACAACAATAATAACAATAGTAAGTAACAGTAGCAGCAGTAAGAGTAATAATAGTAGTAGTACTAGTAATAGTGGTAATGATAATGATAATTAATTAGTGATTATAACAGTTATAATAATAATTATAATGATGACAATAACAACAGTAATACAATAACGACATTAAAAAAAAAAAAAAAAAATAACAATAATAACAACAACAAACAACAATAATAATAAAATAATAACAGGAATGATTATAACGATCATAATAATGATAATAGTAATGATGGTAATTAGAAAGATAATATTTATATCAATGATAAGGATAATAATGAAAGTGATACTCATAATAATGATAGGAATGATAACAGTAATAGCAGTAATAATAACAGTAATAAGAATAACAAACAGCAATAAAAGTTATAATGTAGTGCCTGTGAGCTCTCCCCGAGACTATGAAATACCAGGTTGGCATCTGGCGGGTCTAGTCCTTTAGCTTTCACTGACAACCCCCTCCTGCTGCCTTGCAGGTTAGGCCTCTTAAGGCAAAGGCTACTGGTGACAACCAAGAACAAAGTTGTAAGAAAGATAAATTTGAGTTTATATATTCAAGAGGAGAGAAGCATGAAAAAGGAGTAAGAACTTTACTATAGTTGCAAAAAGTTTGGCTGGAAAGGTGTCTATTTCTGATAGAGTATTGATGGCGAAGATCAAAGCAAAACCAGTGAATCTCAATGTTTTCCAAGCCCATTTGAGTCCATTTGGCTTAGGAAAAGAGAACGACAGAGGAACAAGGTGGATAGCTTGGTGCGAATCTCATAATCACGTTATTTTAAATAATGCTTCCAACATCCACCAAGAAAATTGTGGACATGGAAACGTTCTGGAGAAAGATATAAAAAATCAAATCGATTACATCACAATCAACAGCAGATTCAAAAGATAAGTGGGACAAGTAAAGACATACCTGGTGCAGACTGTGATTTAGACTGTGATCATGTTCCAGTAGTAGCAGTGATGAAAGTTAAAACAAAGAATGTAAAGAAAATTAAATGTAGAATAAGGAAGGAATGAAAAGATCTTAGTGAAGGACATATGAGAAGAAAACATCGATTGAAGTGAATAACAGGTATCGCGTTCTAAGTGAGAATGTGTCAGAAGGTGTAGAGGTGGAGCATGAATGGAAGAATTTACAGTCAGCATAGTAGAATCAGCTGACAAAGTATCACTTGAAAAAGCAAGAATCATAAGATAGTCATGGATGATACAAGAAATACTTAATTTGATGGATGAGAGAAAATAGAAACTAAACACAGAAAGGTACCAAGTTTTATATTATGAAATCAAGAGAAAGTATAGAGAGAGAAAAAAAGAATGGATTGTGCAAAAACGTGTTAAAATTGAAAATCTGGACAAAGCTAATTCACCAAGAACATATGATAAAATCAAGGAATTAAGAGGCAAGAAGGGGATCTATAGGAACATTAAAGATGGTAACATCTTGGTTGAAAAAGATGAAATAAAGAACAGAGGGAAGAATATGTAAAAATGTTATATAATGATAATAGAGGAGATATACCCCAATTGAGGATACTCTGTCAGGACTTACAATTATGTTGGATGAAGTAAGATCAGCAATAAAAGCTATGAAACAAGAAAGGCAGCAGGAGATGGAATTGTAATAATGACAGAAGTTACAGGAAAAATTGGAATAAGGAAGATAACTGATTTATCGAACAGAATTGATGAGAGTGATATATTCCAGAAGCAATTAAAGAATCTGTCTTTATTGTATTCCAAAGAAAATAGGCATCTTAGATTGCTCTAAACACAGAACCATTAACATTATGAATCAGCTTGGTAAAGTATCGGTAAGAGTTATAATGAATAGATTGAGAGGAAAGATCAACGAAAGAGTCTCGGAGGAAAGGGAAAGGTACCACCAACGCAATATTTGCTCTAATAATGATAATAGAAAGAACAGTTGAAATGCAGAAGAATGTTTTTATGTGTTTTGGGGATTTTGAGAAAGCATTTGACACAGCGAAACGAAGAAAAGGTTAAGATCTTGAAAGACACAGGAATTGATGAGATAGACACCAGACTGATGATTAACCTATATTGGATTCAGAAAGCAGATGAAAAGACAAGGATGTGTGTTATCAACAGATTTGTTTCCATTGTACAGTCAACTAGTCATAGATGAGTTAGAAGGGCTAGAAGGTATTTCAATTGGTGACAGGAACGTTAACAACATCAAATATGCGGGCGATACAGTATTGTTGGCAGACTCAGAGGAGAAATTACAAACATTAGTGAACAACAGCTGAAGGAAGGTGAAAGTAAAGGATTGAGAATAAATGTAGGTAAGACCAATACAGTGACAAAAACAAAGAGTAAAGAGAAAATGAACGTGATGATAAAAGTATGAGATAAGAAAGTAAAGCAAGTTGAAAGCTTTTTATATCTGGGAAGTAGCAGTCATGATCAAGGGAACATTGAGGAAGAGATTGTAA
>NC_051401.1:26047089-26052089 GCF_015228065.2 Penaeus monodon | reverse complement strand
TCTTACTTTTCCCTCTCTCTAGTAACTTTCCTATTCTATATATTTGCCTTGTACTCCAGGACTTCCTCTCAAAACAACCTAGACCTAAGACTCCATGCCTATAATAGTGATGTTTTTTTTTTCTTTTTTCACTCCTTCTTCCACTCTTTTTCCCCTATCCCTTCCTTAACCTACATCCTGCCCTAATCCTGGCCACGGGAAAGTATGAAGATCCTGGTGGGTATACGACATACGGATCGGCTGTCACTCCTCATTTCTTATACCTTGATCTTTTAGATGTTCATTCTGATCATTAAACTAACATTTATTCATATTATTGTCCATTTCAAAGTAATTATTTTATTATATATTAGTTTATTATTATTTATCTTTTATTTATTTATTTATTTATATTTTTTGCAATGATGAAGCTTTTATATTTAATTTTTATTTATTTTTTTCATTTTTTGTTATTATTATTATTATTATTATTATTTTATTATTATTTTTTTTTTACAGAATACCGTTTTTATTTTTTTAATTCAAATTTTATTTAATTATTTATTTGCAAAGCATGATCTTAGTTTTGCTGTTTTTATAACTCCCATTTCTCTTACTTGCTCATTTTATGGTTTCCTTATTTGGTAAGCCAGTAGAAGTTTTGTTTGCCTGTTTTGTTTGTTTTTTCGAGTCGTAATTACAAATATTTTTGGTACATTTCCCTTTTTTTAGCTATTGAGCATTGATTTTATACCCCACATTATTTTGATGATCTTAGAGGTCTGGATACGAGTTTTATTTTGTGTAATGCTTCTGCCATAATTTTTTTTGCTAGTTTTATCTTTTCAGTTTTATTATTTGTGATTTTTATAATTAAGTTTTATTTTTTATTACTTTTATAATGTGCTTTATATTCCTTTCCAAACTAACTGTATTTCAAATATATGTTTTTTATCGAAACTTTGTATTTCTTTGTTTCCCCTCGTCTGTATAAGGGGGAGGATTCCCACCAATAAACAGAGTGTTAAGACGAACGTGTGTATGTGTACCCCAGTTGGATCTTATAGTGACATGGCGACGGACCTAAAGGAGAGAAGGTTGTACCTATCCTGAACATTGCCTTATTTTCTTGAGAAGCTGGGTGTGTTATTCAAACAGACAGTCCTATCTTCCCTGAGGGCTTGCAAGGTTTTTTTTTTTTTATCTTTCCTTTGTGTTACAGATTAACAGGGCCCCCCACTATCCCTGGCCCTTGGTCCTTTTTCCGCTTCACGGTCACCGGCGTTTGGACGATGAATCTATAAAGGGGCTCATATTACGGATACCCTTACACTGCCTTTCTGTCTGTCTGTCTGTCTGTCTGTCTCTCTCTCTCTCTCTCTCTCTCTCTCTCTCTCTCTCTCTCTCTCTCTATATATATATATATATATATATATATATATATATATATATATATATATATATTTACATATATACATATTCACACACACAAACACACACACCTATATATGTGTGTGTGTGTGTGTGTGTGTTTATGTATATGTATACGTGCATATATATGCGCACGCACATACGCACACACACACACACACACACACACACACACACACACACACACACACATACAGTTTTAAATCCCATCCTAATGATTTAGATTTGTGTAAAAGGATTTGCTGTTTCAATTCCAAGGAGTACCAGCTCGTGAATGATTCACTTAATATACCAGAAATTAGCACGAATGCTACTGAAGATGTACGTATCTGTGAATGAATGTCCTTTTTTAGCAAAAAGAAGACGAGGCTAATCCGTAGAAAACAAGTCAATCATTTTCTCCGTATCCAAAAGTTACTAATTTCAGTGCCGAATCCTTAAGGTACTGTATGGTTCTTTTAAATGACTTGCTCGAGTTGAAACTTCATCCTTTACTTCGTGCTAATATATTCTGGAACGAAGTAGAAATTGAAAAATAAATATCAATAAATTAAGAATTATACATATTCCATAGCAGGAGAGTTACTAGAAACATTACGTATCAACGATGTTTTTATTTAAAACAGTCCCTAACACAAGAGTCAGAGGCTAACCTCGCGACGCAGCATCCGTTTCCAATCAGTAATTATCTGTTATGGATGCAATATCTGTTCAAAATGTGCTCGATGTCGTTTCCTCTCGATTTTCCCTCTCGTCTCCCACTCCATCCTTATCTTTTATAAACCACAGTTATTCTTCGTATTCCTCATTCTCCACCTCCGTGTCTACATTCCTGATTTTCAAGACATATTTCACCGTAGTTTGAATTTGATGTCATGATCGGGAAGAGGGGAGGGAAAAAAATCTGTTGGAAACACGGAATTGGTAATAGAAATGAGAGAGGAAAAATACAAATTAGATTTGGCAGGGCTTGATCCCTGCCAATGTTTTTTATTTTTTATTCGAACGGAAGTGAAGTTGGCAGTCACCATCGGTCATTAGAGCATAAACTTCATATTTGAATCCTATAATTTATACAATTATATTCATCTCATAAAAAAAAATCCTTTGATGTATAATGCATAAAATATCCCATTTTCCGTGTCATTACAATCTACTTTCTTTGTAAAAAGCTACAGGATGGTATTCAATTTGTAATATGTTAAAAAAAAACATACAATAGTTACGCATCATATATCATTGTCCTTAAAAATCAATGGACATTTTTTTGGTGCAAAATCGCTTCCTTGTGGAACTATTTTCTTTTTCTTCCAGTCAGTTAATAAAATCACATATTTACGGTGGAACACTAGAAACGGCTGGATTTAAGTACTGTGTACAAATGAACATTGTATTTGAAAGAAAAAAAATCAGAGCTGACAGGATTCTTGCAGTTTCCCATTGCATTCCTAAATTTGACCTGTCTTTGCTTTGACTCTGCACAGTTTATCAAACCTATTGATGGCCTTCTTCCTTTTGTTTGGAGCAACCTTTTCTTGATATAAAATGCCATCTACTTCTGCTTAGTTGAATCGGAGAAGTCGCAATCTATTTTCTACAGGGGTATGACCCATATTAACTTCTTTGAAGTACAATGATTATACATAGAGCATCATCATGTTTCAGAGGTAATAGAACAATTTGTGATATCCCTTTTTAACGTCTCTTAATAACAATAAATATTACTAAATAACAATAAATATCACGTTAAGAATCAAAGCATACATATTAGGTTTGAAAAGTTTGAAATTATTGCACAAATATTATGCATAATTAAATTTTGTTTTTAGATAATAGTCTCCCTTTGGAAGCTAGTAATACCTGTGTCACTTACCTTCCCCCAATACATTTTCAGTGTATATGGGGGAGAAGTACATACGTCTTTGGTCTGAGAATGATGCACACCTTTCCACTACATGTTAATGGCTCATAGCATCCCTCACAACGTGCTTCATTTTTAGCCGTCATTGGTCTGTGAGTCAATTTTGTTAACACAGCTACTTGTCGGTTGGAATGGACACTAGTTACCCAACTTCCAAGGTCATCTCTAATCTCTCGCAGTTTGTTTCTAGGGGTATGCCTCCATTGCTTCCTCCATTTAACGCAAAGACAACTTGATGGATCTAAAAATTTTAGTCGGTGTGTGCAAGAGGAAACCGAGCATCAGGGCTGTATACCTTGCATCTGATCCTTGGCGGACCCATCAACTGCAGAATACAGCGAATTGTTTGCACTTTATTTTATTGATATTTAAGTGGTTTACCTTTCATTTGCGTGAGGATATGTTTCTTATTACCCAATTTAATGTGTCATAAAATATAGATTGTTTTCTTTGGTCATAAGCTGCCAACCGAAATACTAAATTCGCCGTTTTATTTTTTGTAACTTATGAGCATTTTTCACCACATACAATATATCCCTAAATGTTGATGACGCTTATTATATCAGATTGGAGTGTATTTCAATGTAATGAATAGCGTTTGCATTGGAATTCTGTAAATGTGCTTGTGTCTTAGTGATAGCCGAGAGACATGAATGTCGGCGTCATTATTGTTGTGTCTGAATTTCGCGTGGATTTTCCAATGCAATTGAAGAGATGTGACCACCAAATAACGCCCTATGGATTTGTGGAGACTAAGCATTATTAGATTGGTTGGTAAGTCCGTGTCAGCTGGCATGTTCTGAGTAGTGATGTTGATGTGTCGTACTGCACAATGGTGACTGTCGAGCCGGTTGGGAATAATTGTATTGAGATGAGTTCATGGTGTTCATTAAGATTTTTTTAAAGGCAAGATTAATCCAAGAAGATGAAGAATTGATTAACATAAATGTTGATAATTACACAAATGTGTAGTATTATAACGTTCAGAATTACTCTCCCATCTTGTAAGCTATGCAGTGTATTGTACTGTAGTTTGTGCAGTGTTATGTGCAATAGGCTTTGTAATCTCTTGTGTTGTAGACTGTGCTGCGTGTTATAGGCTGTGCAGTATCTTGTACTGCGGGCCATGTAGGGCTTTGTGCTGTAGGCTCTGCTGTGTATTCTCGTCACCTGGAGGAAAGTTCTTGATTGTGGTAGAGGAGGATAATGGGGGGTGAGAATACTATACTAATGTATTGATACAATTTAAGCGCATTTTTGTTAAACAGATACTATCAGTTTGTTATCATTCATGCCACATTAAGGAAAATGATGTATTTGTAGCGTTTACTTAGTGTGTGATATACTCTACGGATCTCTTCCCCATGTTTCAATGTGCTTTGGTTTCTATATTTCATCTCCTGTCTGATCACTGAAAAGGATGTGATGTGGTAGCGTATGGCCCTTTTCCTTATTTAATTTAGGCCTCAGAGATATTCATCTTTGGTGTTGCTTTCATATTTAAAGGCAGTCGTGATATGGCTCTGGTTTCCGTTAAACAAAGATTTCAAAACCGGCAAAACTTACAAATGAAATTAATTTTAGAGTAAAACAAAGAAATAAAAACCCAACGAAAGACTAATGTAAAACCTAATTAAACTAATCTAAAACCATGGCCATGCACGATAAA
>NC_051401.1:26022089-26024589 GCF_015228065.2 Penaeus monodon | reverse complement strand
TAGACTTCTTTCATAAATTTTACCTTTGTTTGATGTTGAATTATATGTATATACGTGTATGTGTGTGTGTGTACATATATACATATATATACTCATATATATATATATATATATATATATATATACTATATATATATATATATATATATATATATATTATATATATAATATATATAAACACACACACACACACACACACACACACACACACACACACACACACACACACACACACACACACACACACACACACAAGGATTTGCATACATTGGATAAATCAAACCTAGATACGGCGGTGGATGAGTCTATCGTAGATACGATGATGGGTTGAAAATCACCAACACTGATTACCTTATCAATTATTCTCCTGGGGAATGATCATGGGTCAGCCACCCCAGTATAAGGACCCAACCAACTCATAATGTAAATAAATAAATGTATGTAAATAAACAAAACGGCGAAAATGGGGCATCACGACGTTGTCCTGTAAGATCCGCGCACTGCAGATGCATTAAGATGCAGGGATGCTACGATCGTCATCCTGCGTCTAATAGATTTAGATGATAACTATCCAATATCGGAACATGGAACATTCGAAGTATATACCAAATAGGAAAACTAGACATTATTCACCACGAGATGGAGAGAATGAATATACAATGCTTAGGTTTGTGCGAAGTCAGATGGGCCAATGCTGGCGACTTTATAAAGGAGAAGAAAAGAATCCCCTTTTCGGGAGGTTAAGAACATTAAGATGGAGTAGCTCTAGAGCTATCTTGATGGCCTTAATGCCAAAGTTGGCTCCGAAAAAGATGGGAAAGCTGTTGGACCGCACGACCTGGGAGAGCGGAATGAGTGTGGAGATAGACTTACAGATTGGTGTAAGGATAAAAATCTGGTCATCACAGATACCTGGTTTAACCAGACGATTTACATGGATTAGTCCAGGTGATAGAGCCAGAAACTAAATCGACTATGTTATGATTAGTTCAAGATACCGAAACGCAATAAAAAATTCCCGAGCATATCTGGGTGCAGAAGTAAATTCAGATCACAATCCATTGATAATAACGTATGGATAGTCCATAAAAAAATGATAAAAGTAAAAATTGACCCCAATTTTGAGATCATAACAGAACATTTTAAGTGGTGTGACAAAATTTAAACAAGATTTTTTTTTTTTATCAAACCAGAGGCCTGTCGTACCAAAACCGTCGTTTTGGTACTTTCACTGAGAACATCCAAGCAACAGCTCCTAAGACAATCCCGACAGCAGAAAAGAAAACATTCTCATTATGCTGGTTCCACCCAGAGCTCAAAGACCTGCTCCGAAAACAGCAAGTTTCAAAACAACACCGTGCTATATGAAATAATTAACAATCTTTATGAAAACTAATCTAAGAAAGCCAAAGAAAAGTGGCTACAGGAGAAATGTGATGAAGTTAAGAATCTCAGTTGTAATCCCAAAGAGATGTTCTAAAGGATTAGAGAGATCACTGGTCAACGATCCTCTTCCTCCTAAAGTTGCATCAAAGCAGCAGCCAACCGCATTCTCAACGAGACCAAGGATGCCAGTGCTCGTTGGGAAGAGTATGCTTAAGAACTTTTTGACAATGAACAAGAGCCGAAATATCTAGTCCTGGAATCTTTTACATCTGGTCCACCAATTCTGAAGTCAGGAGTGTGTTGGTCCCTACAGCAAATGGAACCTGGGAAAGCTGCAGGTCCTGATAGAGTATACATCGAAATGCTCAGAGCCTTAGGAAAGAAAAGTACTGATCTCATCTAGAACTTCCTAATGTTATCTATGAAACAGGTAACTTGGAGGCCCACCAGCTTCTCCATTGAAACAAGGAGAAATAAATATCCAGCACGTCTCCTCCGTCAATTATTTGGGAGCTCTTGTCACCTCAGACACCTCTTTTATCGGACTAACTAAAGTTGCATTCTTCAAACTGTGGAACATCCTAAGAGAATGCAAGCTCACAATGCAAATCAAAATCAGGCTCGTTACAAGCATTATATGGTCGACTCTCCTACATGGTTGCGAGTCCTGGACACTTACGGCTGAAAATCGGCTCAATATAGAGGCTGTAGTATTGTGGTTCTACCGCGGGATGTTGCGCCCCCATTACACCGACCGGGTGTCCAATGAGGAGGTCTTCAAAAAAATCCGACAGGGACGCGAGCTTCTAGAATTGATCCGAGTACGACAACTCAAATCCCTCGGACATGCAATCCGTAAAGGTCCATTAGAAAGCCTTAACCTAAACGGTAGAATTAAAGGCAAGCAAGCTCGAGGGAGACCCAGAAAAACATTCCTTGATAATTACAATATACAAACACTTCGATGCCTCTGGGATAGAGCTCGACAATGGTGCCAAGCATTTCGTCAAATACCGCATCGGTATATATATATATATATATATATATATATATATATATATATATATATATATATATATATATATATATATATATATATATATATATATATACA
>NC_051401.1:25954589-25974589 GCF_015228065.2 Penaeus monodon | reverse complement strand
AGCCCTGCTCTGGGGATTAGTTGCCAGCCGCATGCGCTCACGATACCAGTGCATCCGTCAGCTCCGGCGTTTTACTTTGGGTCGGCTCTGATTGGCTACCTTTCCTTGAACCTCATTGGCTACTGTGAATACGCCATAGCCAAAGTCTAAATAGGAAAGATGAGAAAGCTCCTGTCTACACTGATAACAAAAACGCGAGCTAGGGTGTTCTAATAAGCCCAATCTATTGAGGAAGCTACAAATTAAAATTCAGAAACACAAAGTGCCTTCAGGATTCCTTACAATCTATTGCATTAATTGATACAGTTCATTAATGTATCTTTTGAAGAAATGCATTGATTAATGATTAAAAATTCATTATATCATTATATTTTATCTATTGATATCTGTTGAGGGATCTGCAAACTTTTTTTCTTATCAGTTCAAATGAAAATCTGCTTTAATCATAATAAATTATGAATGAGTCTTCTTTTTAAATAAGTCAGGAATTGAATATTCAATAATGCGTAAAATATGAAAAGTAAAATAATGTTTTCAGCAAATAGATTATTAAGTAAAACAGTTATAACAACAAAACATTAAAAGAACTACGTACATAATTAGATTTAGGTTTAGAAATAAACAAAATAACATCTATATATCACAAAATAACACAAAAAATAACTAGATATCACAAGATAACATTATCAGATATTAGAAGATAACACAGCTAGAAATCACATAACATAACTAGAAAGATAACACTAGATAGAATTACTAGATAACACAAGATGACATAACTAGATACCACAAGATAACACAAAATAACGTAACCAGGTATCACAAGATAACATAACTAGATATCACAACAAAACACAAGGTAACAAATAGATATCACAAAATGTCACAATATAGCACAAGATAAGTAAATATTATGAGATAACACAAGCTATCACGAGATATGAAAAAATGACACGATATGAAATTATAAACACGATAATAAAAAAGAACACGGTTTAAAAAAGAACATAATATAAAAGATAACGATATATAAAAAATAACACGCGATATTACCAAATATAAGAAAAATATCACTAAATGACACAAGATATCATAAAAAAAGAAAAGAGAAAGAGAAAAAACAAAACAAAAGATGATTTGTTTTGTTTTTTTCTCATTAACATGACAACACTCAGTAACACACGATATCACACAATAACACAAATCACACAATAACACATATCACACAATAACACATATCACACAATAACACAAATCACACAAGAACACATGATATCTCACAATAACACATATCATACAATATCATATGTCACATAATAAAACATGATATCACATAATAACACATAGCACACGATAACATAACACATAGCACACAATAACACATATCACATAATAACACATATCACACAATAACACATGATATCACTCAGTAACACTTGATATCACTCGGAAATACATGATATCACACAGTAACACAAAACGAATAGTATACTAATACGATGTTCAAAGCTAATGTTGCCAAGATCTCGTTTTTTTTCTGGTGAGTTACATTGGAAAGTTTTACATAAAAGTCGTTTATATCCCAAGCAGGGGCATTTGGAATCTCGATCCAGTCAAAACTATACCTGGTCATTCCCTCTGTAATTTCTTGGCAAAATCTCAACAAAATCTGAAAAGATAGGTAACGCTACCGTGCTCTAAGGTGACAGAAAGGATGCCATTCGCCAAATCCACGTCAAACCTTTTCCTTATTTGGACAAAGGGTATAATAATTGCTTGACAACGTGTTCTAATCTTATTTCTCATATCTAGTCCTTGGTTCAAGGGCAGATGGTTATTTCTCTGCGTGGGGTCAAAGGCTGAAAGGTTGTTGGGATTATATGATCCTGGCTTGCAAAAATGACTCAGAATTATACAGTTCGGATGTTGTTATACACGTCAGCTGACCAGGCATTGAAAAAAAGAATTAGGGGTACCCACTACTCCAGGAGATTGGATACAGCTTTGTGGAAAGAAAACCAGCGAGTCTGATAACGACGAAGCATCTTGTGAGGTTTCACATTACGGAATATCTAAAAATCCTTGACCTCGTTAGCAAGTGTAAATATTCCTTAGAACATCCTCACAAGAACATGGAAGGGTTTTAGCAGCATCCAAAGCACAAAGGTGTACAGGATGCATACACATTTCATTATGATAATACCTGGAAAATTAGCCATTAACCTGCTGGTAAGTGAATTATGGACACACAGTGCTTGAGGCGCCATCTGCAGCAAAACCAACAAAATTATCGACAGGCATGCCATGGACCTCAAGGGTATGCATCGAGATATACAGATTCTTACCAGTGGAACCACCAGCTACATTTTTATTTCCACGGACATCAACTAAATCCAGTAACATTGTAAAAAACTCCACAATCACAGCACATGACTTTGTTGTACCAAGGATGGTTGTTTCATCACTGGTAAAAGTCTCATAAAATGAGACTTTTATTAGTAATATAACAAGCTTATACAAATACCTTTCACTCATGGAAAAATAAAACTTATCTTTAAAGATGCTAACACTTATAAACAATTCATAAAAGATTTTACATCTAACATGTTATATATAATTAAATATCCACTTACCACTGGAAGCAGAGAAGGTACACAAGAATACTGCAATAAGGAAAGAAGTACGGCAATAATGCAGATACTCGAACTGTAGAAAGAATATGTTACTTGTATAAAAATTATATATCATTTGTAAAGATCAGTCGTCATGAAATTAAACAACAAAAGACATAAGTTAAATGTCAATACAAAGAATATTTAATTAACAGTGCAGAGAAATACTGCAACAACACCTGAAGAGCTGCTACAAGGCAGATAACCAAAGCTTTTTTGGGAAAGTAAAAAAGTGTGTGTATAACGGTGATAAGAAACTATCGTGTATAGAAACCATTAGCTATGAAATGAAATTATCACCAACTAATAAAATTAATATATATATATATATATATATATATATATATATATATATATATATATATATATATATATATATATTACCAGAACAGAGTGAAGAGCGCTGCATCAGGGCTGGAAGCACTGCAACAGTGCAGATACTCAAAGCTGCAGAAAGAAATATTAGATAATGTAAAAAAGAAAGAAAATCATTAATAATTATGACAAAAACATTAACGATATCAATATAAATAATCATCATCATAATAATAACAATGGTAAACCATTGTCTAGTAAAATACATATTAATTCCTAAAGTGAATGAAAACCTGTAATATATATATATATATATATATATATATATATATATATATATATATATATAATATATATATATATATATATATTTTTTTTTTTTTTTTTTTTTTTTTTTTTTTATGATAACATGGGAGATAAATAAACAAATTGCCATGCTCTTCAGTCATTGAACCACACATTTCAAATCTTTACGGTCAAGAACTTGCATCGAGATGAAAGAATATATTTAAAATATATATATATATATATATATATATATATATATATATATATATATATATATATATATATATACTATATATATCATATACATAACATACTTATATTCAATAAGTTTAGACAATTTCATCGATGATAAAAAAAAAAAAAAAACATTGCTCAAATTATAATATAAAGAATCTCACGGTTTTGTAACTTCCAGTAAACCATTCAAATTATCACATTATTTCGCCAAAAGTAATTCTTTACCCTAGCCCTATAGAAGTTGACTTTCTTGCTGCTGTTGCAATGGGCCTCTCAAGATTTCATCACCGTGAAACATTCACAGCAATAAGCGTTTTTAAAATCACACTGAAATAACTAGCTGTCAAAATCTGGGATTTAAAACAAATCCTTCGAATGTGTTAACGGAGCTTAGACTTCGGATGAGAATTCTTTGAAATACTTAATAAGCATCTTTGCGATCATAATGAGTGCGTAATACTATTTCTTATTTTGTTTCCAATGGTGACATAGATGGAAACATTGATTTGCAGTTTTAAGCAAAACCCAACATCTTTAAATTGGAACATTTATTTTCACGATTCATAATTGTTTCAGAATCAGCGTCGAATATCAGCAAACATTATTCTGACTGACCTCAAATCCACTGAATAATCCTACGAATTCTATTTCACTCCAAAATCACAGTGGTGCGATTAGAATGCAGTATATTTGCATATAATTCTATGTGTGTGTGTGTGTGTGTTCTTTTACAACACGTTTTCTTTCACAATGCACATTCATTACAGAGAACGTTACTTAAGGATGGCTTGTGTATTTGATTACATGCAACATTTTGTAGACAAATAAATAGATAAATAGATAAAATAACATATAAGGTTTACTTACCAAAAAATCCAGAGTGATTGCATAAGATGATGGAAAGCACTATACTGACCCAGGGTACTTAAAGAAATGGCTCTTATTGTGTCCGGAGGATAACCATTACGGTAATAATAAAGCCGGTTAATTGTTCTAAATTAGCTGTCAGGTCTTAAGAAGGCGAATAAACAAATGAATGAGGAAAATCTTTAGAAAAAAGAGTTGGCATGTTATATAGCCAGAATAATCATAAAATATCATTTCCGGAATTTTCCGGCGTAGCTGAATGTGATAGTGACGTCATAACTACCAGGTTCCTCTGGGTGCGTGACATAACCCCCCCCCCCCTTTTTTTTTTGACGTGGCATGGCTGCGTAATGGTAATCACATCAATACTATAGGAATCTGCTTGTAAAATTTATAAAGTTGTAGTGTTTTGTGTATGAGTAAAGTGTAGAAATTACAATTTCAGTATGATGCATTCTAGGCATCCTTTCGCCTTGTTACTGAAAAGTGAAGTGCTTCCAGGGTCAAAGTATGGATTTAGCTCATTCTTTTTAACCATAACTTGCAAATGAAAGAAAATATCAAGCAAGGTATCAACCTGAAAGGTATTTCTGATTCTCAGTATTAGTGTTTTGTTCATATGAGAGGCCAAACTGTGATTTTTCTTTCTTTTAAGGCGGAAAAAGAAAAACAAAGACAAATTATTCTAGCACCACAAAAGTAACTTTGTTTTACATGAGATGCTAAACTGGACTTTGCTTTATCTTTCGTCCGATTATTGCAAAAAGAAACAGAATGATACCCATCGCCATTTACATTTAAGTATATGGTATAAGAGAGGCCGCGGTGGCTGAGTGGTTAGAGCATCGGACTGAAGATTGTCACGACGGCAATCTGACTTCGAGGTTTCTAGTCACCGGCCGGCGCGTTGTTTCCTTGGGCAAGGAACTTCACCTCGACTGCCCACCTAGCCGCTGGGTGGGCAAGCCAGCCCAAGTCAGTGCCGGGTAAATAGAGATGGTGACTCGATAAAAACACCGGGCGGAAGGCAATGGCAAACCACCGCTCTAAATTGCCAAGAAAATCATGGAAATCCATGATCGCCAACGTCCTGGTGGGACAGGGCACTTAAAAAAAAGAAAAAAAAAAGGTATAAGACTATATACTTATCGATATATATATATATATATATATATATATATATTAATAATAAAATATTATTATATTTGCTACCCCAGGGGTTTTTGTCTCTTGCGAAACATGTGTTAACAGAAAGATGACCTGGGCAGGTTTTTAAACATAAAGGGAAACCGGGGGCAAAAATGACGTAGCTGGTGTGACGGAGGAGGGGAGGAACAAGCCAAGAGACGGAGTTGGGGTGCTGCCCTGTGAAACCCGTTGCCCCCTTTGGACCTGATAAAAATTGGTTCCCCTTTATAAGCTGTATCGTGCAGTGTACATGTTTTTTTTCCCCCCTGTTTGTGCCTATAAAATGTGTACAGGAAAAATAACTTGTGTAAATAAAAAAAGGGGACTGTCTCCTGTGTTTTTTTTCGTGCCCTGCCTCCCCATTTGGGGTTTCCCCCTCAGGTGTTCTGGGAGGGTTGGTGCTCGGTGCCCTTGGAGTGTTAGTTTCAGACCCTGTGGAAAAAAACGCCGTCTCCCCACCCTTGTGTTGGGGCAAGGGGAAAAGGGGGACCGGGGTAAAAATGATTAGGAGTGGGTTTTGTGATATTTGGTCAGGAGATCGCCGATTTTACATGGTCAAAGATGGCGGCAGCCATGGGGGGGAGGAGGGTAGATGAGGCGGGCCCCGAGTGAGGTAAAGTGTGCCAGAGGGGACGTTCCCGGTGCCCCGGTATGAGGGGGAAAATGGCACAAGGGCAGAAAGCAGCACAGAGGGCAGTGAGCAGGCGCACATTCGTGAGATGCAGGCAAGGAAGGCAGAGGAACATTTGCCACTTTTGAGGTGCTACAGAGCAATTTTTGCATTTGAAGAGGAAAACTCAGCGTACACTGACAAGGCCTGAAAACAGCGTGAAAGTGAACGATGGAGGAGGTGCAGACTTGAAGGGTGAGGTTCAGGGGCCTGAGGGGGGAAGTAAAGGAGGAAAGGGCATCACGGGGTAGTAACTTCAAGCAGAGAAGGAGATGGGTTTGGAACAGATGCCAGGTGTCGATTTACGGGGTCTGGGGGGCCCCTGGCGGGAAACCCCCCGGGCCTCCACGTCTGTCGCAGCCAGTGGCGTTTGCAAAAGGGCTGGGGACCCCAGGAACCACTCCCTGGGTAAAGGTGGCGGAAACTGGACCGGTAAAACCGCCTCTTGCCCCCCTACCCCCTTCCCCCCCCCCAGGTGTATTAGTTCACGGCAGGTAACCCCCCCTGCACCCCCCGGCCTCCAGACATTCTGTGGGCGAAAACCCGTAGTACAGGGGAAGGTGGCCTGGGGGCATATGTGCCAATTTTGAAATGTGGCCTGCCCAGGGCTGGACCAGGAAGAAAGGGCCCCCTGAGGGGTAACGCGCTAAGGGCCCCGGGTGGATGTGGGGCTTTCGCCGCCATCCCAACATGCCTCTTCCCCACCAGCGTGGCAGGGGCTTTGAAAGCCTTTTTTCGGGCACCACCACCGGGCCGATTTATTCGGGCCCACTTGAAAAGGGGGACTCGTGAGTTGGGCGAGACACTTTCCCACTGGCGCGGATTTGGAGGGCTGGAAAGGAGGTGTCCTTGGGGTGGGGAAGAGAGACCCCGGTCCTGGGCTGCGATTTTTTTGTTGACTTTTTTGCAGACCAGCAGCTGCAAATCTACATCAAGCAGGCACCCCCTGGGGCCCTGAGGTGGCGCGGGCGGGGGCCCCTTGGAGTTCGACCCTTCCGGGAAGGAAAACCAGGGCCTAGGGCAGTGCTCAGCCCCCGCCATGATTTCCCGGGGCCCAAAAGGCAAAGGGAGAAGGTACTTGAGGAAGGTGGCCCGAGAAATTTCCCAAGGCTTGTTTTGGGGCTGCGGAGGGTGGGGGCACAATGTATCGGGTCGGGGGGGAGCGGAGAACACGCCTTAAACCGGGACGGATTCTGATCCCTTCCAGCAGTGCTGCAAGGACTGTGGCAGGAAATGGTCACCATCCGATGCATGTCTAAGGCTAAGGGAGGGGTACAGGGGGAAAAAACTCTGGAGAAGGGGGCCGAAACCCACCGTCCTGGGTTCCCGGGCCCGACTTGGGAAAGGCTGTCGAACCAGCACGATGCAGGTGGGGGGGTCAATAGATGGGAAGCCATGGCCTGACAGTGGACACGGGGCTAGAAACCCTAGTCGGCCTGATGTTGGCCACTATGCAATTTCCAGAGACCCCAAAGGGACTGTGTGGGTCCGGGGCATTGTTTTCAGCTCTAGGGGCAGTGGAGGCTCGTTTTGGGCGTGGCGCATGGGCGCGGCTGCCGGGTATGGGGCCCGATCTGGACGAGCATGCTTGTAGGCCTTACTACCTGAGCAGAGAAAAGGCGGTGATGACCTTGGAGGAAGCTGGTGAGGGTGCAGGGTGAAATGCCCTTGCTTCCGGGGTTGGCTGGCAGAGGTATTTCGACTGACACTGCACCTTCCCCCAGGACAGAGGTAAACCCGGGTTCGTGTCAAAGTGAGGGGTGGATAGAGGGCCTCGGGGGAACCCATAAAAAACCTGAGCTGGGCTGGTGGCATAGCGGTGGGCGGAGCCTTTTTGGACCAGGGGGGGGGTTTAAATTTACAGTGTTGGTAGCCAACTTCTCCGAAAAGGGGAAAAGGTCCCAGCTGGTGCAAAGATGTGCATTTGTGAGGAAGTGGAGGTCCGAAGAGCATTGGGGGGAGCGGGATTTGGTTTGGGGTGGGGGCCGTTGCCTGATTTCCCCTTGAGGACTTGCCAGGGAGGCCAAACCTGCGGAAGCACAAAGAGAAGAGCGTCACACTTGTCCAGTAGAGATTTTTTTCAGGGTGATTTGGACCGGGGGCCACACAGATTGGTAAAGCACTGCATTAACACCGGAAAAGTTTGCCCATAAGAGCCCCCCCCCCCCCCCGACGTATTGCACAAAGGTGAGAAGAGATGCAGGCATTCAATGACTGGCGGCACAGGGGGTGTTGAAGGGTCGACAGTCATGGTCATCAGGGGTAGCCCTGGTAAGAAAAAGGGGGACAAAACCTTCTGGTGACACCGGGCGCAATGAAATGCTATCAGGACCATCCCCATTGCCGAGAATTAGGGACACCCCGATGCATTGGGGGGGCCCCGGGGGGTTTCCACCTCGCCCTAAGTCGGGTTTCACCGGGTGAGATGGGGGAAGGGACAACCCCAAAAACCGCCTTTTCCTTGGGAAAGGGTGTGGCAATTCAACTAGCCTTTGGTTCGAATGCCCCGGGTTGTTCGAGCGTCTGAGGAAGGGTTTGGAGGCCTGAAATCGAATGGCGTTTTGTCTACATTGATACGTCATCGTCTTCGGGAAAACCCTTCGGGAGGAGCGGACGCTGGAAAAAGACTAAAGGGTTGGGGGAAGGCCAACCTAAAAAACCACCCCCAAAAAAATGCTCGTGTTCCAGCATGAGGTGCCATTTTGGGGCTGTATTCGCAAAAAGGGTGTGTGCACCGACCCAAAAAAGGGGCGGGGTGGGAATGCCAGTTCCCCCCAAGTGGGGGAAATCAGGAGCTACCTAGGGGCCCGGCACATACTACCTCGTTGTACAGGACTTTCGCCAGGTAGGGCTCCTCCCACCCATTTTAAAAAAAGGGGAGTGTTTCCCGGGGATGAGGGTGCAGCTGCATTTTAAAAAACCGAAGAAGGCCCTGGGGAGCAGGTCTTGCCCCCATCCGGACCCCCAAGCTCCCCTTACCGTTGGACCCTGACGCTAGTTCGGAGGCAAGGGGGGAGTTTTGTCACAAAAAAAGGAGGGAAGGATATGTCGTGGCCCACTACAGTCCAAATTTAAGGCCTGAAAGCAATATTTGTGACAAGGAAAGATTTTTCTGGCGGTGGTGAAAAGTTCGAGCACTTTCACCCATACCCCTTTCGGTGCCGATTCACCATCCGGATCCTGCTGCCCCCACAGTGGTTTTAAGTTGCTGAGGTAGCAGAGGGGCGCTGGCAAGGGGTTAGGGCCCCTTAAAGTACAACTACCACACGTCCACCGCCCGGGTCGGTCCATTGCAACCTGACACCCGGTCACGCCCGTGTGGGTGTTGCTCACACTGTGTCCAGAAAGGATCGATCCTGTGTGCCTCGTTTTGCAGGTGGGAATGGGGCGGCACCCACATGAAAATTGCCAAAATGTCACATCCGCTATGCAGGGACTCAGGAGAACCGGCGGAGGTGTACCCACGAGTGGTGGAAAACTCAAAGGGAGCCCGGCATGCCATGAAGGAACCCATGACCGGGATGAGGGAAAAGGGGGTACAACATAGGTACAGATGTGGCTGCATAACCCGCGCGGAAGGGGGGCTCTGCCGAAGCTACAAGCCTCTGGGAAGGCATACACGGGTAGGGCCCTTTGATGTACCATCGAATTGCAGAGGGCGAAAAAAACGTCTGTTTCCCCCCGTGGACCGGCTGTGGCTACCCTGGGCCAGGGGAACTATCCGGGGCCAGGTGAAAAAAAAAGATGAAATTGCCCCAGTAGCGGCGATGAGGACGTGGCAAGTGACCGAGAAGGGAAAGAGATTGGGGCGGTGAGGGCGAGCAGCAGATGGGCAATGGTGACCATGAGCCAGGTCTTGGGACAGGGGGAACCTCTCTGGATCCACTGCCAATTACCCCCCGTCCCCCCCTCCCCCTACGACCCAGCGAGAGCAAAGAAAACCGGCTGGGAAAGATTTTTTGTGTTTCTGAAACGATTTTAATTACGGTTTTCTTTTTTTTGAAAGAATTTTTTGTTTTTTTGAGGACTAATTTTATTTAAATTTTTTTGTGTTTTTTTTAGGTTAGGTATTCAGAGCAGACGGGGGGTCTGCTTGATAGGGGGGGGGATGTAGCCAGTGGGTCTTTGTCTCTGTGCGAACGTGTGTTTCCATGAAAAAAGGGTGACCTGGGCTGTGTTAACATGAAAGGGACCCGGGCAAACAGAGCATGGCTGGAGCGGGGGCGAGGAAAAAAGCCAAGGGACGGAGTGGGTGTGTCCTTGAAGTCGGGTGGTGCCCTTGTGACCTGAAAACTTTGTGTTCCCCCGGGTTTTAAGCGTATCGTGCATGTGACTGTGGGTTCCCCTGATTTGCCTATAAAAAATGTACGGGAAAAAAACTTTTGTAAATAAAGGAGAGATGTCTCTTGTGTTTATTCGTGCCCTGCCTCGCCCCTTTGGGTTTCCCCTCTGGTGCGGGGGCGGCAGAGAGACAGGGGCCGGGGAACAATATATATATATATTTAAAAATTTTTTATTTTTTGGGTAGACATATGAAGGGATCTGATACACACTGCTACCTGGATTTTCACAGGTATTCGTGCCTTTTTTCTTTTTCCCCTTCGATAGGAGCGCCCCAATCTCCCACGGATGCCTGTAGTACCTTGAAAATGTGAAGGGGGAAAGCAATAACTGGCCATCCTCGTGAAAATGTTGATTTCCTCTGCAATACAAATTAATTTTTGGCAGCGTGGCCCCGGCTACTTATTTTCGCTTTTCTACAATGACCCCGCATTGAGAGGCAAGGTCATAAAAGAAAAAGAAGATTTTTTATACCACAGGATTCCTTACTGAAGGGGTCTAATGCTGTAAGTGACGCCAAGATCTCGCTTTTTTTCCGGGGTTTTCATCGAACCCCAACCCAGGTTCATTCTGTTGGCCCTAGGTGCCTGCACCCTAGGAAAAAATGCTCTGTGTATACTTGTAGGTTTTTTCCCAAACCCTGATAGTCAAGTTTCCCGGTTTTTGGGGCTTCTGTAAAACCCTTCTTCTTTTCCTGGCCTGAAAGATTTCCCCTAGATTGGGGCTGTTGGGCGGACCCCGCCCCCTAGCATTTTTTTTGGCCTGGAGAAAAAAGTAGGGAAAGGGGGGGGAATACCAAATATTATATAATTATACCCTGACCAAAAAAATGCCTGCATCAGATAAACAACTATGGGTGGATGGCATCTGTCACTTAAACCTGGCCGTGATATTTTTTATGCGGTGGCAGAAAATTTTAAAAAATTTTCACGCCCAAACCTGTGCATTGGAGGGTTTTATATATAATATATAATATATATAATATCTATATATATATAATTAAAATTATAATATATATTAGTTTATATATATATATGTATATATATATGTAATATATGTGTATATATATATAAAATATTTTATAATAATTATATTAATAATTAAATACTATATAATTATAATTATAAAAGGCCGCGGTGAAAATGGTTAGACGTCGGGTCAAGACTGCCCCCGACAGGGCTGGGTTGAAGTTCGAGTCGCCCACCCCCGCGTTGTTTTCCCTTGGGAGGGAACTTCACTTTTTGCTGCCTAGCCAGGGGGGTCAAAGCGGCCCCAAATCTGCTGGTCCCAAGCCCGAATAAATAGAGAGAATTTGATTACCAAAAAAAAAGGTACCACCGGCACTCTACGGGGAAAAGGAAAGGGGGGCCCCTACCAGTACACTCCCAAGAGATCCAACATAAAACACAATTAAGATCATGTGGACCACGGGGGCTCAGACAAGGCATCAAGACATAAAACATGAAAAACTACAAATAAAAGTATCTGCTGTGACCAGGCGGCTCAGACTAAAACCTACCTTTAAAAAAAATGTGTATATTTTAATAATTATATATATAATAATTATATATAATTTATATATTATAATATATATAGAAAAATTTTAACAACCCCCCCGCCCCAGGACTGAACCTAGATCACTCTGGGTAAAAAACCCGGAGGCCAGTGCAAAAACCCCCCATCCCACAGCCCCATAAAAGGGAGTGTGCTAGGATTTTCCGTCCCATAGGTTTAACAAATCTACTATACTGAGTAAGAAACGAAATTTTCCCACCCCCCCGGGGCCTCGGGGGAAAAGTTTGGGTTTAGCAATTCAAATCCTAACCAGATTACGAAGTAAATTATGAAAGAGGGAAAAAATGCCCCAATTTTGATATGATAAAAAAACAAGCCTGCCCAGGACTCAAAACCGGCATTTGGGTATGAAACGGAGGCCATGCAAACCAACCATCCCACACGCCCCACTAAAAGGAGTTGCAATAGGATCTTACTAAATAAATTTTCCACGAGTGCCCCACGGGGAGTGAGTTAAAACTTGTGTCATTATCAAGTATGATAGAAAAGTGACACAACTTTAGCATATAAGCGGGGGGTTAATTTTGTAAAAAAAACTTTCTGGGTGGTCAAGAACCCATGTTTCCGTTTTTAGCTTTTCTGGCAGGGGTTCATTTGGTAAAGGCTAACGACTCCAAAAAGGTGAGATGTTTTGCTAATCCGCATGAAGGGAAAAAAATAATCCCACTTTACCCAAAAGTGGCACGCATTTTGAAACGAAAAATACGGAAACATATGAAACTTTCACGCAGAAGGGTACTCGCTTTTGCCACGTGCGCCCTGCTACCCGCCAAAATGGCTTTTTCAGCGAGTGTTATCCCCAGGAGTTGTTGTCATTTTTTATGGGAGCTTTTCATCCAAAGTTTTTATACGGGGTTTTGGTCGAGAAGGTAATACACGCGTCTTGAGGAAGAAACGGGATGTATCCCCTTACGTCACAACATCCCTTTTCTAGACAATAAATTTTTGATTCACATATGCACGGGAGCCATTAAGGGGGCCGCAATATATGGAAAGATGTGCAACATTCTCAGACCAAATCTTAAAACCCCCATACAAAAAGTTTTTATAAGCGGAGAATTGTGACAGGGGGGTTTTATTAGTTTCCTAAAAAACAATATCTTAAGAAATTTCAATAATGAATAATTATAAAAATTTTTTTTATATATTTAGGTAAATTTTTTCTGGTTTTTTTTATCTGAGATTTTTTACTGAGGGAATTTTATTTTTTTTTTAAAATATTTTAACATTAATCCGTAAAGGTTTTGCCTGTTGACCGCAGATATTAAAAAGTAATCAATAAATCACATATGTAAAAAAATGGGGGGAAATACAAAGTTCGTAAATCCACTATCACCTCAGAACAAGGGAAAATACTTCATGGAAGAATTAAAAAAAAATTTTTCCTTGAAAGTTTTTTAAGGTAAAGGAATAAGTTCCCTCAACTCTCCCCAAAGCCCCCCCCTTTCACCCCTCCAGGTGAAGATAGATAGTTCCAAAGATACTTAGGAAACAGTAACCCCATCAACTTCCGATGATGCCCTTGTAAAACCCTGTGACACGGTACATGTAACCTTGCTCGAAAAAATCGTGCCAATTTGATATTTCCCCTTTCCCACGTGCGATGTGACATTTTTGGGTGAAAAGGGGCCTTAAGGTCAAACCCTGAGAAGTTATCTAAAAAATCGGATTAACACTAGAATCTAAAACTAAAAAAAAATAATTACCTTTTAAATATTTGAAAAACCCAAAAAAAATTCCCCCACGTTTTTTCTTACTACCCCCTTAAATGTGGGCATATAATGTGACTTTTCCGCTCAAAACCGCTTTTAGAAAAAACCAGACCAAGGGAAAGGATAAATGGTATTTTTTTAAATGGGTTTTTTTGTAAGAAAAGAGCATGATTTTTAGAATAGAAATAACTAAAAGGCTTGGACCTTTGGTTTTGGTAAGAGTTAGGAACAAGGGAAAAATTCGTTTTTATCATTTGAATGTACTTTCCCTTCTTTAAAAAAGATGTATTTTGTATCATTTTACATGTTGGCTGTTTTATTTGGAGACGGTTTTAATAAAGCAAATACTTTTGGATTTTTTAAAAGTAAAAAAAACCAGGTCTAACCCCCGACCGACAATACTTGCATGTATGATACTGATATTTTTTAATAATAATTGATGATGCCCATTTTGAACATAGCTTTTAAACTCGCCCAACCTTCTTTTTATCTTTTTATCGATTTTTTTTATAATGCTGCCTGTTTTTTCACTGTTTACACTATATGAGTAATTATTACAGAACAAAAAATTGTGGCAAAACCGTATAGGTCATACTGAATAAACAGATACCTTACCGGTGTGTGGATGTGCGTGATTTTTGGGAAAACCAATTTTGAACATTTATTTGTAATCATTGGTTTAAGTTTAAAAAAATTTTTAACCCCTGTCTCGTGCAAAATCCCTTTAAATATTAATATTAATAATTATATAATATTATTTTAAAATTATATATATCATCATCTTTTAAAACGGTGGTCTTTTGAGCCGCCGTGGTCACCGTGAACTCAATTGCATTTTTCACTTTGTGATTTTTGGAGTGGTACGTGTGGGGTCCCCTTCCTTTCCCGGAGAGTGCCGGGGTTTTTTTTTGGGAAAACATTCTCTCTTTTTTTATCCGGGCTTGGACCAGAGACTTGGGCGGCTTTGGGCCCCCCCAGTGCTAGGCAGGCAATCGAGGGAAGTTCCTGCCCCAAAGGGAAACAACGCGGCGGTTGGTGATCGAACCCCGAACCAGATTTCCGTGGAAGTCTTTAGTCCGACGTTTAACTATTCGACCCACCGCAGCCTTGACATCATGTACTTCCCGATTTTTTTCCTTGGGAATTTTTGAACGGGGGTTTATTATTTTAATATAATATAATTATTTATATTATCTATCTAACAATATTTAATTTTAAAAATTATTCATATATTACATACCTACAAAACCCCACACAACCAACACACAACCACACACCCAACCCCCCCCACACACACAACAACACATACCATACAATACCACACACACACACAAAACCCACACAACAACACACAAACACACCACAACACACCACACCAAACATACCCCTAACTAAAATACACAATCAAACACAAACACAAAACTAACAACACACCACACACACACAAACACACACACAACCCCCAAACCACACCCCACAAAATTATATATTAATTTTTATATAATATATATATTATTTTATATAATTATATATTTATGATTATGTATATGATATGTAAGGCCGCGGTAGTCCAAGGGTTAGGCTGGGGACCAAGATGGCACGACGGCAATTGAGTTCGAGGGTTCGAGTAGGGCCCCGGCCTTTTTTACCAGGGGAAAGGGAAAATTCCCCCTCGATTGCCTACCTAGCCATGGGTGGCCAAGCAGCTCAAGTCAGTGCTGGTCCCCAAACCGGGTAAAATAGAGAGAGTGGTTACAAAAAAGGGAACAAACGGCACTTTACTCCAAGGGGATAAACATGAAATACAATAAAATATCATGCTGGGGACCAGGCGGGTCAAACATGAACCTACTGTAAAAAAAAAAAAAAATTTGTATATGTATTAATAATATAACATATATTGCGCACGCACACAACACACACACACCAACCACACACCCCAAAAACACACACAAAACACAAACCCCATTTGGGCCCTTAAAAACGTTAAAAATATTTGACAAGTATTTCCTATGGAGGATTAATTTACATGCCCTGTATTGACCACGAAATGACTTCCAAGTGACTTTGATCATGGAACCACTTCAATACTGCTTTAGTCTTTTTAAAAAGGGCGTTTTTTGTGGAAATCTGATTTTCATAGATTTTTTTGCTGTCTATCTGAAAGTAAAAAAATGTGGGCTATCAAAAATTATGTTGTTTTTGTATATTAAACGTGTGTATTACACACACCCAACCACAAACACACACACACACCACACACACACAAAATATATATATATATAATATTATATATTATTATATATTTTTATTATATATTATGTAATTAAATTTTGTTGGTTTTTTGTGTGTTTTGATACATTTATCTAAGAAACAAAAATATTATATATAATATAAATATATTATATTAATATATATATATATATATTTTTATTATATACTAACATTTCTTTCCCCTACTTTGTTATACAAACTGTTGCATTAAAAACCTTAAAATGGTTCTGGTGGCTCCATTCTGTAGTCGTTTACATGTGCGGCCTGTTTCCGGGCTCCTTGAATTTTGGTCTTGAAAATTCTAATGAATTGGGAAGGGGTTTGCCTCCCCCACTCCCCGATTGTGAATTCTAACCTTCGGTGGTCTTACGTGCTCAATCGCTCCTCCTAAAAATTAATATTTTTAGTCTATGAAAAGAACATGAAAACTTTGGGGTTTGCGTAAAGGACAGTATGCTAATTTTCTCTAGCCTAAAATATTGGTGTGTGTGGTGTGTGTGTTTTGTATTTTTAAAAATTAAATATATATATATATATATATATATAATATTATAAATATTAAAAATATATATAATTTTAACCTATAATATATTATATTAATTTAAATAATATATTTATATATATAATATTATAGTTTTATAAAATTTTATATTAAATAATTTAAAATAAAATATATATAATAAATATTATATATAAATATATATCTGTCATAGTAATATTATTATATATATAAATATATATATATTTAAAATATATAAAATAATATATTTTGTATATACAATATATACATATAATTTATCTATTTATTTTATAAATATGCTAATATAATAATTTTATAATATAATAATATTTATATTATATATACTATATATTTTTTATATTTTAGTATGATAAAATATTTATATATTTTTATTATATATAAATAATATAATATATATTTATAAACATATAGTAAAAATACCCATATATACAAATTATTTAATATAAATATATTAATTAATATATATATTATAATATATATATATAATTTATAATAATATAATATATATGGTGTTGTGTGTGTGTGGGTGTGTGTGGTTTTGGGGTGGTGTGTGTGTTTTGGGTGGTGTGTTGTGGTTTGTGTATGGTGTTGTGTTTGTAACCCGTTTCACACAACAAACCAACACACACAAACACCACACAATATTAATCTATAAATTTATAATATATAAATTATAAAATATATATAATAATATATATATTAGGTTTATATATATATATATTATATATATAATATATATATATATATATAACATATGTGTGTGTTGTGTGTTGTGTGTTTGTGTGTGATTTGTGGGTGTAAATTTTACACACAAACACACAACACAAACCAAAACACACACACACACACACCAAAACCCCACACCACACATATATTATATATATTTATAAAATTATATAATAATATAAAAAATTTTATATATATAAATATATTATATATTAAAAATAAAAATTTAAAAATTTCAACAGATATATATATTTATAATATATTTTTTTAATATATTTAAAAATTTTAAAATAATAATAATTATATTAATTTATATTAAAAATATTATATATTTTATATACATATATACAATATATATTTAATTTTACATATTACATTATTATATATAATATATTTTAATTATATATATATATAATATATATATAAAATATATATGCATACAATATGTAGTTAACAACACCACACAACATGTGTGTGTTTACCCGATCTTTACCCAAACCCGCTTTTTGAAACCTGAAAAAACAATGGGTAAGTAAACAAACCGAACAATTGCATCTTGACATGGAAAACTTTTTTATGTGTGTTTAAAATATCATGGAAAACGTTTTGAAATAGCAAGAAAAAATTTTGAGATTTGTAAAGCGAATTCCTTGGGTAGAACGTTTTTATTTGTCTGAGTTAATTTGAAAATTTTTTTTGCAACACCCCTTTGAGGGGAACCACTCGACATCCTCTAAATTTTTTTGATAGTCTTTTGTTTTAAAAAGTCGGGGGCTAGTAGAAAATATAGGGTGGTCCTTTTTAATGTATGAACCGAATCTGCTAAAAAAAATGTAAAAAAAGGTTTGAAGAAAAGAAATCTTACAAAAGGTTGTTTTTAAGGGAAAAAAGGTAGAATGAGAATGAATATCTTCAAACAAGGTTTTTAAAGGGTTCGAGTATTATTTTGACGAAAATGTAATCGAAAGCGTGAAAAAAATCTCTTGTATTGTAAGATATTTTCTCATCCACACCTTTTGTACATGTATTTTTAACCATTTAAAGGACTAAACTTTTTTTTGGACTTACATTACATGTTGCCAATACCCAGATCGTGTTAGTTTTTTGTAGCCTCCTCAGTTTTGGCATTACTTTATTATGAGAGGAGGTAAAAATTTTTCATGACAGAAGTGTTAGCCTTGTTAAACCGAATTCCCCCTTTCTTTTTTCTAGGTTAGTTCTTCATGAGGCGAAAAAAATACATTTCATATTCTCGGGTTTTTTTCCAAAAGGGCCTATGTAAATTTATTTTAAATTTTTTTTCTTTTTTCTTTTTTTTATTTTCATTTTTTTTTTTCGCGATTTTCCTGATTTTGCCTTCCCTTACAGCCATAAAAAGTCAGTCCCCAAGGGAGCTTGTGCGGGGGGAGGGGATGTTGTGTTTTCAAAAAATTCCCTTAATGTTTGGTGAAAAAAAAGGTTCTTGGAACACAAAAAATACGGTGCGAAAAAAAAATTTAAAGCGATTCCACAAAGTATATACAGATAATGAATTTATATATAGTAATTCACACAAAATATATTATATTATTTATCTATATAATATATAATTTTTATATATATATATAATTTATTAATATATAATTTTTGGGTTTTTGTGTGGTGTGTTGTGTGTGTGTGTGGGGTTTTGTGTGTGTGGGTGTGTGTACTATTCCCTTAAACATATATATAATAATATTATATATATTAATATAATATTATATTTATAATATATTATTATAATAATACACATACATGTAGAAAAAAAAGGGTTCGTAAATTATGGAGAAATTTTCATCATATCTTATTAAAAAACCCACAGTTTATATAGTTTCGATACTATACATTTTGAAAAAAAAAGATTCACAAAAGGATTTTTTTTTCCCTGTCCCCCTTTGAATATGTAATTAAAAAAGATATCGGACTTTACGATATTTTTTTGTTATCTTTTCATTTTTATTCATTTTTCCCTGTACTATTCCCCGGCTCGGGAAACGCGCCCCCTTTGAAAATTGAGATTTCCCAAAATAATCTGTCAAAATGGTTGTTCGGGAAGTTTTTCGCTAGGAACTGAGCTTCTTTTTTCCCCCCTTAGACAGTGATTAAAAAGGAAAAGAACAACGGGGTCAATTTTTTGGAAAATCAGGTAAAAGTTCCATTTATTGGGGTAAAATATGCATGTGTTTTTACGGAAGAACGGGGATTGCATGAAATGTAAACGATTAACTTTGTGGAGGATGGGGTGAGCTGCAATATATATATATATTTATATTAATATATATTATATATTATTATATATATTTATATTATATATATATTATATAACAACCAATAGATGTTGTATGGTGTGTATATGTGTATGTGTTGTAAGTCATATTTATGTATTGTATGTATATATGTTATAAAATTATATATATATAATATATATATTAAATATATATAATTTTTTAAAATATATTTTATAAAATTATATATATATATATATATTTTAGTATTATATTTTATATTTTATAATAATTTAATATAATATATTAATTTTATAATTAATTAAAACTAAAAACTTAAAATATAAAAAT
>NC_051401.1:25943650-25954489 GCF_015228065.2 Penaeus monodon | reverse complement strand
TTGGGTTTTGGAACTGATTCAATTACGGTTACTTTTGTTTGAAAGAATTTTTGTGTTTTGAGGACTAATTTTATTTAAATTTTCTGTAGTTTGTTTCAGGTTTGGGTTTATGTCAGAGCGGGACGGGTCGTTGCTTGATAGGGGGGGATAGTGCTACGCCAGTGGGTCTTTGTCTCTGTGCGAAACGTGTGTTACCATGAAAAGGATGACCTGGGCATGTGTTAACATGAAGGGACCTGGGCAAACATGACGCAGCTGGCTGTGAGCGGAGGAGCGGGGGAAAACAACCCAAAGAGAGGGAGGTTGGGTGCTGCTCCTGTGAAGCCCTCGTGTGTGCCCTTGGACCTGATAAACTTTGTTTTTGCCCTGTTATAAGCTGTATCGTGCATTGTGACATGCTGGTTTCCCCGGGATTGTGCCTATAGAAAAAGTGTACGGGTAAATAACTTGTGTAAATAAAGGAGAGACTGTCATCGTGTGTTTATTTCGTGCCCTGCCTCGCCACTTGGCGTTTCCCCTCATGGTGTTCTGGGACGGCAGAGAGACGAGGCGGACCGGCGTAACAATATATATATATATTAATAATTTTTTATTTGTGGGTAGTACATATCGAAGCATCCATGAGTACACACTGCTACCTGGCATTCTTCACAGGTACTTCGTGCCTTTTTTCTTTCCCCGTCTCGATAGGAGCGCCGGAATCTCTCGCACTGGATGCCTCGTAGTACCTTGAAAGTGTGAAGGGGAATGCAGTATAACTGGCCATCCTCGTGAACTGTTGAGTTCCATCTGCAATACAAATTAATTTATGGCAGACGTGGCCTGGTCTACTCTGATATCTGCTTGCTCTACACTATGACCCAGCATTGTAGAGTGCCAAGGTCATAAATGTAAAAGAAGACTTTTTTTATACCACTACAGGGACTTCCTTACTGAAGGATCTAATGCTGTAAGTTGATCGCCAAGATCTACGCGTTTCATTCCGGTGTTACACTCGACTACACACCGAGGCTTCATTCTGTTTGAGCCCTAGCGTGCCTGCACCATAGCTGAAATATGCTCTGTGCTATACATTGTCACGGTTTCTTCCCAAACCATGATAGTCAGAGTTTCCCGGTTTGGAGCTTCTGTAATCCACTTCTTCCGTTTTCCTGGCCTGAAGATCTCATAGCATATGGCGGCTGTTGGAGCGGACCATGCCCATAGCACTTGTCTTTCTGGCCTGGAGAAAATGTAGAAGGGGGGAGATATACCAAATATTCATATAGACTGTATACCCCTGACCAAACAAACTGCCTGCATCAGATCAAACAATCTACTGGGTGGATGGCATCTGTCACTTATCCTGGCCTGTGTATATTTTGATGACAGGCTGGCAGAAATTTTATAGAATCTCACGCCAAACCTGGTGCATTTGGACGGGTTATATATATATATATATATATATATATATATATATATATATATATATATATATATTTTATATATTATATATATATATATATATAAAATATATATATATATATATATATATATATATATATAAGGCCGCGGTGACCGAATGGTTAGAGCGTCGGACTCAAGACTGTCGCGACAGCGGTCTGGGTTCGAGAGTTCGAGTCGCCGACCGCCGCGTTGTTCCCTTGGGCAGGGAACTTCACCTTGATTGCCTGCCTAGCCACTGGGTGGTCAAAGCCGGCCCAAGTCAAGTGCTGGTCCCAAGCCCGAATAAATAGAGAGAATGATTACCTAAAAAAGGTACCACCGGCACTCTACGTGGAAAGGAACTGGGGACCCTACCACGTACTCACTCCAAGAGCATCACAACATGAAAACTACAATTAAGTATCATGCTGTGACCACGGCGGCTCAGACAAGAGCATCAAGAGCATCACAACATGAAAAACTACAATGAAGTATCATGCTGTGACCACGGCGGCTCAGACATGAACCTACCGTTAAAAGAAGATGTGTATATATATATATATATATATATATATATATATATATAATATATATATATATATATAATATATATATAGAAAAATAACAACCCTCCCTGACCAGGACTCGAACCTAGATCACTCTGGGTATGAAACCGGAGGCCAGTGCTAAAAAACCAACCATGCCACACGACCCACTAAAAGGAGTGTGCAAACTAGGATCTTCCTAGCTCCATAGGCATTAACTATCTACTCATACTTGAGTAATGACAGCGAAATTTTACGCTCACTCCCCGTGGGCACTCGGTGGAAATTGATTGATTTAGCAATTCAAATCCTAAGCCAGATGTACTGAAGTATATATATATGAAAGATGGAATAATGCAATGCCACATTGATATCGATAAATAACAAGCCTGACCAGGACTCGAACCTAGGTCACTCCGGGTATGAAACCGGAGGCCAGTGCTAAACCAACCATGCCACACGACCCACTAAAAGGAGTGTGCAACTAGGATCTTACTAAATCAATTTCCACCGAGTGCCCACGGGGAGTGAGTGTAAAACTTCGCTGTCATTACTCAAGTATGAGTAGATAGAAGTGACACAACTTGTAGCGATATAAGCAGGGGTTCAATTTGTCAAAAAATCTTGCTGGGTGGTCAAGAACTGCACTGCTTCCTGCTTTTAGCATTCTGAGCAGGGGTTCAGTTGGTCAAGAGGCTAACGACTCCTAAAGGCTGAGATGTGTTGCTAATCCGCATGAATGGCTAAAATAATGCCACTTTCACACCAAAGTGGCACGTCACTTGAAAACGAAAATACGGAAACATATGAAATCTTTCACGCAGAAGTGGTACGTCGCATTTGCCACGTGCGACCTGCATACCACGCCAAGAATGGTCTTTTTCAGCGAGTGTTATGCCACCACGGAGATTGTTGTCAGATTTTATAGGAGCTTTTACATCCAAAGTTATTATCAGCGAGGCTTTGGTCGAGAAGGTAATCACACGCAGTCTTGCAGGAAGAAACAATGTGATGTATGCCTGCTAGCGTGCACAACTATGCCTTTTCTAGACAATGAATCTATTGACTTCACATATGCACAGGAGCCATTAACGGCCGCACATATAGTGGAAAGATGTGCAACATTCTCAGACCAAATACGTTAAAACCGCCATACACACAATGTCTAATGTATAAGCGGAGAATTGTGACATGGAAGGTCTTATTAGTTTCCTAAGGGAGACTAATATCTGTAAGAAATTTCAATAATGCATAATTATATAATATTTTTATATATTTAGAGCATAATATTTATGTTCTGGTTCTTTTTATCTGAGATATTTACTGATGGAATTTTATAGTTTTAAATATTTTAACATTCAATCCGTCAAGGTATTCGCCACTGTTGACGCGCAGATAGTTATAAGTAATCAATCAATCACATATGTACAAACTGTGGGGAAATACAAATGTTCGTATAATCCACTATCACCTCAGAACAATGGAAATACTTTCAATGGAAGAATTATAAAAAATATTTTTCCTTGAAAGTATTTTCAAGGTACAAGGAATAAGTCTACCTCACACTCTGCCCTAAAGCCACCCACTTCATTCCTCCAGGTGACAGATAGATAGTTGCCAAAAGATACTTAGGACAACAGTAACATCATCAACTTCCGATGATGCCATCTTGTGAACCCTGTGACACGTGCTACATGTAACCTTGCTCTGAAATAATCGTGCCAAGTGATATTTACCACTTACCACGTGCGATGTGACACTTTGGTGTGAAAGCGGCCTTAATGTCAAACCTGAGTAAGTTATGCTAAAACTCGAGTATCTAACACTAGAATCTAACACTAGAAATCAATATAATTACCTTTAAATATTTGAAAAAGCATAATATATTCGCCTACGTTTTACATGTACTATCCCTTAAATAGTGACATATAATGTTGACTTGCCGCTCAAACGCGCTTTGAGAACAAACCAGACACAAGGCAAATGGATAAATGGTATTTTTATAAATGGGTTGTTTGTAAGAAAGAGCATGATTAGTAGAATAGAAATAACTAATAAGTGCATTGGTACCTATGTTTTGGTAATGAGTTACGGAACATAAGGAATAATTCGTTTCTATCATTCTGAATGTACTTTCCCTTCTGTTAAAATATGATGATAGTTTTCGCTATCATTATTCCACATGTCATGGCTGTTCTATTTGGAGACGCTTGTTTCAACTCAAGCTAATACAGTTGGATGGTTTCAAAGATAGAAACTAACACAGGTCTAAGGGCCGACCGACAATACTTGCACTGTATGATATCTGATATCTTTTAGATAATAATAATGATGATGTCCATTTTGATGACATATGCATTTCAACTCGCCCAACTCTTTCATTTATCGTTTATGCGATTTGTTTATACATGCTGCCTGTCATTTCACGTGTTTACACTATATGAGTTAATTATTACAGAACATTAATTGTGTGCAAAGCCGTAGTAGGTCATCACTGAATAAACAGATACCTTACCGGTGTGTGGATGTGCGTGAGTTTAGGAACCGAAGTTTGAACAGTTTATTTGTAATCATTGGTTTAATGTTTCATACAAATTTTTAACCCTGTCTCGTGCAAAATACCATTATATATATATATATATATATATATATATATATATATATATATATATATAATATATCATCATCATTTAACGGTAGGTTCATGTCTGAAGCCGCCGTGGTCACAGCGTGATACTCAATTGCAGTTTTCACGTTGTGATTGCTCTTGGAGTGAGTACGGGGTAGGGTCCCCAGTTCCTTTCCACGGAGAGTGCCGGTGTTACCTTTTAGGTAACATTCTCTCTTATTTTTATCGGGCTTGGGACCAGAAACTGACTTGAGCTGGTTTGGCCACCCAGGGTAGGCAGGCAATCGAGGGAAGTTCCTTGCCCAAGGGAAAAAAACGCGGCGGTTGGTGACTCGAACCCTCGAACTCAGATTGCCGTCGTGGGCAGTCTTGAGTCCGACGCTCTAACTATTCGACCACCGCAGCCTTGACGATCATGACTTCCATGATTTTCCCTTTGGGAATTTAGAGCGGTGGTTTATATATATATTATAAAATAAAATAATATAATATACATATCTATACAATATTTATATAAATATATATTCATATATATACATACCTACAAACACACACACACACACACACACACACCACACACACACACACACACACACAACACACACACATACACATACACATGATCCCATACACACACACACACACACACACACACACACACACACACACACACACACACACACACACACACACACACACAACACATATATATATATATATATATATATATATATATATATATATATATATATATATGTATGTATGTATGTATATGTATATGTAAGGCCGCGGTAGTCCAAGTGGTTAGAGCATCGGACTCAAGACTGGCACGACGGCAATCTGAGTTCGAGGGTTCGAGTCACCGGCCGGCGCGTTTTACCCATGGGCAAGGAACTTCACCTCGATTGCCCCACCTAGCCACTGGGTGGCCAAGCCAGCTCAAGTCAGTGCTGGTCCCAAGCCCGGATAAAATAGAGAGAGTGGTTACCTAAAAGGTAACACCGGCACTCTCACTCCAAGGGCATTACAACATGAAAACTACAATTAAGTATCATGCTGTGACCACGGCGGCTCAAACATGAACCTACTGTAAAAAAAAAGTATATGTATATGTATTAATATACATATATACATATATATGCGCACGCACACACACACACACACACACACACACACACACACACACACACACACACACACACACACATTGGCCATTTCATAAACGTTAACAATATTTGCACAAGTATTTCCTATGGAGGATTAATTTACATGCCCTGTATTGACCACGAAATGACTTCCAAGTGACTTTGATCATGGAACCACTTCAATACTGCTTTAGTCTTGTATATAGGGCAGTTGTCTTGTGGCAACTCTCGCCGGGGGAAGGGCCCCCCATTTCGGGTTTTTCCAAAAAACAGGGCTTTTGGGTAAAAGGGGTTAAATTTCCTCCATAGGAAATACTTGTGCAAATATTGTTAACGTTTATGAAAGGCCCCAATTGTTGTGTGTGTGTGTGGGTGTGTGTGTGTGGTGTTGTGTGTGTGTGTGTGTGTGCGTGCGCATATTATTTAATATGTATATTAATACTTTAAAATATATTTTTTTTTTTACAGTAGGTTCATTTTTGAGGCCGCCGTGGTCCAGCATGATACTTTAATTGTAGTTTTCTGTTGAATGCCCTTTGGAATGAGAGTGCCGGTGTTCCCTTTTTTAGGTAACCACTCTCTCTATTTTATCCGGGTTTGGGGACCAGCACGATTTGAGCTGGCTTGGCCCCCCAGTGGCTAGGTAGGCAATCGGGGTTTAAATTTTCCTTGCCCGGGTAAAAAACGCGCCGGCCGGGTGACTCGAACCCTCGAACCAGATTCCGTCGTGCGTTTTGATTCCGATGCTCTAACCACTTGGATACCGCGGCCTTAATATACTATACATACATACATACTAATAATAATATATATATATATATTTTATATATATATTATAATTGTGTGTGTGTGTGTGTGTGTGTGTGTGTGTGGTGTGTGTGGGTGTGTGTTTGGTGTGTGTGTATGGGGTATGTGTATGTGTATGTGTGTGTGTTGTGTGTGTGTGGTGTGTGGGGTGTGTGTTGTGTGGGGTTGTGGGGTTTTTGTGGTATGTTTTTGAAATTTTTTATTAAAATTGTATGTTGTTTTTTTTTATTTATTAATTTTAAATATAAACCCCCGGGCTTTTAATTCCCAAGGGAAAATCTGGAATTTTCCCATGCGTCAAGGCTGGGGGTGGTCGAATGTTAGGCGTGGGGACTAAAGATGTCACGACGGCATCTGAGTTCGGGGGTTCGAGCAAAAAACCGCCGCGTTTTTTCCCTTGGGAAAGGAACTTCCCTGTTTCCCTGCCTACCCGGGTGGCCAACCCAGCTAAAAGTCAGTTGCTTTTTCCCAAAGCCCGATAAAAATAAGAGAGAATGTTACCTAAAAGGTAAACCCGGCATCTCCGTGGAAAGGAACGGGGGGCCCCCTCCCACGTACTCACTCCAAAGAAATCACAACTAAAAAACTGCAATTGGTATCACGCTGTACCCACGGGGGTCAACTGAACCTTCCCTTTAAAAATGATGATGAATATAATATTATATATTATATATTATTATATAAAATTTATATAATAAATGGTATTTGCACGAGACAGGGTTAAAAAATTTGTATAAACATTAAACCAATGATACAAAAAAAATTTTCAAAACTTGGGTTTCCCTAAACTCCCCCACATCACACACCGGTAAGGTATTTTTTTTATTCAGTGTGACCTACTAGGGCTTTGCACACAATTAAAATGTTCTGTAAAAATTAACTCATATAGTGAAAAAACACGTGAAAATGACAGGCAGCATGTAAAAACAAATCGCTTTAAACGAAAAATGAAAGATTGGGCGAGTTGAAATGCATATGCCCCATCAAAGGGACATCACATTATTATTATCTAAAAGAATCAGAATATACGTGCAAGTTTGTCGGCGGCCCTTTAAACCCTGGTTAGTTTTATCTTTAAAACCCATCCAACTGTATTAGCTTGAGTTGAAAAAAGGTCCCAAATAAAAACAGCCATGCATGTGGAAAAATGATAGCAAAAAAACTACATCTTTTTTTAACGAAGGGAAAGTACATTCAAAAATGATAGAAACAATTTTTTCCTTATTTTCCCGTAACCTTTCCCCAAAAATGGGTCCCAATGCATTTTTTATTTCTATTCTATAATCATGCCTTTTTTACAAAAAAACCCATTTATAAAAATACCATTTTCCATTTGCCCTTGTGTTTGGGGTTTTTTCTCAAACGCGTTTTTAGCGGCAAGGGCAAAAAATTTATGTACTATTTAAGGGATGTACATGTAAAAAAAGTAGGCGAATTTTTAAAGTTTTTCAAAATTTAAAGGAATTTTATTTTATTTCTAGTTTAGATTCTAGTGTTAGTACTCGAGTTTTAGCATAAAATTATCAGGTTTGACATTAAGGCCCCTTTACACCAAGTGTCACATGCACGTGGTAATGGGAAATACACTTGGCACGATTATTTTGGCAAGGGGTTTCATGTAGCACGTGTCACAGGGTTTACAAGGGCATCATCGGAAGTTGTGTGTTACGTTGCCCAAGTATCTTTTGGCAACTATCTATCTGTCACTGGAGGAAAAATGGGTGGCTTTTGGGCAGGTGTGAGGTAGAATTATTCCTTTACTTGAAAATATTTCAAGGAAAAAAATTTTTTTATAATTCTTCCATTAAAGATTTCCATTTTCTAGGGGATAGTGGATTTTACAAACATTTGTATTTCCCACAGTTTGTAATATGTGTTGATTGATTCTTTACTATCTGCGCGCAAAAAGTGGCGAATACCTTGACGGATTTAATGTTAAAATAAATTTAAAAATATAAAAAATTCCATCAGTAAAAAAATCTCAGATAAAAAAACCGAAAATAAAAAATTATGCTTAAAATATAAAAATATTAATAATTATGCATTATTTAAAATTTTTTACAGATATTAGTCTCCCCTTTGGAAACTAATAGACCCTTTCCCTGTCACAATTCTCCGTTATACATTAACATTGTGTGTATGGGGGGTTTTAAAAGTATTGGTCTGAGAAAAGTTGCACATCTTTCCACTTATGTGCGGCCGTAATGGGTCCTGTGATATGTGAAGTCAATAATTCTTGTCTAGAAAAGGATAGTTGGCACGTAGCAGGCATACATCAATTTTTTCTTCCCGCAAACTGCGTGTGATTTCCTTCCGACCAAAAACCCCGCGATAATAAAATTTGGAGTAAAAACTCCTATAAAATCTGACAACAATCTCCGTGGGGGGCATAACACCCTGAAAAAACCATTCTTGGCGTGTATGCGGGCGACGTGGCAAAAAGCGAGTACACTTCTGCGTGAAAGATTTTAATGTTTTTGTTTTTTTCGTTTTCAAGGACGTGCCCCTTTGGTGTAAAATGGGATTATTTAGCCATTCATGCGGTTTGCAACACATTCGCCTTTAGGAGTCGTTAGCTCTTGACCAAAATGAAAAACCCCCGCTCAGAATGCTAAAAGCAGGAAAACAGTGGAGTTCTTTTACCCCCCCAGCAAAATTTTTTGACAAATTTAACCCCGTTTTATCCTACAAATTGTGTCACTTCTATCTTCTACTTGAGTAATGACAGCGAAAATTTTTACCCACTCCCCGTGGGCACTCGGGGGAAAAATTGATTTGTAAGATCCTAGTTTGCACACTCCTTTTTAGTGGGTCGGTGGTGGGGGTTTTAGCACTGGCCCCGGTTTCATCCCCGGATGACCAGGTTCGGTCCTGGTCAGGCTTGTTTTTTATCATATAAAATGTGGATTGGCATTATTCCATCTTTCATATATATATATTTCAGTACATCGGGCTTAGGATTTAAATTGCAAACAATCAATTCCACCGAGTGCCCACGGGAGTGAGCGAAAAATTTTTCGCTGTCATTATAAAAGAGAGTAGATAGTTAATGCCTATGGAGCTGGGGAAGACCCTAGTTGCACCCCCTTTTTTAGTGGGTCGTGTGGCATGGTTTGGGTTTTTTAGCACTGGCCTCCGGGTTTCATACCCAGAGTGATCGGGTTCGAGTCCTGGTCAGGGGGGGTTGTTTTTTTTTCATATATAATTATATATATATATATAATAATATATATATTATATATATATAATATATATATACACATCTTTTAACAGTAGGTTCATGTCTGAGCCGCCGTGTCCGCATGATATTTCTGGGTTTTTTTCAGGGTTGTGAGCTCTTGATCTCTTGTTGAAACCGCCTGGTCACAGATGAAATTAAATTTAGTTTTCTGTTGTGTCTCTTGGAGTAGTAGTGGTAGGGTCCCCAGTTTCCTTTTCCCCGTAGAGTGCCGGTGGTACCTTTTTTAGGTAATCTTTCCTATTTTTTCGGGCTTGGGACCCGCACTGACTTGGGCGGTTTTACCCCAGTGGGTAGGGAGGCAATAAGGTGAAGTTTTCCCCCCCCAAGGGAAAAAACGCGGCGGTCGGGGACTCGAAATCTCGAACCAGACCGCTGTCGCGGGGCAGTCTTGATCCGACGCTCTAACCATTCGGTAAAACCCCGGCCCTTTATATAAAATATATATATATATTATATATATATATATATATATATATATATATAAATATTATAATATATTTAAAACCCTATATATATCAATTATAATATACATATATATAAATAATATATATATAATATTATTTTAATAATAATATATATAATTATATAATATAATATATATATATATAAAAACCCGTCCAAAGCACCAGGTTTGGCGTGAGATTCTAAAAATTTCTGCCAGCCCGTCATCAAAATAACACAGGCCAGGATAAGTGACAGATTTTCCCTCCACCCCCGTAGATTGTTGATCTGATGCAGGCGTTTGTTTGGGCAGGGGTATACATCTATTTTAATATTTGGTTATTCCCCCTTCTACATTTTCTCCAGCCCGAAAGACAATTGCTTTTGGGCAGGTCCGCCCCCCAACAGCCCCTATGCTATGAGATTTTTCAGGCCAGGAAAACGGAAGAAGTGGATTTCAGAAGCTCCAAACCGGGGAAAAATTACTACATGGTTTTGGGAAAAAAACCGTGACAATTATAGCACAGAGCATATTCACTATGTGCAGGCACGTAGGGGTCAAACAGAATGAAGCCTCGGGGGTGTAGTCGAGTGTAACACCGGGGG
>NC_051401.1:25885105-25887605 GCF_015228065.2 Penaeus monodon | reverse complement strand
TGGGCTAAATATATATATATATAATATATATATAATATATATAAAAATTTTTATATAAATATATATATATACTATATATATATATATATAACCCCCACACACACCCACACACCACACACACCCACACACAACAAACACACACACACCCCACACACACACAACCCAAACAAAACACCCCACGCACCCCACGCACGCACGACGCACGCACGCACACGCAAAAAAAAACACCCCCAAAAAAAAGATCCCAAAAAAATTTGGGGTTGTTTGTTGTGTTTGTTGACTTTTTCGCATGTATTCGCCTTTCCTGTTGTGTTCGTCTTATCGTTTTTAAAAGGGTTTGGGGTATATATATATATATTATTATATTATTATATATATTTTAATTTATATTATAAATTATATACTACCCTAAAAAATCGGCGGGAAATCAAATTTTTTTTTTAGAAAGTCTGGGGGAAGAAAAACCATCGTGGTGCCTTTTTTAAAGTTCTTCCTGAAACTGCAGTATTTTTTGTAGTTTAGATCTGAAGTTTTAATGCAAGGGGTCAGAGGGGCAAAGGGTAGTATAGTAAATTTTGAAAACCCCTAATTTTTTGTAAATTTTCTCAAAAAAATACATTTTTCAATTTAAAAAAGACTTTATAAAATGAATTTTTTATGCCCTTCAAATGTGTTTTTTATATAAAAATATATATAAATAGAATAATATTAAATAATTTTATAATAAATAGATATATTTTTAAATTTTGATATATATATATATAATAATAATTAGAAAATTTATATATTTTATATTATATATATATATTTTAATATCTATTTTTAAATATATATATATAATTTATATATATTTTTGGGGGTGTGGTGTGTGGGGGGGTGTATACACACACAAAACCAAACAAAACCGCAAAGCCCACCCCACACACAAACACACAAAAACCCAACACACACACACCACACCCAACACCCCACACACACACACACACCCCACACACACCCACACACACACCCACACCCACACACACACCACACACACACACACACACACACACACAAAACAAATATAAATAATAAATATAGAAAATAAAAATAAAAAATATATATACACACACACCCCAAACACAAAACCCCAAACACACAACCACACACTACACACACACACACACAATTTATATATAAAATATATATATATATAATATATATATATAATATATATAAAATAAATTCCCAATATATTATATATATTAATATATATATATATATTTTTTTTTATTTTTAATTTTTTTTTACACACATATACATACATTTTATATTTTTTTTTTTTCTTTTCTTTTCTTTCTTTTTTTTTCTTTTTTTCTAGCAGCCTTGTTTTTAAAAGGGGGCAGGCATAGGTTTTTTCTCCATTCATTATTAAAAAATTTATTTGGCAGTGCCACCCTTACCTAAAAGGGAATGATTTCCTATAAACCGCGGTTTGGCGTAACAATTTCTAAAACGATTTCCCACGATACCTGCGTTTACTTCTCGGGGCGTATTCTTTTTTTCGCCGTGAAAACGGGCTCAACCCGGCAGTCGGAGCGGGGGCCTTTTTTTAGGGACCGCCGCGAGGGAAAACCCAGGGGCTCAAAACCACTGACTGTCGCGGCATTCATTTTATATATTAATATATATATATTTTAAAATTATAGTATATAATAATAAATATTTTAAAAAAATATATAAAATTTGGATATATAATAGAAAATAACATAAATATTTTATTATAATATTATGTAAAAAATATTACATAAATTTTAGAAGATATAAATTATAATAAATAATAATTATTTTAATAATAGATTTTGATACAACAACACACACCACAAAAAACCATATATATATAAAAATAATAAATATATATTATATTTTAGTATTTTATAGGGAAAATATATAAAATATATAAATTATAATTTTATTATATAATAATATAATGCACATAACCAAAAAAAACACACATACAGGGCATCCCCCACACACACACCCCACCAACACAACCCCACACACCCACGCACACACACCACACAAACACACACCCCACACACACCCCAAACCACAACACACACACACACACACACACATATATATAAAATTTAAATAAATAATAAAAAATAATATGTACAAAAATTTATATAATATATATATTATATAATTATTACATATAAAATTTTAAAATTATATTTAATATATATATATAATATATATAAAATTTAAAATACACACACACACACACACACACCACACCCCACAAAACCACCCCACACAAAACAAAAACACCACACACCACCACCAAAACACAAAAACCTTTACACACAAAACACAACACACAAAACAAAAACCCCACACCACACCCCACCACACACAACAACACAAAACCATACATACACAAAAAACACTATGTATTACATTGTAATAAAATTTTAAATTATTTTTAATATATATATTAAAAATTTTATATATATAT
>NC_051401.1:25877605-25880105 GCF_015228065.2 Penaeus monodon | reverse complement strand
TGCGCGGGGCGCGTGCGGGGCGTGTGTGTGTGTGTGTGTGTTTGTGTGTGTGTGTGTGTGTGGGTTGTGTTTTTTGTGGGGTGTGTGTGTTTGTTGTGTGTTGTTTGTGATGAGTGTGGTGTGGGTTTGTGTGTGTGTGTGTGTGTGTGGGTGTGTGTTTTTGTTGAGTAAGTGGGGCGTGTGTGTTTTGTGCTTTTTAAAAAGGAGAGATTTGCCCTCTCAGAACTCTGTCTTCCCTGCTTTAGGTTAGCCCCACCTCCCCCTCGCTTAATTTTTTAAATGACTAAATTTAGAAATTTAAAGCGCTTGAGATAGCCACCCTTTTTACCCCACTAAATTTTGCATGGGGTTTGCAGCATCCCCTCCGAAGCTTTCTAATGTTTCGGATTATTATTAGGAAATCGTAATGCACAGTTATTGCATGCTATTTTCCGTGAAGGTTTGTATGCCCCTGATTTTTATTTTTTAGTGATGACTGTCGTAAGGGCAAAGTCAAATACCGAAAAATCCCTTCTGTTGGGGTTTAATACATACTTTAAATACATACATACATACATATATATATATTTTATATATATATATATAATATATATATATATATATATCTATATATAAATTTTAACTTTTATATATATATGTGTTTTTTGTGGTGTGTTACACCCCCAACACACACACACACCCACACACACACACACAACACACACACCCCACAAAATTATATATATATATATATATATTATATAAAATATATATTATATTTATATAAAAGAGAGATGGGAAAATAGTTTAATAGATAGAGAAAAGGAGACGGGACAGCCCGGAGAGAGAAGAGAAGAGAGAGAGAATGATAGATATATGTTTAGAGGGGAGAGACAGGGGAAAAGGATAGGGGAGGGTCCCTACAAATATTATATACTTATATTTTAAAATATAAAATAAAAATATAATATAAAATTAATTATAATATATAAAACTAAATATCATAGTATATACATATGTGTGGTGGTATGTATGTGTGTGTGTGTGTGTGGTGTGTGGGGTGTGGGGTGTTTTTGGTGTGTGTGTTTTGTGTGTGTGTGGGGTGTTTGGTGTGTGTGTGTTGTGTGTGTGTGTGTGTGTGTGTGTGTGTGTGTGTGGGTGTGTGTGTGTTTTGTGGTGGTGTTTGTGGGTTGGGGTATATATATTATAAAATTTTAAAAATATATATATATATATATAAATTACTAAATGTACTATATATATATAATATTATATTTTAATATATTATGGGAAAACATTTTATTTATTATTATATATATCAAATATATTATATATATGGGGTGTGTTTGTGTGTGTGTGTGTGTGTGTGTGTGGGGGTTGTGTGTTTTGTGTGTGTGTGTTTGTGTGTGCTTTGGGTGGTGTGGTGTGGGGTGTTGTGTGTGTGTGTGATGCATGTATGGGTGGTGTGTATTTTATTATGTGCATATATATATTTATTTATTATAATATCTATATAATTTTATATATTATCCTTTTTATAACATTACTATTTAATATATATACAAAAATATATATATATTGTTGTGTGTGTGTGTGGTGTATATATTTTTATATATATATATATATTATATATTTAAAATATATATTATTTTAAAATTTTATATTATTTTATATATATATATTTAAATAAAATTATATATATATATATATATTATTTAATATATTTTATATAAAAATATTCCATTTTAAAATAATAATATATTTTTTTAAAATATACAATATATTATATTACATATTATATACCCCATATATATTTTATGACCCGCGAAGTGCAGGGGTTTGAGCACGGTTTTTCCCGTCGCGGCGGTCTTTAAAAAGGCCGCGCCCCCCGCCTCCCGGCCCTTGAGGGGACCCACGGGGAAAAAAAAGACATATCGCCTCGAGAAATCAAAAGCAGGTATCGTAGAGGAAATCGTTTTAGAAATTGTTAGCGCCAAAAAACCCGGGGTTGATTAGGAAAAACATCTTATAAAGGGAAGGGTGGGGACTGCCAAAAAACTTCTGGGAAAATGAATGGAGAAAAGCCTATGTCCTGCAGTTTAATCAAGGGGTGCTAGAAAAAAAGGAAAAAAAAAAGAAAAAAGAAAAAAAAGAAAAAAAAAAGTATATATGTATAGAAAAGTGGTGTTATAAAATATATATATATATATATATTATATATATAATATTTTAAAAATGCATATATATATATAATTTTTAATTATATATATATATATATATAATTTTATATATATATTATTTGTGTGTGTGTGTGTGTGTGTGTGTGTGTTGTGTGTGTGTGTGTTTGTGTGTGTTTTGGGATATATAAAATATTTTATTTTATAATAATATTATAAAATATATATAAAATTTTATTTTATATATGTGTGGGGTGTGTGTGTGTGGTGTGTGTGTGTGTGGTGTTGTGTGTGTGTGTGTGTGTGTGTGTGTGTGTGTGTGTGTGTGTGCGGGGCGTTTTTGG
>NC_051401.1:25865337-25870005 GCF_015228065.2 Penaeus monodon | reverse complement strand
GGGTGTGGGTGTTTGTGGGGGGGGGTTTCGTGTTCAGAATTCAGAATGAACATGGCCTGTTAGTTAGTGCATGAAGTCAGTCTATAGAAAAGGGTCATATAAGGTTTGTCTCTCTGGATTTTAGGTCACTTTCCCACCAAGGTGGCACTTTGCATGCGGTTCGCCACGTGGGCACGCCAATTGCAAAACATATGGAAACGTATAAAACCTTTCACAAAAAAGTGACGGGCACATCGCTTTTGCCATTGAAGCCAGCGTGCCACGCTTTTTTCTTTTTTTTTTTGACAACACTGCCACCTCGGGCAGTGGTCAATTTTTTAATGGAATTTTTACACCCAAAGTTTTATTAGCCAAGTTAATATAAATTTTAAAAATCATATAACATATGAATTAAAAATACATTTTGCGGATGTAGGGCATATATAAATATTTTGCAGTGTCTAGAAAGATTCCTTCAAACGCATTTGACAACACGGCTTCGCTCGCCCAGTGAGCGAGGTTTTGGGTCTTGCAGGAGAAAATACGGTGTAGACCTGATCTCGTGTCAGCTATGCCTCTTCAGACAATGAACCAATCAACATAACATTTGTACAAACTGTGGGGAAATACAAATGTTGTATAATACAATATCACTCGGTGCAATAAATACTCGCAATGGTAGAATTATCAAATACTTTTCCTTGCAAGTATTTTCGGGGTTTTGGGAGCAAGTTTGCCTCCCCTTCTACACCAAAGAAATACACTTTATTCCTCCAAGTAACAGATATATTTTAAACACTAGACTGATTAGGACTTATGATAACAGTAACCCGTTAACCTACGCTGAATGCCATCCTGTGAACCAAGTGACACGCGCAAAGTGAACCTTAGTGTGAAATCACTGTGCCACATGTCATTTACTACTTGCCCTGTGTAGCGTGCTACCTTGGTGTGAAAGCTCTTTTCGTGAAGCCTTTGACACTTAATCACAAGGGTTTGATTTTTAAACTGCAGTCTGTGGTGTTGGTGGTAAAATTTGAAAATTTTATGCGGTAGACAGCAGCGTGTTCTAGATGGTGGTACTTTTAGCTGTATTCCTGTGTCTTCTGGGATCCTGAGAAGTGTGTGTGTGTTCTTGCCCCTTTTCTCATTTTACACAGAAGCGATTTTGTGGCTCGAATTACTAATATAAGTTGGCATATGCTTATGATACTTTTCTCTATGTTGATACTCCTTCACTGGCAACCAGGCAAATAGTGGCTGACAGCCTCACTATACCCTGATGATAATTTGATCGTGGTGCCTTGATTCGAAGCTTACGTTAAATTGCAAATTGGGAATAGAGGCCCGGCATTTTTCACCTAAATTAGGCTTTCATTCGCAAGCGCAAGAAGTTCTATGAAGATTCAGTGTTTTTCGTGATGTTTTTTTTCTTTCATTCTGCCTCATTTGAGTATTTTACTCCCATGTGGTTTTTTAAAGCAGGGGCCCACAGTTAAACTGCTTTCAGTTCCATTACTTTTCTCTTTCTGATTATATTGGACAGTGGGCATCCTGGGGATATTGGGACTCTTTCAGTCTTATACAAATTATTAACCCTCTAACTTTTTCCGTTTTTTGTCAACCTGGAAGATTTTGCATTGCATTGTTTTTTTTCTATCAGGGAAATCAACAGCAGGAGTGTTTTACCATTCATATATGTATATGTGTATATATGTAGTGTATATATATGTATATATATATGTATATATATATAATATATATATATTATATATATATTATATATATATATATATTATAAACATATTTATACATATTTTTACACTACACACAGACACACACACACACACACACACACACACACACACACACACACACACACACACACACACACACACACACACACACGTCATTTATATATATATATATATATATATATATATATTATATATAATATATATACATATATATATATTATATATATTTTATATATATATATAAAATATATAAAATAAAATTATATATTATATATTTTATATTATCGTGTGTGGGGTGTGGTGTGTGTGTGTGTGTGTGTGTATGTGTGGATGAGTGGTGTATTATGTATATTGTATATATGTTATATGTTTTTATGTATATATGTATATAGTATATAAATTATATATTATATTTATATATATATATATATATTATATTTTATATTTATACATATTTTGTATGTGTGTGCGTGCATTTTGCGTGTGTGTGTGTGTGTGGTGTGTGTGTGTGTGTGTTTGAGTGTGTGTGTGTGTTGGTGTGTGTGTGTGTGTGTGTGTGTGTGTGTGTGTGTGTGGTGTGGTGTGTGTGTGTGTGCATTATATATTTTATATATATTTGTATTTATATATTTTTTTTTTAAATCATATATAATGTATGTGTTTTATATATATGTACACACACACCACACACACACACACCCCACACAACAAAACCCCACACACACAAAACACACAACACACACACACACACACACAAACACCCATGTGTATATATTGTAAGGTTTTCTTTTCGAGAGAAGCCCGAAACCATTCACCAAAGCGGCATATGGCGGCTTAAGGCGGAAAGAATGGGGAAAGGGGCTCTTTCACTTCCTGTGAGGAGACTTATTGTCCCAAGGTATTATCCCTTAGAAGTGGGTTTTGGTTAGATGTTCTTAACTCTTTTGAATAAAACAAAGGCAAAGTGCCACAAATAAAAGTACATATAAATGAGTAAAAAATATTAATATTAAACATATTAAAAAAGGGACTATGTTTTTTTTTTAATTGGGTATCTCTTGCTGTGCTGGCCCCAAAGTAAAAACATAGGTTTAAGCCTTTTTTAAACTAAATATCCACGTCCAGCATTTCCTAACTGGGATGCAAAACGGCTCATACACAACCTTTTCGTGTTGATCCAGCGACGCCACAGTACAGGTAAAACCAGGATACACACGAACACCAAGTCCCGGGAGAACTTCCCTATGGGTTTATTTTCCACAGGTATATATACAGGGTGGGCCACGTCATTGTGGTAACAGTTATTTTAACAAAATATATACCTTACTGAACAGTAGATTCTTTAACAAAATATTCATCAACAATAAATAACCAGTAAAAAGATTAAGAGACGAGTGAAAGCATACTATAAAAAATACATCAAACCAGATAAAAAGACGTTAAAAACACCGGGAAATAGAAACCCAGTAAACTCAGTAAACCGGTACACTTGAATTGTGAAAAAAAACTCAGTAAAGGTAGGAGAGGAAAGGTTTAAAGGGGGAGACTAAAGCAAAAGGGAGGTGTAGGGGAAGTAAAAGGGGGGCAAGGGTGAGGAGGAGGATAAAGGGGGGGGGAAGGCAAGCGGTAACACTTCAGGACGGGGGTTGGGGTGGAGGGGGGGTCGGAGACCTCTCAACATATATAGCCATGTGTGTATATATATACATAAAAAAAGAAAATGTATATATATATATATATATATTATATATATATATAATATATATATATATATATATATTGAGCTAATAGTTTACACAAATCACGCTTATGTATATCCCATTCCTCAGCCACTTACTCCGGCCTCGCCCTCGCGGCGCCATGTAATTTGCCTCAAGGGTCGACTCATCTTGTCTGGACCACATTGGTTGGTCATCTTGTTCTCCTATGTGCTGTCCTTGATTTATCTTCGTGGCTGTTCGTCCTTATCCTTTTCTTCCTGGTTCTTGGTGAAATCCATTCGTACTCGACGTCCACACGTTCCTCATCGATTTCGGATTCGTCTAGACTCCCTCGTAGTCTGTGTCCTGCTCTTGACTCACGCTTACCTTTCTCCCTCGCCCATAGAAGTTGACCTCATGTCCACCACGACGCTACCATACCAAGAACTCCTTAGACTACATGTCTGTTCCTGATAATAAGTGTAGGACATTAGTTCACAATCATGTCTGCAGACCAGAAGACAAAATGTGTTCAATGTGTCCTCCCTGTGGGCTCTACGTCAGGTCAGAACTATCGTCCCAGCGGAGCTTAGATGACGATTATAGCTGACCCTGTCTGCTTCAGATGTCACCGAGTCAAGATCCCATCAACCTCAAGACGCCCCCCACGGATGGATGGTAAGACTCGACACACTGCTCAGCGCTTGCTCCAAGATCATTGAATCGTCTCCACTTATGCATGTGTATTGTTCAACAATAAAGAGTCAAGTATGTATCCGCCGGTATATATGAGCTTATGATGGCTATTTTGTGTGTGTTTGTCTACGTAGTGTAGAGACATGGGTTATAGGGAATGTGGTGGGTGATATGAGTTCGTGTGTTTTCATGCCTCTTTATGCAAGAGTTTTGCGTATGTCAGTGTACAAATAATACAGTAAATGTCCTCCAAAATAGCATATAAAGAAGTACCCAAGGGTCATTACCAATTACTTGTCTACAGTTCTGTTTATTATGACCAATCTCGAATTGTATCAGTTACGGTAATAATATCCCTCAATTTGCCCTCTGTAAACATGATTAATCATTCCACCTTTCATTACCGTTTATATTGTTCTCATTATAATGTGTCTCTACTTGCATGTTGTCACTGAGTCAACTGCATTAGGGCTGCCGGGCGACTATTTGGTCTTGTCTGTTATGTATATAATGTATGATTGGTATGTGTGTGTTGT
>NC_051401.1:25820101-25822601 GCF_015228065.2 Penaeus monodon | reverse complement strand
TGTTACCACAATGACGTGGCCCACCTGTATATATACCTGTGGAAAATAAACCCATATGGAAGTTCTCCCTGGACTTGGTGTTCGTGTGTATCCTGGATTACCCTGTACTGTGGCGTCGCTGGATCAACACGAAAAGGTTGTGTATGAGCCGTTTTGCATCCCAGTTAGGAAATGCTGGACGTGGATACTTAGTTTAAAAAAGGCTTACAACCTATGTTTTTTACATTGGCCAGCACCAGCAAGAGATACCCAATTAAAAAAAAAACATAGTCCCTTTTTTAATATGCTTAATATTAATATGTTTTACTCATTATATGTACTTTTATTTGTGGCACTTTGCCTTTGTTTTTATTCAAAAGAGTTAAGAACATCATAACCACACCCTACTTCTAAGGGATAAGTACCTTGGGACAATAAGTCTCCTCACAGGGGAAGTGAAAGAGCCCCTTTCCGCATTCTTTCCGCCTTAAGCCGCCATATGCCGCTTTGGTGAATGGTTTCGGGCTTCTCCTCGACAGAAAACCTTACAATATATACACATGTGTGTGTGTGTGTGTGTGTGTGTGTGTGTGTGTGTGTGTGTGTGTGTGTGTGTGTGTGTGTGTGTGTGTGTGTGTGTGTGTGTGTACATATATATAAACACATACATATATATGATTTATAAAAAAATATATAAATACAAATATATATATAAATATATATAATGCACACACACACACACACACACACACACACACACACACACACACACACGCACACACACACACACACACACACACACACACACACACACACACACACACACACACACACACGCACATGCACGCACACACATACACAAATATGTATATATATATATATATATATATATATATATATATATATACATATATACATATATACATATATACATATATACATATATACATATATAATATATATATATATATGTATATATATATATATATATATATATATATATATATATATATATATATATAAATGCACGTGTGTGTGTGTGTGTGTGTGTGTGTGTGTGTGTGTGTGTGTGTGTGTGTGTGTGTGTGTGTGTGGTGTGTGTCTGTGTGTATGTGTATACATATATGTATAAATATGTTTATAATATATATATATATATATATATATATATATATATATATATATATATATATATATAAATATATATATAAATACATATATACACATATACATATATGAATGGTAAAACACTCCTGCTGTTGATACCATGATAGAAAAAAAAACAATGCAATGCAACTCTTCCAGGTTGACAAAAAACGGAAAAATGTAGAGGGTTAATAATTTGTATAAGACTGAAAGAGTCCCAATATCCCTAGGATGCCCACTGTCCAAATATAATTCAGAAAGAGAAAAGTAAATGGAACTGAAAGCAGTTTTAACTGTGACCCTGCTGTAAATAACCACATGGGAGTAAAATACTCAAAATGAGGCAGAATGAAAGAAAAAAAACATCTACGAATAACACTGAATCTTCATAGAACTTCTTGCGCTTGCGAATGATGCCTAATTTAGGTGAAACTGCCCGGGCCTCATATTCCTAATTTGCAATTTAAACGTAAGCTTCGAATCAAGGCACCACGATCAAATTATCATCAGGTGTATAGTGAGGCTGTCAGCCACTATTTGCCTGGTTGCCAGTGAAGGAGTATCAACATAGAGAAAAGTATCATAAGCATATGCCAACATTATATTAGTAATGTCGAGCCACATATCGCTTCTGTGTAAAATGAGCAAAGGGCCAAGAACACACACACACTTCTCAGGATCCCCAGAAGACACAGGAATACGAGCTAAAAGTACCACCATCTAGAACACGCTGCTGTCTACCGCATGAAATATTCAAAAGTTTACCACCAACACCAACAGACTGCAGTTTAAAAATCAAACCCTTGTGATTAAGTGTCAAAGGCTTCACGAAAAGAGCTTTCACACCAAGGTAGCACGCTACACAGGGCAAGTAGTAAATGACATGTGGCACAGTGATTTCACACTAAGGTTGCACTTAGCGCGTGTCACTTGGTTCACAGGATGGCATTCAGCGTAGGTTAACGGTGTTACTGTTATCATAAGTCCTAATCAGTCTAGTGTTAATTATATATCTGTTACTTGGAGGAATAAAGTGTATTTCTTTGGTGTAGAAGGTGAGGCAAACTTGCTCCAATACCCTGAAAATACTTGCAAGGAAAAGTATTTGATAATTCTACCATTGCGAGTATCTTTATTGCACCGAGATGATATTGTATTATACAAACATTTGTATTTCCCCACAGTTTGTACAAATGTTATGTTGATTGGTTCATTGTCTGGAAGAGGCATAGCTGTACACGAGATCAGGTCTACACCGTATTGTTTCCTCCTGCAAGACCAAAGCCTCGCTCACTGGGCGAGCGAAGCCGTGTTGTCAAATGCGTTTGAAGGAATCTTTCTAGACACTGCAAAACTATTCTATATATGCCATACA
>NC_051401.1:25807601-25810101 GCF_015228065.2 Penaeus monodon | reverse complement strand
TGACTGAATAGTGTAAATTCTCTCTCTCTCTCTCTCTCTCTCTCTCTCTCTCTCTCTCTCTCTCTCTCTCTCTCTCTCTCTCTCTCTCTCTCTCTCTCTCTCTCTCTCTCTCTGCACACACACATATATGTGTAAGTACACGCACATGCGCACGCGCACACACACACACACACACACACACACACACACACACACACACACACACACACACACACACACACACACACACACACACACACACACACACACACACACACACACACACTCACGCACACGCACACACGCACACACACATATATATATGTATGTATATCTATATATGCATATATATATGTATGTATATCTATATATGCATATATATATATATATATATATATATATATATATATATATATATATATATATATATATATATATATATATTATATATATATCATATATATATATATATATATATATATATATATATATAATATATATGCATACATATATATATATATATATATATATATATATATATATATATATATGTATATATATATATATATATATATATATATATATATATATATATATATATATATATATATATATATCATCATCATCATTATCATCATTACCTGAATTAATCCATTACAGGAAGTAGGCTTCTCCCAATCTTGTCCAACTTTCCAGTCTTGACCCCCAAATTTCGTTACTTCGTCACGCCATCTTGTCATTGGTCTGGTCCTTGGCCTCTTTATGTTATCTATAGCCCAGTCTGTTACTTTCTTTATACATCTGTCGTTCTGTCTCCAGCATATATGTCCTGCCCATTGCCATAATTTTTTCTTTTTGAGGCTCCCAAGTATGTCTTCCACTGTTCCCTGATCCACATCGCCCTCATCCAATCTCTTAGGGTAATTCCCAGCATTAACCTCTCCATCCCCCTCTGGGCACTTACTAGTTTCCTCACCAGCAATTTGGTTGCAGTCCATGTTTCTGATCCATAGTTCATAAGTGAGAGGACATATTGGTTAAAGCCTTTTCTTTTTGTACAGAATGTTATGCTACTGTGTCTGCTGAAGGCCTTCAGCCTAAACTGATGCATCGCTTAATTTCCTCTTTGCTAGATGTGTTTGTCTGTAAAAGTTCCCCTAGGTGCAAGTATATATATTTGTCCACCACATCTAGCGCTTTGCCTTGCACATGTATCTGTTCGAGTTGAGCTCTACTGTTGAACATGATCTTAGTTTTTTTTCTTGTTCAGCCCAAGTCCGACTTTCAGACTTTCTCTTTTCAGATCGTTTATTGGTTGCTGCATTTGATTTGCAAATTCAATGAAGAGAACAATATTATCTGCCAATCTTAGATTGTTTAGGTATTCGTCTCTTATTCTGGTACCCTTTCCGTTCCATTCTAGCTTCTTGAATATTTCCTCAAGGCAAGCTGTAGACAGTTTTAGTGAGATGATATTGCCCTTTCTAACACCGTTTTTAATTGGTATTTTATCGGTTTTCTTGTGGAGCTTGATGGTTGCTGTCCCACCTTTGCATATATCTTCCAATATTTTTCAATATACCTCCTCTACTCCCTGTCTTCGAATAGTTTCTAGTACTACTGGTATTTGTGCAAAGTCAAATGCCTTTTTGTAATCGATGAATGCCATACACCGGGGTTTACTATATTTGTTTATTTTTTCTCTTATTTTGGTGAGCATGTGGATGTGGTCCGTTGTTGAGAATCCACTGCATGATCTCTAGGCTGGTTAGAATCCATACTGTCAGAGGTGCAAGTTGTGATGACTTGTGAACAATTTGTAAGTAACTGAAAGGAGGCTTATGGGTCGTTAGTTTTTTAGATCCTTTCTATCCCCTTTTTTATGTATCAGAATAACTGTTGCATTTTTCCAGGCTTTTGGAGTTTTTCCATTGAAAAGGCATTTGCTAAAAAGATTGGCTGGTTTCACTGTTGCAATTTCTCCTGCATCTATTATAAGGTCTATACTAATTCCGTCTTCACCTGGTGTTTCCCTCTCATGCCTTTAAGCGCTCTTTTTATTTCTTCTGTTGTGATGTTAGGTAAGTCTCTAGTTACCGCATTCACTTCTGTCCGTGGCTGAGTTGTACAGATCCCTGTAAAAGTCTTCCACTACTCTTGTGATTTCATTCTTATTATATGTCACTTCTCCGTCTGGTTTCTTTATTGCATACATTTGATTTCTCCCTATTTCGAGTCTCATTTTAGCTGTTTTCATGCTGGAACCTGAGATCACTGTCTCATTTATTATTTGAGTATTGAATTTCCGTAGATCTTTTATTTTATTCCTGTTTGATGATACTTTCATGACCCTGTGTTTTTGCATAAGCTGCTTAATTTCTACCGAAAGTTTGCTGGAGCTTTGCTTGACGTTGCTACGGCCTACTTCAAGTGCAGCTTCCTTTGTTATGTCATTGAACTGTTTGTTGATTTGGTCAATATCACTGAGAAGTGAATATCTTTTTTGGATGTTAAGGTTAAA
>NC_051401.1:25795101-25797601 GCF_015228065.2 Penaeus monodon | reverse complement strand
AATTAGAGAACCCTTCCATTGTAAAGAGTTCCAAAGACAACTAAAACATAGAATATAGAAGCTAACTTTGAATGATAACACCGATTCATACTCAAATCCACGGATACAAATAATATGTGAACACATAACGCAGCTGAACATTCCCATAGGTAAGACCCTACATGGATGTTCTGTTCCACCGTGGAAAATATCGGACCTAAATGTATATTATACGACTGCCCCCAAAAAGACAATTGTACTCCCTGCTATACCTAAGCAATTAGAAATGAGCATCTTGTCCAATGCGCATGAATGCTACACTGTCGGATCCTTGCAGTCTGAAAGCAGAACAGGATACGCTTTTGTTGTTTATAAAAGCAATATTTTGCAGCACCAGGATTCTAGGGCTAGCTGAGTTGGGTAATTTTCTGCGATTCACAGACTGCTCTCCATGCTCTGAATACTCTAGACAGAGGTGCAGGAAATATAGCAAATGGCATCAGGATAAACGTGAATCGTGCCAAAGAACGGGGCTATGATATGCGTTTTGTATGGATTCCATCGCATGTTGGAATCCCTAGGCATAATCATGTTGATCGCCTAGCAAAGTTAGTATGTGACAAGCAAAGTGTAGGTATAAGTCTTGAGGCCTCATGAAGTGTAAACTAAGTGTATATTAAGCGTAAACTGTGTAATGAAGAATATAAGCGAACACTTGTACATTATATCTCAGAGTGCCATGTGTTACAGCCTTTCAGACCACCTAGCATGCGGTACGGAGAACTATGTAACTATTTCATATCAGCTAATGTCTTAGAAGATATACTTATATAGTTTCCCAAATTTGGAATGTAGTATAACATGACCGCATGTAGCAAAGCCTTTCCATGCCCAAGCTGTACGCCGGCGTGGCAGGTGAGTAGATAAAGGACTGTGTAATTTTTCCTTTCCTTTATTTGATATAGTACTTATCCTAATAATGTTATAGCCAATAATTCAAATGTAATACCATTATATAATCTTACGACCATGCATTAAACGTACCATAAGCTTGCCCACGCCTGTGCAATTAGCCAGGTTGGCAAGGAAAGGACTAAACTAATAATTTGTTCCATATAATTGTTTGAAAACATAAATCTTAACTGCATCATATAAATGCAGGAGACATACATACTAAACTGTGAAACAGATACAGAAAATAAATTTCTATAATAACACTGAAATCACACTGACATCAGCAATGACTTAAACTTAGTGCAATGACAAGTAAGAAATTTTAGATCAAAGTCATAACAAATATGCTTGAAATCAGCAATATACCAAGTACAATTTCAGATCTTATCATTCAGTACAAATAACACCATCACAAGGTATGTTGCCATTGCTCATAACCTTCACTCGCTCTTCTTCATCAATGTCACTGCTCCAATCGTGTATTTTGCTCTCGAAATAGTTGAACAACATATAATATAATAAAGTATATAAATCAGGTGAACTATATATATATATATATATATATATATATATATATATATATTATACACACACACACACACACACACACACACACACACACATATATATATATATATATATATATATATATATATATATATATATATATATATATATGTGTGTGTGTGTGTGTGTGTGTGTGTGTGTGTGTGTGTGTGTGTGTGTGTGTGTGTGTGTGTGTGTGTGCATGTGTGTGTTTGTGTGTATACACATATATGATTTCAGTAGTTATTCTATCAAGACCTGATTTTTAATGTATTTCCTTCTCTGTTTTCTTTTTCTTTTCTTTCCATTTTTTCAAAATAAAAATAGCAACGGAGGGCTTCTAAGCTAATATTACCAGCCCCTAAATGACTCTAACGTCAAATATGACTTGATTGCGAAATGACTGTAATTTTACAAACCGACCTCAAACGTCGACTTAAATCCAAATCTAGTTTTTCTTTTCATTGTGTTGAGGAAGATTTCATATCAACTTCTGGTGTGTGTGTGTGTGTGTGTGTGTGTGTGTGTGTGTGTGTGTGTGTGTGTGTGTGTGTGTGTGTGTGTGTGTGTGTGTGTGTGTGTGTGACATCTATAATTCGTGCCATTACACTCCAAAGCTTCTAATATGTTTAAATCAACGTCTTTGATTTTGTCTACCCTTAGTAAGGGTGGGCTCCTGACAGTCCCACAGTAACGTATAAATTGAGTTTCTAAATACCTTAGTAAAGACAGTTCTATTGACACAGGATTATTATACACAAATAGAATAAAGCCTTCCTGTGAGACCAAGGTCTGGCACTTGGCTCGCTCTTGCTGTCCGCTTACTGTCTACCAATAAAAATATCATGTAACCATGGAAGAAAAAAACACAATACAAAAACTAGATTTATTGAAAATGAGACTACAGTTTCGAAATCCACCTGGATTCTATCCTCAGGTCTGAGGATGGAATCCAGGTGGATTTCGAAACTGTAGTCTCATTTTCAATAAATCTAGTTTTTATATTGTGGGTCTTCTTCCA
>NC_051401.1:25782601-25785101 GCF_015228065.2 Penaeus monodon | reverse complement strand
GTTGTGAGACTATTGGTACTTTGCAAGAATTGTTCCCAATGTTTACTACGAGTCTGAGTTTTAATTCTATGAATTCCTTGTTGGCTTTAAGAAACTGCAGAAGATTATCTGTCGTCTTACTATCTTTATAACAATTAACAAGCTCCTGGACCCGCTTATATTCCTTGGCCAGAATAGGATCATTGATCCACCTCGGTGCATGGGAGCCCTCTTTTTCTTCGAGAGTTTTCGTGTTATAGTAGTCATTGAAAATTTTGATTAGATCCTGAGAGAAATTTCCAACATTTGTTATTTCATAAGTGTTATACCAGTCATAGACCCGTGCCTTGAAGTGATGCTCCAAGCCCAGTGGGATAATTATTCTAAGCCTAGGTGATTAGGTGTTCGGATAGCAAAGTAGTCCCTAACTAACTCTCGTACCAGTGAAGTACAGACATTACCATGAACAATTTTTTTGCCAAATACGTAATCTAAGCTGCCATCTCCCAAATGAGTCTCTGCTTCTGTTATATACTGTCAGTGATCTACTATTGATGAAATGTTTGAATTCTTCCCCATTACTATTACAGTGGTTGTCTCCAAAGTGTGGATGCCTTGCATTGAAGTCGCCCATGCATAACGTGCCTTGGTTGTGAAAATTGGGGAGAGAACTAGCCAGAAATTTAGAGTATCTGTCACATACATTAGACAGTGAGAAATATCCAGAGGCAGTCTGAATTTTTGAATGAAGAAATTGAACATCAGTGTTCTCGGATTTTTAAAGTAATTTATGTGGCAGTGTTACCTTGAGATATGTCAACAATCCAGTCATGGCTGTATTCACATATGAATAATCCCTTAATTGCAGGTGCTATTTTCATCTTAGCAGCAGCAGCAAAAGCTTCTGCACGCAAATAACACCAATATTATATTTACGGATGTAAAATTCTAGATCATTCAGCCTAGGCTTTTAACACTACGCATATTTCATGATATGAATTTGATTGTGCGCTTATCAATGTGTGAATAGTGTTTTATTAGGCAATCTGTACTTCATGCTGTTATATCCTCTAATATTACGAATTACAGATTCATATAAGAAACATATAACTTTATGATTATGGATTTCATGACTGATGGTGGTCGTAAACTTGAAAGTACTTTTAACCATTTCAAATATTTGGTCTTAGCTTTATTCCACTTCTCAGCACAGTCCCTTCCGTTGTTGTGTCAGATGCACCTGAGGGGCTGGTTGCGTCACTGGAGTCGATGTCACAGGGATCCTGATATTGTTCGTGGCTGCTGTCAGCGCTGACACGCCCACTATGGTTATCAGCACTGGCGGTCTGACATCGATTCTCCTCCTCGTTCGTTTTTTTTTTTTTTTTTGGCACTAATGGTAACACTTGTTTCACGTCAATGACAATCACTTTTATTATTTTTTTCATGTTCTCTCTCAGCGTCGTTATTTCATTGATTAAGTTATTATTTTGTTCTTTCAGAGCTTTCATTTCCTTTAGAAGTTCAAGCACATTTATGTCGCCTTGGTCAACTGGCGTGACGTCACTTTTGCCATATGGTTGTGCGGGGGATTCCCCCACCAGACCTGCGGTCATCCCTACTTGAAGGTGAGGGACGGTTGCCTCGACTGGCGCCTGGGGAGGGAGGGGGGCGTGGTCTTCATTTCAGAGAGTATGACAGCTTTGAGACCCGAGACACCCTCTGTGAGGATCAGCATCACCTTGTTCACCTTCTCCTCCAGTTGTGCAACCGTGTCTCTTAGTTCGGTGGCTTCTGCACCCCCACTCGTCGGCAGCCGCGAGAAATCTCTGCGGCTGCCGGCACGATCGGGCGCTTCCCCGGCACGCTGGCCGCGGTTTGGGTTGGGAGGGCCACGCTGGTCACTCGCGGTCGGTGCTGGTACCACAGGAGGTGGGGGGAGGGGACAGGGCAGGGAGGGGCGTGCACCCCCAGTGCCAGGCAGTCACACCTATCATCCCACACCTGAAGCATGATGGGACAAAGACTGGTGTATCTGCAGTACTCTCTCCTGCTGCAGTATTGCGAGGACACTCCTTGGCAATATGTTGTTCACCACATGCTGCACAGCGTGCCTTGCCCTTGCAGTACTTCCCATGCAGTTACAGCAGATCACAGGAGGATGCCCTCCACGGCCATACGGGGCTGGCGTGCTTGTATTTTCCAAATAAATAATATGTACTGGGAGATGGTTGCTCTCCTTTCCATATTATATGGATGTGGTTGAGTGGTTGCCCATCCTTGTGCACTCTTATGGCCTTTTGAACTCCGTCGAGTGTATACGCATTTTCAGGTGTCACAAGGTATTCGTTATTTTTTTTATCATATAATTTGAAGGTATTACCTTCAAATTATGTGATGAACCAAAAAAATAATGATCAATTTGAGATATTACCTCCAATTGATCCTCCAATAAGGTTGTCAATATATTTATGCTGAGAACGAGCAACATACACATATGTTGAGGAGAGAGTGTCTCCTC
>NC_051401.1:25770101-25772601 GCF_015228065.2 Penaeus monodon | reverse complement strand
TCTCGTTGGACATTTTGATAATATAGAAATAATCACAGTGAAGAGTAATGTTTAAATATTATGTATAAGTGCAATGTGACTTCACCAAGATTTGTCAAGTGCTTTATCAATATTCCAAACTTCAATGTTTATAGATGCGATGCAAGACCGAGGGAGGAGTTTGCATATATGTACGAGATACTCTCAAAACAAATGAGATATCCGCTACAACTGTTAAGAGTGCAGATGTAGAGGATATCTGGGTTAACGTACAAAGCAATATGCTTGCATTATTCACTGTAGGCGCAGCTTTTAGGCATCCTCAAGGTTCTTCTGAATCTTTTGATTATCATGAAAAGGGTTTGAGAGAAATGCCACTGAACAAGAAAACTCTTTTCATCCTAGATGATCCAAACGACAATTTAAAGAGCCCAGTTAAACGTTAATTAAGATAATTATGAAAAGCACATTTGAGCAAATGGTCAATAAACCTACAAGGGTAACAGAAAACACTTTGTGATTAATTGATGAAATTATGGCAAACAGAGCTGACATGATTCTCCATGCAAAGTTTATATGAATTAACAAACTATGACTCTCAGTCACTATGACAACGATAATAACCAAAAAATCAACACAGAATTTTGCAAACAGATAATGAAGACAAACAGGTAAACGTCTTTCCGGAAATGAGTGACAGTCTAGATGCCATCGTCCCCTTTGTTACAAAAACTGCTAGACGTTATCCTGCTCCATGGATAAACGACATCACGAGAGCCATAACATAGAATTAGTACTCCTAATGTTCTCAAAAATAACAGATTCAACATGGCCCTTCAGGATGATAACACACAAAAGAAAAGAAATGTCAGATTATTTATTCCAGCAGCCAAAACCGATTATTTTATCAATAAATTAACTAATTGTAATGGAAATTAGCTTAAAAACTGCCAAACAAAATACATCACATATAATAATCTAATTCCAGAATTAGTGCGAGTGATTTTAATGGTTTACTCGTTAAGATTTCACACATGAATAAACAACAGCTTCGCAATTTCAGCAAAATACAGGTAGGATAAGGCCCTAGCCGATTTTTTCAGACCACAACCTGTAAAAACAGAGACAGTAAACCTTACAATAAAATGCCTGCGCGAAACATACAGTGGGAGTGGATGCCATTGTTTTTCACTTTATCGGAGACCGTGCGCCTGCAGTGTCATATCATCTAACCTATCATTAACACACCTCTAGTCACCGTGACTTCTTATCGCTTCGGAAACATGACATCTTGATACCAGTTTTCAAAGTTAATACTCATTACCTTACTTCCTATACTTTCTAAAGTTCTCGAAAAAAATCGCAGCAGCCTACTTGCCAATATATCTAGAGACTAATGACCTACTATTCAAAACACAATATGGTTTCAGAAGTAAGCTGTATACTGATGCAGCATCATTACAGATCACATATAAACTTTATTAGAATTTAAACAAAAAACAAACTTGCTTACGTCGTGTGATCTATCCTAGGCTGCTATATATTCTGGATATGTCCTCTGCCTTTATTAGATGTTTTACATAACATCTTTTAAAGGGACACAAGTAATCATGCCTGTATTCTCCACAAACACAATTTTGACGAAAAAATCGTTATGGCTACACAATAAATGAATATGAGCGACACGTGAGGTTGGCAGCACCGATGTCACCAGATGTGAGCGAGATGAGAGATGGACTTGGACGGGTCAATGAAAGGGTTCTTAGCTTGTTGGTTTATTGTTGAAGATAGATATGAGACTCCCCAAGAGACCCCCATGTCTCCGGGTCGAGGACGAGGTGGTGAAGCTGGACCGTGTGGCTTGGTCTGACTGCCGTGTCTCTCTCCCGCTGTCTTACGAACGTGTCCTTCTATGCAGTAGTTCCCTTCGAGGACGGATGTTTACTTCCATGTGAAAAGAGAAAGCCGGGCGACCCTCCGTCCGCCCAAGGGCAGCTGCTGGACAGAGGTGTGAAGTGTACTATCCGGTCTTACTACGTATTGTTGACACTAAGTACTGATTCTATACTTCAGGTTCTTTGTGTTCATCATATATATATTTTTTTTAAGAAGTGTCATTTCTTTGATGTTATAAAAAACGGACATATCAAACATACTACCAGCCAGAGAGGGGGGGGGGGCAGAGAGAGAGAAAGTGAGACAGGCACAGAGAGGGAGAGAGAAAAAGGGTGTGTGTGGCAGAGAGAGAGAGAGAGTGGGAGGGAAGAAGAGAGAGAGAGAGATGGAAGCAGAGAGAGAGAGAGAGAGAGAGAGAGAGAGAGAGAGAGAGAGAGAGAGGGGGGGGGGGGGGGGGGAGGGTAGAAAGAGAGAGAGAAAAATGTAGATGCAGATGCTATACTCCATTAAAAATAAAGTTAATTCAACAAAGTTCGATGTCGACCACAGCCATTGCCAAGGACTGTATTGTGGAATAGCACCACATATATTTCACAACACAGCTGTCCTTCAAAACTGATATTAA
>NC_051401.1:25750101-25765101 GCF_015228065.2 Penaeus monodon | reverse complement strand
CTTTTCGCCATCCTCGACCCACGAGTCAGTCTTGTGTGCCCGATCCTTAGTCTTGTTAATAAAACCTACTTGTCGGTTGGGATGGATGCTGGTCACACATCTGCCGAACTCATCTCTAATCTCACAGTTTGTTTCTAGGGATATGCCTTCTTTATTCTTTCCATTTATCACGAAGACCACTCCTGATACTAGGTTTCAAGTCGATGTGTGGGAGAGGAAAACGGCTGAGGAGCAGCTGCCTTGACCTTCCAGTCAGCTCACTTTTTCCCACTGATACCAACATGTGTTGGCACCCAACACAGAGTTAACTTTTTATGTGCTGACATCAGTGCAAGCCAATCGTGAACCTCCCTCACCACTGGATGCCTTGATTGCCTGCATGAGAGTCACAATATATTACATTAGAATTGTTTGGATGATCTCATGCCATCTTGACTGCTGCAAGGGCAGCATGTAACTATGCAGTGAAGATAGAAGCTGCTGGAAAAAATATCTGCTAATTGTAGTCTTCCTCCTGCTCATTGCTGCAAAGCCTACATCATTTTCCAATTTCGAATCATCTGTATATATTGCTTCTTATCATTGGTACTTAGAAGTGTGTTGAAGAAATCTCTCTCTGATTTTTGCTTCAGATCTCTACCCCCTTACCAATTCCGACTACAAGATTCCTCATTCTACTGCTGTAGGATCAGCTATCCTCAAGAGGGTTGAAAACCAGCCTGGATGTAGATCACAGAATCCACTGTGGTCTCATGTAGTAAATCAGGTTCATGTAGTCTTGGTATAATGAAAGAGGTTATTCTCCACTTTAGCATACAGGTGAAGATCTGAAAACCCCTGTAGAGATTCTGAGAGTTTCATTATGAACTGAATCCAACATCCAGAGAATAGTATGATTGGTAAGGCCACAGAAGTGTCGTGCAGTCTACACCCCAAATTAGGTGTGAAAGAACCTAAAAATCAGACCTAAGTACATCTCTTGGGTGAAATGCAGTGGGTTTGCTCCTAAATAGAGGGAACTTACCTATTTTGAGAAAATTTGAACCTATGATATGTAGCTCACTGCACATCCTGATTAATTGCAGTCTGCATTGTCCTTGCATATCATGTAAGCTTACACCTGAGCAGTATAGTGTAAAGTCATCCACATACAGACTACACGAAACAGCACTTGGAACGACCTTTACGGTGTCATTTATAGCAATGGCAAACATGTCACACTTAAGACACTCCCTCCAGCTGATCTTCCAGGTTAGAGAAAAAAATTTTTTTTTCTACCCCCCTTTTGGTATGAAAGGTAGGTAAGGGCTCCTTTTTTAAACCAAAGGGTGAAAACCATTTCATGGGTTTTTGCCATGTTTCCAATTTTAAATATTGAAGGGCCTTTTCCTATTTGTGAAAAATCGCGGTACTGGGGGAAATTTCCCTGTAAAAGCAGTTGATTTTCTCCATCACTTGCAGATGCAGCTGGGAAGGTTTGGGGTCTGTATTTCCCGGGTGTGGAAGCATCCTTGCCGGTTTGGGGGATAGGTTTTTTTTGGGATTAAATTATTTCAAAATTATCTGCCACAAAAACCCAGCAAAGGGTCATTAGGGGGCAAAGCCTTTTTAAATGAAAAAATTAAAATTTTTTGAAATTTTTAAAAAATTTATAATAAAAAATTTTACAAATAACAAAAAACCAAAAAAAAAATCAAAGCATAAAATTTTCCTTTAAGTATAAAAAAAAATTGCAGAAATATTATCAAATTAAATTTTATTGAAAATATTAGTCTCCCCTAAGGGAAAAACAATAAGACCCTCTAGGGCAAAAATCCCCCTCAATACATTTTCCCGTGAAATTGGGGGGGAGACAAGTAAATAGTTTTTTTGGTCTGGAATTTTTGCACATCTTTCCATTTACATGTGCACGTTAATGGCTTTTTTGGGCACCTTCACAAGTGTTTGATTTTTAAAGCCACCCATCGGCCCAGAGTCAGTCTTGTGTGCCCGATTCTTAATCTTTTTTAAATGCAATTTCCATTTTTCAGTTAGGGGGGAAATGCTAGTCCCCAACTGCCAAGGCCCATCTCTAATCTCTTGCAGTTTTTTTTCTGGAGGTATGGTCCTTTTTCCCTTTTCCATTTTTGCGAAGCAATCCTTTTTTTGCGGGGTTTTTCCAGGTCGGTGTGGGGGGAAAAAGGAAAACGATTTTTTTGGGGGGGGGGGGGGCGAGCGCCTTGGCTTCTGTTGCCCTTTCAGTTTGAACCCGGGGGGCCCCAAACCGGTATCTTTTTTTTGAATAGCAACCAACCCGGGCCCCTTTTCCCATAAGGGAGGGCATTTAAAGGCCCCAAGTTAAAAAGATTTGGGGTCTTTTTCCCAAAATGAAGGGTTCCCCAAAATTTAGTCATCTTAAACGGCTGGGAAGGATGGCATGAAACTCTGCATTTAAAGATCGAGGCTGTTTTAGAAAAAGGGACTCCCCAATGCGTCTTCCTTTGTTCCCACTGTTTCCCCAAAAGCCCACACCTTTTTTCAGTTTTTCCCGAACCATCTGTTTTTTTTGCCTTGGACCCCCCTTGGTACTTAAAAAATTTATTAAAAGAAATTTCCCCTTTAAATTTTCTGCTTTTTGTTTTCCTCCCCTTTCCCCAATTCCCGACCAAACCATTCGACTTGATTGGGTCCAAGGGGAAAAAGGGGGGAAATTTTAAAAACACCCAAACCTTGTGGGGAAATAAAAATTAAGATTTTCCCCACAAGTTCCTCTTCCCCCTACCATAGGAGGCCCGGGCCATCCTCAAGGGGGGGTTAAAAGAACCAATCGGATGTAGGAGCCCCCTGGAAACCCTTTGTAGCCCTCGTGTATAAATGGGTTTTCGTTTTAAGCCCCGGGTTTTAAAGGAAAGAGGGGGTTTTCTCCATCTCAGCATACGGGATTCCCCGGTTGAAGACCTGAAACCCCCAGTACAGTTTCCCTGGGAGCTTCATTTTTTGAACTGAGCCCAAACACCCGGAGAAAAAGGGGGGATTTTCCCGAAAAAAATACACCTCAAAAGCCTAATAAAGTTACAAATGAATAACGTTTGGTAAAGCTGTAGAAGCGTTGTGTTTTTTTTCTGCCCCCCAAAATAAATGTGAAAAAACCCCCCGCAAAAAAACTAAGGGGTTTTGTACCCTTTCCCATTTTTTAAACTGTTTTTTTGTGAGGCCCCCTTGTAAGTTTTTTAGTAAAAAAAATAAGCCAATCTTTCACCTCTTGGACAAATTGCAGGGGGTTTTTTGCTCCAAAATAGAGGGAAGGGGGGAAATTTTTCCCCTCTTTTGTAGAAATGTATAGCCATGGTTTTTGTTGGAAAAAAATTTAAACCCAAGATATTTTTCCCCACTGTACAACCTAAATTTTATTCCCAGCCTGCATGGTCCTTGAAACTTTCCTGTAAGTTTCCCCTCCTAAACCCGTACAGTGAAAAGTAATCCACATACGATTACATGAAAACAAAACCCTTGGAAAAACCCTTTTAAAATGTCTTTTATGAATGGAAAAACGGGGTCACATTTAAAAACACTCCCTTGTGGGCCCCCTTTTCCAGGGGTCTTCCGGGTTTAAAAAAATTTTTTTCCCACCCGAACTCAAAATTTTCCCCTGTTAGCAAGGAAGTTTGGGGATGAAGGTGGGTTAATGTCCTCTTAAAACCAATGTCATACAGCTTCATAAAGTTTCCCAATGCTTCCAATTTGATCGTAAGCCTTTCAAGGCAAAGAAGATTTGCCAAAATGGGGAGTAAACCGGGTGCAAAGGGAAAATCTGTATAGCGGGTTTCCACCTCACAAGTGCAATCGGGGGCGATTCTTTTTTTTAAAGCCATATTGATAGGGGGTAAACAGTTTTTTTTTTCTAGCACCCCATGTAAACCCTAAAAAGTTTCCCATTTTTTTCCATAAGCTTGCAAATGCATTTTGGTAAAGGGGAAATTGGGTCTGTAATTTCCGGTGCGGAAGCATTTTTTTGCCAGGTTTGGGAAAACAGGAATGTTTATAGCCTTTTTCCCTTTTTGGATGGCACTGTCCCCCTCCCATAAAAATTCCTATTAAAATAGGTCCAACAGGAACTTTTTTGGGAGCTCTCGGGGTAGTGAGAAATCATTTAAAATGGAATATCGTCACTTCCTGGGGCAGTTTTTAACGGCAGAGCTGCAAAAGCAGGGGCCATTCCTTCCCAAAAAAATTGAAAATTTGGAAATGGAAGTTCTCTGAAGTCCTACTGAAGAACGAAAACTGGGGGGTTGTTCCGTTTCAGCCGAAGGGGGTGGAGAATCAAAGCGGGGTAAGAGGGCTCCAGAGACTCTGCCAGGAAATTTAGCTAGCTCATTAGAAAATATCTTTTTTGTCTGTGATGATTATGCCATCTTTTCCCCAGAGCGGGTTTGATATGGATGTGTTTTTTTTCCAGCAATCTTTCCCACCTTGTCCCACCCCCATGTAAGGGGGCCCCCAGAGTTAATAAAGGAACTTTACTGTCCCACGACGTCCGTCAAAGCCCCCTTTAGCCCGCCCCCCGGGGCCTTTGGTTTGGGTCTTTTTGTAACGGGATAAAGGGTTTTCCAATGCTGGGGCGTCATTTCAACTGTTTTAATGCATTTTTCCTTCCCTCTGACGGGCTTGTTGGCATTCTTTCAAAAAACCACCATGGTACTGGAGGTCAAACGGTACTTTTCCGTTAACTTTTGGGAAAATGGATCCCTTCTGCTGAAAAGATGAATTTTGATGTAAGTGTTTTAACCCAAGGCTTTTGGAAACCACGGGGAAATTTCTTTAAACCAGATCCTTTAAAATTACTGCAATTGTTTCTAAAAAGATTCCAGTCTGCATGTTAAAGGGTCGCCATCTCTGCACCCCCTTTGGGCCCTTGGAATACCATTCACCTCCCCCCAAAATTTTTGGGAAAAAATGGTCGCTTCCTGAAATTTTTTTCCTTTGCCTCCCAAAGGGTAAAGTTTAAAATTTTGTTGAATCAGGTGAGCCTATTGATAGGTCTTTTTGGGAAATGTCCCATTTTTGGAAATTGGGAAAAATGTGTGGGGTGTCACTGTTAAAAGTAAAACGGGCATCTACTTTAAGGGAAACAAGGATTTCCCAAGGGCCCCCTTTTTCGAAAGGGGTTGCAAAAAGTGTTTTCCCCAGAGGTGTTTGCCGACCATTAAAATCCCCCCAAAGAGTAAAAAGGATGGGCAACTCCCCAATTTAAAAATTTTTCCAAAATTTATCTAGGGTTTGAGATTATGTGGAGGAAGGTAGATGGATCCCAACAGTGTAAGGTGGGTTGTCAAGCCTATTCTCACAGCCTGCCCCTGCAGTTTTTGTCTGCAGGTGGAGGGCCGGGAAAGGGAAATTTTTCTTGCCCGTACCTTTCCTGCATTTCCCTCCATGAGATCTCAGGTTTCCCTTTTTGCCTGGGCAAAGGGCGTGCCTGAGCCTTTATTTCAGGGGGCCTTCTCCCAAAACAAAGCAGAGGCCCCGGGGGGATGTGGTGGCGCGGGAGCTGTCCCCGTTGGGCCCTGGGGGCCTTAAATTTGTTGGCTCCAAAGCCCTTTTTACTTTTGGGAGGAGGGGTCTCTTCATTATCCCCCTCACTCCTACCCCGGGTTTTCTGGTGGAAAAAACTCAAAGGGGCGGGGTCAGAAATTTCCGACTGATTTTTAAAAGAAAGGGGCCCAGATTTGTGTTTTGTAAGAAGCATTGGGGGGGAAAGGGGTTGGGTGGGAAAGAGGAGGGGCCTAAAAACCGAAGAAAAGGATTTCCGGCTGTGCAAAAAAGCAAAAACCGGGCACGTCGTTGCCTCTGGAAAAAATAACTTTCTCCTTGCTCCTTATTACCAATACCTTTTCCCTTTTTAAATTTGGGACCTTTATCAATGCTTTTAAGAAGCTTAAAAAGCCTCTTTTTCAGTGGGGAACAGATGTTGGACCGGACAGTTTTTTCATCTCCTTTATGACCCGGTTTTTTGCCACAAATTTTCCCCTAAATCTTGGTTGCCCCCTTTTCTTTTAAAACGGCAAGAGGTTTTGGGTCCATGCCCTAACCCCGGCAGTTTGGGGAAACACCGCCCTAGGGGTTTTGGGGACATATGGCTTTACCTTGAGGTGGTACCCATGCTTTTTCTTTAAAAAAATTCTGGGAAAGGAATAACGGGTTTAAAAAATTTGAAGAAAAGCCGGTGTCCCATGTTCCAAAACCCCTCAACCCTTTTTTCTTAAAAACTTTTAAAATGGCCCCCTACTTTAAAATTCTGTAGTTCCTCTAAAAATTTCTCCTAAAGGGAAAACCTCTCAGGTCTTCCCCCATATAAAACGCAGACGGGCCCCTCTTGTCTGGTGAAAGAAACCCTCAACCCATCAGGCTCCCCTCTCGCTGTGGGGGGTTGGGTACGAGGATCACGTTGACATACTTCAAAATTTTTCGTGTCTTAGAAAAAATCAAGATCCATTTTAAAATTATACAAACCCTCAATGGGTCTTTACTACTAGGTACTTCCCATATGAAATGTTTTTTTATAAATTTTTTCCCGGGGAAGATTTCCTTTTGGATTGAGGAGGCTTTTCCCCTTCTTACCTGGTTTTTGGGGGCCGGGGAAACCCTTACGATTCCCCCTTCTTGCCCCCTTTTGGGAAAATGGAAAAAATTTTTCCCAAATTTTACAAAACGTGATGTTCCAGAGGGGAAAGGTCGGGGGGTTGCGTAGGTTGTCAGGGGGAGACTAAATCTTTTTTTAAAATTTTTAGTACTCATACAAAAATTTGGGAAATTTTTTCATTTTCCCCCCACCCCCCCCCCCCACCATGGAGTCCAAAAAGGGGAAGCTATAGTTTTTGGGGGTTTAAAAACTCCCAACGCCACCGGGTTAGGGGAAATATAAACCCGCCCCCTATTTTGTCTGATGGGAGGTTTGCGGGACCCCATGCGCTGACGGGAAAAGTCCCTGCTTGGGCCCTTTGCCCCATTTGCCAGGCCCCTTGACTTGACCGGGGCCTTTATTTAAGCCACCCCCTTAAAACCCGAATAAAAAGGGCCAAAGGGGGTGTGTTGCTAGCTGCGGGCGCAGCGTGCAGCATTTGCTCAACCTCCGGAACCTGTTTTCCTGGGAATAAAGGGATGCCAAAGACGGCAAAAAAAAAACGTGGGAGAGGTTTTCCCTGGTCCCAAGATGGAATGAAACAGGGGTGGGTTGGGAAACCCTCCCCTCTCATAGGCCCCTTGGGGCCCAGGAAGGGCCCTTTTTTCTCATCCCTCAACTTGGGGACCCCTCCAAATATGGGTAAACCCCCCTGGTTTCGGCTCACCCGAAACATTGGGCCTCAAGCAAAGGGGGCTTCCCTTAGGGGGGTTTAATTTGGGGGAGACTTTCCCCCCTCCCAAAGTAAAAGGGCTTTTGGGGCCCCAACCTTTTAAAGGGTCCCAAGAGGCCTAACGGTGACAGTCCAGCTGGCCCCCCACATCCACAGGGGGGCCCCTGCTGCTAGGCAGGAAAAGCCCCGAATAAAGGTTTAGGGCACGCCCTTTTCCCAGGCAAAAAGGGAAACCCTGAGATCTCATGGAGGAGAACAGTAATTGGGACGTCAAGGGTATTCCCCCCCCAAGGGGCCCTCCACCTGAAGGGCAACCCCTTTCAGGTGGGGCTGTGGGGAATAGGCTTGACACGACCTAAAACGTTTCATCCACTCCTTTTCCCCCACCTAACTTTAACATAGATGATTTGGGGAAAAATGTACTTGGGCAGTTGCCATTCCCTTTCTACTCTTGGGAGATTTCAATGGTTCCCGGGACACCTCGGGGAGACACTTTGTGAAACCCCCGGGGGAAGGGCCCTTTGGGGTCCTTGTTTTTTAAGAGTAGATTCAATTTTTTTTGAACAGTGACACTCCCACCAAAATTTCCAAAAAATTCAAAAAACTGGGAAAATTCCCAATATAGACCCTATCAATTTGGCTTTACCTGATTCCAGTTTAAAATTCACTTGGCGGTCAGGAAAAACCCGGAAGGCGAAACCCTTTTTCCCAATTTAAATTTTGGGGGGATGGGGAATGGTATTTTCCCTTTAATGGAAATGCAGAGATGGCGCTTGAACCAAAGCAGGGCTGGGAAACTTTTTAGATCAACCCGCAGTTTTTGAAAAATCGTTTAAAAGATTTCACAGTTGGGGTTTTAAAAAGGGGAAAAGGCCTTGTTAATCACTTACATCACGAATTTTATCTTGCAGCAGAACTTTCCCTTCTCAAAAAGGGAGCGGACAGTTTCCGTGACCCCCAAATTTCCTGGTGGGGCTGATGAATGCCAAAAAAGCTGTAAAGCAAAAAAAGGGCAAATTAAAGGGAGTTGAAAAAAACCCCCCCGTGATGTAAAACCCTTTACCATTACAAAAAAACCCGAGCCCAAGGTTTAGGGGGGTGCTAAAGGAGGCCCCGCCCGGAAATCATGGAGACGTAGGGCCCCCTCGATTTTAAACCCGGGAACCCCCAACGTGGGGTGTGGGAAAAAAAGGGCCCTAAGATTTCTTTGGAAAAAGCCCCTCCAAAATCACAAAAACCGCTTGAAGATAGATGGGATAATCCCTCACGACAAAAAAAAATTGTAAAGAGCTAGCTAAATAAAAGGCAGAATCTTTCCCCTGAGGCATCTTACCCTGCTCCCCATTCTCCCCTCTTCGTGGGTGAACAGGAAAAAACACCAAATGTCGTTCTTCAGAGGGGCGCAGCAGAACTTCCCTACAATTTTTTCCAAATTTTTTCATCATAAAGTTGGCAGTCTTTTTTTTTACCTGAAAAGGCTGAAAGATACAAATGGGGAAACATGGCAACCCATTTAAGCTGTTTTGACATTGGTTTTTAAAAGGACATTACCTACCTTCATACAAAAACTTTTCCTTTTCTAAAAAGGAATTTAGTATTGGGTGGGGGAAAAAGTTTCCTAAATGGAAGGGCCAGCTTAAGGGGGGCTCACAAGGGGAGTGGGCCCCCTTTAAATGGGGGCCCCCGTTTTCCCCTTGCCCTTACAAAGGGTGGCCTCACATCAAAAAAGTCAAAAGGGGGAAGGCCCCCAAAAGCTTATTTTTTTTGCGGGTTTTTTTAAAATTTATCTTGGGGGTACAGACCGCCAAACAACCCCCTTTACAGCTTTAAACCAAACGGGGTTATTTTATGTAAGCTTGATTATTGGGTGTGAGGTGATTCTTCTCAAATCCCCCTGTTTTCCGGAGTTGGACTCAGTTTATAAGAAGCTCCCCAGAATCTTAAAATGGGGGTTTTAGGTCTTTTAAAACCGTGGAATCCCTGTATGCTGAAGTGGAGAAAACCCCCTTTTTCATTAACCGGGGAAACCCTGAACCGATTTACTACACGAGACTACAAAGGATTTTCCCGGAAACTCCTACATCCTTTGGGAGGAGGGAAAGAGGAAACTTGTGGAAAATCTTAATTTGATTCTCAAAAGGTTTCGGCTGTTGGAATTTTCCCAAATTTCCCCCTTGGACTAAACAAGTCGGCTGGATTTTGGGTTTGGGAATTTAGAAAGGGGAAAAAATCAGGGTGCGAATTTAAAAAAGAAAATTTTTTTTTCAGAAAAATTTCTAAGTAAAAAAAGGATCAGAAGGGCAAAATTTTTTTACAGATTGGTTTTGAAATTTCTAAAAAATTTTGGGGGCTTTGCGGGCAGTGAGGCAGAAAAAAGACGAATCGGGTTTAAATTCAGGAAAAATTTCAGTTTTTTTAAAATTCATTTTTTATCCTATCCTTTATTTCCAAATTTATTTTTTTTTTTTTTTCCCACTATTCCTTAAAAAACCCTTGGGGGTTTCCCCCGAAACCGGGTTTTGGGAAGAACGCTAGAATGTTTTTTTTTCCCTTGGCAGCGCTTATTATTTTTTTTTTAAAAATTTTGAGTTAAGTGTTTTAAAGAAACTTGGGGTCGCAAAAGGTTTTTCCTTTAAATCACAAAAAAAATTTTTGTCCCAAAATTGGTTTCTTTTAACCCTTTTCCCCCTTTTTTTCAGGTAATTTTTTGGTAAACGGAAAGCATTTGGGGCAGGGGAAATGTCCAGCTAGATATTAAATTTACTAAATTAAAAAGAGCATTGAAAGTCTTTTTATGTTTTTTTAAGCCAATATTCCCCCCTTTTAAATATTCTTTGAAAGCCAGGGGTTGTGAAAAAACCTGGTTGAGGCCCTTATGTAGATGTTTGTTTGTTTTTGGAGTGTGTTTAAAAGTGTGTTACTATAAAATTAAAAAGGGTTTTTTAAATATAAAAAAATTTTTTAATCTTAAAAAAAATCCTTTTCCATGAGTTTTTTTTTTTGGGATTTAAAAATTTGAGTAGACAAACAGCAATTCAAAAATGTTAGTGAAAATTTTCAAAATGGGGCTTCAGTTTCATGGTGATGTTTAAAAGCGATGGGTTTTGGGAGCCCCCAGATTTGGTTTAAATGCCTGCATGCCCTTCTCGCTTGCAGCTTCCCCCCTGGCTAGTTTATTTCGGAAAAAAAGGGAGAAACTTTTTGCAAAGTCTCCCCTGCCGGTACAGGGGTCTCCATCATCCAAAACCCTTCCCGCAGTGGGCCCCCCCTCGTGGCCCCCATGGGTAACTGGGTACCTTGGGGGTCCCAGGCCCAAATCTGTGGGGGCTTTTTGGAGCAGCAGGAGGCCCCCGAGGGACGGATTTTTGGCCCACTGGCTGTGGACACGCTCTGGCTTTTTGTCCACTACCACCCCCCCAGGGGTGTAGCCTAGCCATCTCCCGTTGATTCAAACCCCCGGGAGTTCCCCCCCGGGTTGAACCCCGGGTTTATGAGGTATAAACATTTTAAATGAAGCAATTTTCTTTTGGCTTCTGTCTCTTATTGCTTTTTATAAAGCTCCTTTAAAAATGTATATTAAAAATCGATGTGAAAGAAGCGTTCTTAAAAGCCAAAATCGCATTTTTGCCCCCCCGAGAAAATTTTTCATTGTTCTGGGGCCCCCCTAATGGAAGCCCCCTTGCCGCGGGTGGGGGGGCTTGAGGTCCCCAAGATCTGGTTTTGGCCCGGGCCCGAGGGCTAAACCCCAAATGGAGGGGGCACCAGGAGGGATGAGACAAAAAAGGCTTCCTGGTCAACCAAGGGGGCCCATGGGGGAAGGGGGGGTGCACCCACCCCTGGTTTTCCCTTTTTCCCTCTTTGGCCAGGGGGGAACTCTCCCCCGTTTTTTGGTTGGGGCCCTGCGTGGATTCCCCTTAATTTCCCCGGAGACAAGGGGTCCCGGAAAGGTTTAGCGATGCTGCAACTCTGGGGCCCCGCAGCTGCAACCCCCAACCCCTTTGGTCCCTTTTTTTCTGGTTAGCCCGGGGGGCTTGATCAAGGGCCCCGGGGCCCAAATCAATCGGCTGGTTTAAAAAATGGCTAAAGGGGGGGGCAAGGGTACTATTTAGTTTGGTAGCGCATAGGTCCCCCTTTGCGACGCCCTCAGTACTGTAATAGGGGGCCTTTCGTTATTTCCTCATTACCCCCCGGGCTGTTTGGGGATTTTGAGCCCCAAAAATAGCTTCCCCTCGTTGGACTCCATGGTGGGTGGGGGGGTGAGGAAATGAAGAATTCAATTTGTATGAGTACTACAAATTTACAAAGATCTAGCTCTCTCCCTGACGACCTACGCAATCCCCCGACCATTCCCTCTGGAACATCACTCACTTTGGAACCTTTCCAGCTTCCAAAGGGCAAGAATGGGAATCGTAATGGTTCCCGGGCTCCCAAACCAGGTAAGAAGGGGAAAAGTCCTCCTCAATCCACTAAGGAAATTTTACCTGGTAAATATGAAAACATTTCATATAGTAAGTACCTAGTAGTGAAGACCATTGAGGTGTATCAATCATGGATCTTGATATTTTCGAAGTACATCGAAAAATTGTTGAAGTATGTCAACGTGATCCTCGCATCACCCCACAGCGAGATGGTAGCCTGATAGTTGAGGTTTCGTCACCAGATGAGAGTGACCGTCTGCGTGCGATATGCGACATTCCTGGGCTAAAGTTTCATGTTCTCTCACAAAACCCTCAATCAGTGTAAGGGAATTGTTTTTTTCCCGAGACCTGATGAGGTATTCTGAGGAGAAACTGTTAGAGGAACTAGAGAATTTTAATGTAGTGGCAGTAAAACGTTTTAAGAAGAAAGTTGATGGTTTGGAACAGTCGACACCAGCTCTCCTTCTAACTTTTAACACGTTAGTCCTTCCAAAATCAGTTAAGTTGGCATGGTACCACCTCAAGGTAAAGCACATGTACCCAACCCTATGCGGTGCTTCCACTGCCAGGGTTATAGACATAGAGCCAACTCTTGCCGTTTTAAAGGAAAATGGACAACCAAGAATATGTGTTAAAGTGTGGTACGACAGGTCATCAAGGAGATGACAACTGTCCAGGTCCAATATGCTGTTACACTGCAAAGAAGCTCATGAAGCTTCTTCAAAGCAGTGTAAAAGGTACAAATTTGAGAAAGAAGTATTGATAATAAGGAGCAAGGAGAAAGTTAGTTTTCCAGAGGCAAAGCGACGTGCCCGTGTGCTGTTTGCACAGCCAGGTAAATCCTTTGCTTCGGTTCTGGCCCATCCTCCTTCCCACCAACCCTTGCCCTCCAATGCTTCTTACACCACACACTCTGCCACTTCCTTTAAACCTCAGTCCCCAATTGCTGAAACTGCCTCTGGTGAATTCCACCAGAAACGGAGTAGGAGTGAGGGGTCTATTGAGGAGACTCCTCCTCCCAAAGTAAGGTCTTTGGAGCCATCAGGTGAGGCTCCAGAGGCCTCAATGGTGACAGCCCAGCTGCCACCATATCCACAGGGGCCTCCGCTGCTAGGCAGAATGCCCCTGAAGCAAAGGCTCGGGTTTGCCTTTGCCCAGGCAAAGGAATCCTGAGTCTGTTCAAAAGACTCATTTCAAGGTGGGATCTTTGGAGCCGTCAGGAAGGGCTCCAGGGGTCTCAACAGTGACAGCTCCAGCTGCCACCACATCCACAGGGGCCTCTGCTGCTAGGCAGAATGCCCCTGAAGCAAAGGCTCAGGTCCGTTCTTTGCCCAGGCAAAGAAATCCTGAGCCTGTCAAAAGGAAGCCTGTGGAAACTAGTTCCACAGGGTAAACAACCCTCAAAAGACTCTCCCAAGATCCTGGAAAGGGACAGCCTAAAGGTGTAGGGCAAACCTTGACCACAGGTGCTGCCAAACACCTTATGAAAAAATAGTTTAAAGAACTGGATACCCTAATCCAATGGAACTGTCAGGGAATTCATGCAAAATGGGAAGAACTGCAACATCTGATAGCTTCATGTAACCCAGTTTGTGTATGCCTACAAGAGATTATGACCAGGGAAAATCATCCAATTTCCCTGAGAGGATTCCAAATTCAAGCCCATTATGGGACTTTTGACAATGGACCTCATGGAGGAGTAGCAGTAATGGTACGTCAGGATATTCCTTTCCAGGCCATCCACCTGCAGACAACACTGCAGGTGAAGGCTGTGAGAATAGGCTTGACACGACCTTACACTGTTGCATCTATCTACCTTCCTCCACATAATCTCAACATAAATGATTTGGAAGATCTACTTGGGCAGTTGCCACATCCATTTCTACTCTTGGGAGATTTCAATGGTCGGCATCACCTCTGGGGAGACACTTTGTGCAACCCTCGAGGAAGGGCCTTGGAGTCCTTGTCCTAAGAGTAGATGCAGTTTTATGAACAGTGACACTCCCACACATTTCCAAATTCAAACTGGGACATTCTCCAATATAGACCTGTCAATTGTCTCACCTGATTCACAGATGAATTTCACTTGGCAGGTTATGGAAGACTTACATGGAAGCGACCATTTTCCAATACTTTTGGAGGAGGTGAATGGTATTCCAGCCAATGGAGTGCAGAGATGGCGACTTGAACATGCGGACTGGAATCTTTTTAGATCAACTGCAGTATTGCATGGATCTGTGAATGATTTCCAGTGTGTTCAAGATGCTGTTAATCACTTCACATCACGAATTCACCTTGCAGCAGAAGCATCCATTCCCAAAAGTAGCGGGCATTACCGTCGACCTCCGGTACCATGGTGGTCTGATGAATGCCAACAAGCTGTCAGAGCAAGAAAAGCTGCATTAAGGCAGTTGAAACGACGCCCCAGTGATGTAACCTTGATCCATTACAAAAAGACCCGAGCCAAGGCCAGGCGAGTGCTAAAGGAGGCCAGACGGACGTCATGGAGACAGTATGTCTCCTTGATTAACTCTGGGACCCCCTTAGCATGGGTATGGGACAAGGTGCGTAAGATCGCTGGAAAGAGCACATCACTGTCACCACCTGCTTTGAAGATTGATGGCATAATCATCACAGATAAAAAAGATGTTGCTAATGAGCTAGCTAAATCCATGGCAGAGATCTCCTAGAGCATCTTACACTGCCCAATTCTCCACTCTTCGGGCTGAACAGGAACGACACCAGTGTCGTTCTTCAGTAGGACTGCAGCAGAACTTCCATACAACTTGCCATTTTTGGCAAGGAGATGAGTAAGACTGCCCCAGGAAGTGACGATATTCCATACCAAATGATATCTCACTTACCAGAGAGCTCCCAGAAGTTCTTGTTGGACCTATTCAATAGGATATATAGGGAGGGTACAGTGCCATCCACATGGAAAGAGTATAATCATTCCTGTCCCTAAACCTGGCAAGGATGCTTCCACACCAGGAAATTACAGACCAATTTCCCTCACCAGCTGCATCTGCAAGCTGATGGAGAAAATGGTAAACTTCAGGTTGACATGGCTGCTAGAAAAGGAAAACGTGCTGACTCCATATCAATATGGGTTTAGAGATTGAGATCGACCACAGATGCACTGTAAGGATGGAACTGCTATACAGAATTCCTTCGCACAGCGACGTTTCACATGTTAGCAGTCTCTTTGACTTGAAAGGCATTACTATACACCTTTACAGGAAATTTAAGTTCGG
>NC_051401.1:25740487-25750001 GCF_015228065.2 Penaeus monodon | reverse complement strand
GGTCCCCCCTCCAGTGGGCCAACCCTAGAAATTGTTTTTCACTTAGACTAAGGAGAGGAGTGTGCCCCGTGGGTTTTTCACCACAAGCAGTCCTCCCTGACCGATTCCACAGAAACCAAACCTGGACGGAATTCCCAGTTTTTGCCTCTTGTGGGGATTCCTTTCAAGCCGCGTAAAACACTCTAAGCAGCTCAGGGAAGTCCCCCCCATTTGGCGTAACACCCCAAGGACAAGGCAGGAAATACCATCTCCCCTGGAGACCAAAATTAGAGGCCCACTGAAAGCATGTCCCCGCAAGGCTCGGCTGAAATGGGAAATCAAGTCCTTGCATCATTCCATGGTGCGTTAAGGGCTTTGGACACACTGCTGAGAAAGGGAACCAAAGGAAACAGTCCCCATCAGGAAATTCTTGCTGAGGAGGGTCCGAAGGCCCATTTTTCTTTGATGAAATGGAATGACCTTCGCCCTGCCTACCAAGCCCTGAAGAAAAAACTGAAACCCTAAGCCCCTCCCTCCACAGATGACTGCAGTCCGATCCAGCGGATGGACGGAATCATCTCAGATCAATGGGTTTTGTTGGGGTTTTCATCAACGTTTGGGCCTGAGTTATTTTTGAACCAGTTTTTGTTACCAGGTAGACCCTCCAACAGTTTTAGCTTGGATTGCCAAGCGATGTCCCCGCAGTTGCCTGTGGGCCGGAACCCACGCCCAATCAGCGAGGAAACCTCCTACCCTAAAACAGAGGTTTTAGGGCTGGCCGATTTTCCCAAGCTGAAAGAGTGGGAAAGCTGCAGGCAATATTGTGATTTTCCCCTGCTTTGAACTGCTAAAGGCTGGGGGTGAAACCTATGGCTCGGGGGCCCTTGCCATACAGTTCCCTGGAACTGCCCAATTTTTAGCAGTCTGGGTAACCCATTTCCGCCTGACTTTGCTGAGGGGCGTGGGTTTCATCCCCCCTCTGGTTTGTTTTTCCCCCCCCTGGAAGGGGAAAAGGGATCGTTGGGAACTGTAGCAAAACTACCGTGGCAATTACACTGCTCCAGCATTACCAGGGCAAGGTTTCCTCGCTCAACATTTCCCTTCTGAAACGGATCCGCAAACACTTTACTGAGGGCATCACCGGGAGTAGTCCTGGGATTTTACTCCTGGCAAGTCCCCCACAATAGAACCCAATACTAAAGAGCTTTTTGAGTAAATTTGTGGGGAACACGCCGCCCGTGAGTTTTTTGGTCCCGTGGGTTTTTTTGCTTTGCAAGCCTACATTTGACCTCAAGAAGGCGTTTTTTGGAACTCGGTGGCTTCGGGAATCGCGCTTATGGGGAAGTTCCTGAGGCTTCAGGGGAAATTTCCGGACCACAAGATTATTGGGCCTGATAGCAAAGCCTCTCTATAACTGGTTAACTGAAAGTGCTGTTAAAGTGTGGTGGGGGGGTATGTCCGAAACTTCTTCCCTGTTAATTCAGGGGTGAGGGCAAGGCTGTTGGTCCTTGCACCCCACCACTTTTTTCAACACTTGTATGGAACTGGATTTAATAGGGCAGAGCTACTAGCCAAAAGTCAGTTGGTGGGAGCAACAAACCACTAGGCAATATTAAGGTCTCGGGACCTTGACTTTTGCCGACGATGTTTTGCCATCCTATTCTGAGTCCCTTTGGGAGTTCCACTTGTGGCGGCTTCTTTGATGCATTAGCCAATGAGGCGAAAGCCCCCTAGGGCCTAGAGGTCTCCCTGGACCAAGACCAAGAGATTCAGGAACTTTGGGGGCCTGTTTCAGTCGGGTCCCATGCTTTTGCGGCGAGGACGTTTGAAAGTTTAAAAGAAAGTTTTTAACATACCTTGGTAGCGTAGTTCCATATTCTCTGGGTTTTCAGACCAGGGAAAATCAGTAGACGGATTTGGTCTGGCAAACACAGGAAGCCATGAAAAAACTCGATCAAACAAGAGCATTTGGAGATGTTCGGTTAACCTATGCAGAAGGACCAAAGCTTTGCGTGTCCTTCAAGGCCTTGATACTTCCAGTTTTTTTGCTCTATGGAAGTAAAAAAACCTGGGGACGCTATCCAGTTGCCTTGGGGAGTCTCGCCCTTGATGCCTTTTTTGTAAACAAGTCCCTTCGCCGGATCATGGGGTTTACAGTTGGCAGGAAAAAAACACGTGGTCCAACCAGCGGTTTTACACCATGAGGGGAACTGGCATGGGGACCTGTTACTTGCATAATCCGGGGATCCGCCAAACCTCAGGGCTATATGGGCCACCTAGCTCGCCTCCTTATGAAACGGGACCCCCCCTAACGGAAAAGCCGCCTTGGGCCGCGGTGGGGGGGCTTGAGGTCCCAATGATCTTGGTGAGGGCCGGGGACCAGGGGGGCTACCCATACTGGAGGGGGGTCCCCAGTGAGGGATGGGGACAAAAAAATGGCTTTCCTGGTGCACCAAGGGCCTATGAGAGGGGGATGGTGTTACCCACCCCTGGTTTTCATTTCTATCTTGGACTAGGGGAGAAAACTCTTCCCCACGTGTGGTTTTTGCCGTGCGTGGGCATCCCCGTATTACCAGGAGACAGGGAGTCCTGGAGGTTTGAGCGATGCTTGCACGCTGCACCCTGCAGCTAGCAAAACCACACCTCTTTTTGGTCCCTTTATTTCTGGTTTAGACGGGTGGCTTGATCAAGGCCCGCTCCAAAGTCAAATCGGCTGGTCCAAATATGGGCTAGGGGTTCAAGGCAGGCCCACTATTTCAGTCGGTAGCGCATAGGTTCCCGCGACTGCCCATCAGTTACTGTGATAGTGGCTGCGTAATATTTTCCTCATTACCCCTGTGGGGCTGTTGGGGAGATTTTGGAAACCCCAAAAACTATAGGCTTCCCCCTCGTTGGGACTCCATGGTGGGTGGGGGGGGGGGGGGATGGAAAAAAGAAATTCAAAATTTGTATGAGTACTAACAAAATTTTTTACAAAAAGATCTAGCTCTCTCCCTGGACGACCTAAAGCAATCCCTCGACCATTCTTCTCTCTGGAAAAAAATCACACGTTGTCCCACTCTGGAAAACCTTTTTTTCAGTTTTCCAAAGGGCAAAGAAATGGGAATCGTTAATGGTTTCCCGGGGCTCCCAAACCAGGTAAGAAAGGGGAAAAAAAGTCCTCCTCAATCCACTAAGGAGAATCTTTAACCTGGTAAAATATGAAAAAGCATTTTCATTATAGTAAAAGTATCTGGTTAGTGGAAAGACCATTGATGGTGTATCAATCATGGATTCTTGGGACATTCTTTGAGGTTTTCATCGGAAAAATAGTTGAAAGTATGTCAAACGTGATCCTTCGTATTCACCCCCACAGCGAGATGGTAGCCTGATAGTTTGAGGGTTTTTTCGTCCCAGGACGAGAGGTGGACCGTCTGCGTGCAATATGTAAACATTCCTGGGGCTCAAAGTTTTCATTTTTGCCTCCCTCCAACAAAAAAACCCTCAATCAGTGTAAAGGGAATTGTCTTTTTCCCCAAAAACCTGATGAGGTATTTCTGAGGAAGAAAAACTGTTTAAAGGAAAACAACAGAAAATTTTTTTAATGTAGTGGCAGTAAAAAAAAAACGTTTTTAGGAAGAAAAGTTGATGGTTTGGAAAACAGTCGACACCAGCTCTTCTTTCTAAACTTTTAAAAACACATTAGTCCTTCCAGGAAATCGGTTTAATTATTTAGCATGGTACCACCTTCAAGGTAAAAGCCATATGTTTGGCCCAAACCCTATGCGGTGCTTCCACTGCCAAGGTTTATGGGCATGGAAGGCCAAACTCTTTGGCCGTTTTAAAAGAAAATGGACAAACAACAAGAGTATGTGTTAAAGTGGTGGTACAAACAGGGTTCATCAAGGAGATGGGACAAAACAAACTTTTCCAGGTCCCCAAATATGCTGTTTTTACCACTGCAAAAGAAGCTCATGAAAGCTTTCTTTCAAAAGCAATGTAAAAGGTACAAAAATTTGAAAAAGGGAAGTATTGGTAATAAGGAGCAAGGAGAAAAAGTTTAGTTTTCCAGAGGCAAAAGCGACGTGGCCCCGTATTGCTATTTGCACAGCCAGGTAGGTCCTTTTGTTTCGGTTCTAGCCCATCCCTCCTTCCCACCAAACCCCTTGCCCTTCCAATTTTGCTTTTTACAGCCACACCCACCTCTGCCACTTCCTCTAAAAAACCTCAGTCCCAAAATTGCTGGGACACTTGCCTCTGGGTTTGAGTTGTTCCACCAGGAAAACGGAGGGTAGGGAGTGAGGGGGTATATTGAGGGAGGACTCCTCCTCCCAAAAGTAAGGGTCTTTTGGGAGCCATCAGGCAAGGGCTCCAGAGGGCCTCCAACGGTGGAGAAGCTCCAGCTGCCCCCCACATCCCACAGGAGCATCTGCTGCTAGTCAGAATGCCTCCTGAAAAGTAAAAGGCTCAGGCCCACGCCCCTTTGGCCCAGGCAAAAGGAATCCTGAAAACCTGTCCCCAAAAGACTCCAGCTGCAACAAAAAAATCCCACAGGGGCCTCCGCTGCTAGGACAGAATGCCCCTGAAGCAAAAGGCTCAGGGCCCGTCCTTTGCCTAGGCAAAAGGAAAAATCCTGAAAACCTGTCCAAGGGGGAAAAAACCTGTGGGAAAAAACTAAGTTTTTTCCACAGGTAAAACAACCATTAAAAAAAGGTTACTCCCAGGATTCCTGGAAAAGGGAACAGGCCTAAAGGTGTGAGGCAAAAACCTTGACCACAGGTGCTGCCAAAAAACACCTTATGAAGAAAATTAAAAAAAAATCAAAAACTGGAATACCCTAATCCAATGGAAAACTGTCAAGGGAATTCATGCAAAAATGGGAAGAAACTGCAAACAATCTGATAGCTTCATGGAAAACCCAGTTTGTGGTATGCCTACAAGGAAGATTTATGGAACCAGGGGAAAAAATCGTCCCATTTTCCTGAGAGGATTTTTCAAAGTCTCCAAGGCCCATTATGGAAACCTTTGACAATGGACCTCATGGAGGGGAGTAGCAGTAAATGGTACGTCCAAAGATATTTCCCTTCCAGGGCCATCCACCTGCAGAACAAACCACTGCAGGTGAAGGGCTGTGAGAAATAGGGCTTGGACACGACCTTACACTGTTGCATCCATCTACCTTCCTCCACATAATCTCAAACATAAAAATGATTTGGAAGGATCTTTACTTGGGGCAGTTTGCCACCAATCCATTTTTCTACTCTTGGGGAGATTTTCAATGGGTCGGCCATCACCTCTGGGGAGGAACACTTTTGTGCAAACCCTCGAGGGAAGGGCCTTGGAGTCCTTGTTTCTTAAAAAAAGGCAATTAACAGTTTTTTACTGAACAGTGGGACACTCCCCCACCAACATTTCCAAGTTCAAAAAACTGGGACATTCCTCCAATATAGAGACCTATCAATAGGTTCAAACCTGATTCACAGTTGAAACTTCACTTGGCAAGGTCCATGGAAGACTTTACATGGAAAGCGGACCATTTTTCCAATTAATTTTGGAGGGAAGGGTGAAATGGTATTTCCAGTCAATGGAGTGCAGAGGATGGCGGACTTGAAACATGCAGACTGGAAATCTTTTTTAGATCAAAACTGCAGTATTTGCAAGGAATCTGTTTAATGATTTTTCCAGTGTGTGTTTCAAGATGCTGTTTTAATCACTTCAACATCCACGAATTTCACCATCTGATGAATGCCAAACCAAGCTGTCAGAGGCAAGGAAAAGCTGCATTTTAAGGCAGTTTGAAAAAAAACGACGCCCCCAGCAATTGTAAAACCTTGATCAGTTTACAAAAAGACCCGAGCCAAGGCCAGGGCCGCGTGCTAAAGGAGGGCCTTAGGACGGACGGGACGTCGTGGGGAGGGACCAGTATGTCTTCCTCGATTAAAACTCTGGGGACCCCCTTAGCATGGGTGTGGGGACAAGGTGCGTAAGATTGCTGGAAAAGAGGCCCCATCCATATCCACAACCTTGCTTCTGAAGATAGATGGCATAATCATCACAGACAAAAAAAAGATATTGCTTAATGAGCTAGCTAAAATTCCATGGCAAGAGAATCTCCCTCTGGGAAGCATTCTTATACACTGCTCGATTTCTCCCATCTTTCGTGCTGAAACAGGAAACAAACAACCCCAGTGGTCGTTTTTCAGTAGGAAATGGCAGCAGGAAAACTTCCCATACAAACTTGCCATTTTTTGCGCAAGGGAGATGGACTCTGCTTTTTGCAGCTCTGCCGTAAAGGACTTGCCCCAGGAAGTGGGACGATATTTCCATATCAAAAAAGATATCTCCACTTTACCGGAGAGTTTCCCAGAAAGTTTTCCTGTTGGGAACTTGTTTCAATAGGATCTATAGGGAGGGGGCAACACAGTTGCCATCCACATGGAAAAGAGGCTATAATTCATTCCTGTTTCCTAAAAAAAACCTGGCAAAAAGGATTACTTTCCACACCAGGGAAAAATTACAGACCAATTTTCTCTCACCAGCTGCATCTGCAAAAACTGATGGAGAAAAAATGGTAAAAAACTTCAGGTTGGACCATGGCTGCTAGAAAAAGAAAAAAAAAAACGTGCTGAACCCCCATATCAATAAGGCTTTAGAAAAAATTGGAAGATAGACCACAGATGCACTTTGTGAGGAATGGAAAAACTGCTATACAGGAATTCCTTTTTGCACAACGCGACGTCACATGTTAGCAGTCTTCTTTGACCTTTGAAAAAGGCTTATGATACCACTTGGAAGCATGGCATACTCATGAAAAGCTGTATGGACATTGGGTTTTTAAGAGGAGCATTACCTACCTTCATACAAAAGGCTTCCTTGCTAACAGGAAAAAAATTTTGAGTTTCGGGTGGGAAAAAAACAGTTTTCTCTAAACCTGGAAAGACCAGCTGGGAAAGGGGGTCCCCCCAAGGGGAGTGTCTTAAAGTGTGGACCCTGTTTTTGCCATTGCTTATAAATTGACATTACAAAAGGTTGTTTTCCAAAGTTGCTGGTTCTCATGTAATTCTGTATGGGATGAACTTTAACATGTACTGCTCAGGAGGAAGCTTACAGGATGGTGGCAAGGGACCGCATGCAGACTGCAAAAAAATCAGGTTGTTTACAGTGGGGCAAACATATCATGGGGTTCAAATTTTTCTCCAAAAAGCAAGACCATGGCTGTTACATTTTCCACAAAACGAGGAAAGTTCCCATCCTTCCCTCTATTTAGGAGCAAACCCACTTGCAATTTTGTCCAAGAGGTTGAAGTACTTGGGGTTCTAATTTTTTACTCAAGACTTACATGGGTGCCTCCACATCAAAACAGTTTAAAAGTGAAGGCTACAAAAAAGCACTTAGTATTTTTGCGGGTTTCTTTTCCACATTTTATCTTGGGGTGCAGACCGCACAACCGTTTTTCTACGGCTTTTACCGAGCGTTTTATTCGTAGTAAGCTTGACTATGGATTTGTGAAGCTTATTTCATCTGCAACCCCCCACTTGTTTTTCCGGATGTTTGGGACTCGGTTCATAATGAAGCTCTCAGAAATCTGTACTGGGGCTTTTCAGGTCTTCACCTGTGGGGAGTCCCCTGTATGGCTGAGAGTGGAGAAAAACCACCTTTTTTCCATTACACCGGGACTACATGAAAACCTGATTTTTACTATACGAGACTACAAAGGATTCCGGGATCTCCTACATCCAGATTGGTTTTTCAACCCCCTTGAGGATAGCCGATCCTATGGTAGGAGAATGAGGAATCTTTGTAGAAGAAAACTTAATTTAAGTCCTCCACTAAGGTTTCTGGCTGTTGGAATTCCCCCAAAATTCCCCCTTGGGACTAATCAAGTCGAGCTGGATTTGGTCGGAATTGGGAAAGGGGAGACATCTGAAGCAGAAGTCAGAGAGAGGATTTTCTTTCAGCACATTTCTCAGTACCAAGGGATCGGACGCAATAATATATACAGGGTGGTTCGAAAATCTGCAAAAATGGTGTGGGCTTTGGCAGCAGTGAGCAGAAAGGAAAGACTGCATCTGGCAGTCTTTTCTCTTAGCAGCCTCGATCTTCCACTGCAGAGTTTACATGCCATCCTTGCAGCAGTTTAAGATGACTAGAGATTCTTATGAAAAAACAATTCTGTTTGTGAATTATTTGTGACTCTCGTAGTGCCTTGCAAAGCAATCAAGAGCTTAAAACTCATCACATCCAGTAGTGGAGGGAGGTTTTCAAGGATTTGGGCTTTGCACTGATGTCAAACACGTAAAAAAAAGATAACTCTGTGTTTGGGTGCCCAGCGCATGTTGGTGTCAGTGGGAATGACCGAGCTGATCAGAAGGCTAAGGCAGCTGCCGCTCAGCCTTTGTGATGCTCGTTTTTTTCCTTCTTCCCACACACACCGACCTGAAAACCCCAGCATCAGGAGTTGGTCTTCGCGATAAATGGAAGGAAACAATGGAGGCATATCTCGAGAAATAAAAAAACTGCGAGAGATTTAGAGATGAAACCTTGGCAGTTGGGGGACTAGCAATCCATCCCAAACCGAAAAAAGTGGGAAAGTTTGCATTAACAAGGCTAAGAATCGGGCACACAAGGACTGACTCATGGGCCGATGATGGCTAAAAAATCGGCCACTTTGTGAGGGATGCCAAGAGCCCTTAACAATCGCACATGTAGTGGAAAAAAGATGTGCAACATTCTTCAGACCAAAGACGTATTGTTACTTGGTTCTCCCCCATATACACTGAAGAAAATGTATTGGGGGAGGATTGTGACATAGAGGGTCTTTTTAGTTTTCCTTAGGGAGACTAATATTTTCAATAAAAAATTTTTAAATTATGCCATAATGTTTTATGCAATAATTTTTTTTTTACACTTAGAAGATAATAATATTTATGCTTTTGATTTTTTTTAATTTTGTTTTATTGTTATTTTATAAAGATATCTATTGACAGATTTTTTAAAGTTTTTAAACATTTTTAATATTTTCTGTTTAACAAGGTATTCGCCGCTAATGACCTTAGCTGTTGACGCGGCAGATAATTTTAAATAATCAATCAATCAATCCCTATGAACGACCCTGCCCATCAGGTTGTCTCTCTGCGAGACAACCCTGGGTGGAGGAGACCTGTGGGACGACCTCGGAGATCATGGCTTGGGCAGCTCGACGAGACCTGTCGTGAGGAATTAGAGATAGCAATGAAGATAAACCTACAATCAGTTATATGATACAGTTACAATAATCAAACACTTGATGTGGCCTCCATTCAACGTTATGGTAGATGTACCTTGTAGATTACCCTGTCAATATATCAGCATACGGGAAGCATCTGTCTGAAGTATGGTCTTGAGTGCTAGGTCAAAATGGGCGAGAATAGTTGGTTGTGATAGGGCTTTCTTCACACAGCTAAATGCTGCATCATGGTCAGTCCCATATGAAGGCACGCTTGGGACTCATGTGAGGGATGTAAAAACTTCGCAGGATCACGATTTAGCAAGGTGAACTCGCCAGTTGGTTCAACCA
>NC_051401.1:25737176-25740387 GCF_015228065.2 Penaeus monodon | reverse complement strand
TTAAAAATTTATTTCTTTTAAGGTTTAAACGTGTGTATTTCTCTGTCAATTCTCTCTCTCTCTCTCTCTCTCACTTGCTCGCTCACTAGCTCGCCCCACCTCTCTCTCTTTCTCTTTCTTTCTCTCATCTATCTATCTCTATCTCTCTCTCTCTCTTTCTCACTTGCTCGCTCACTAGCTCGCCCCCCTACCCCCCCCTCTCTCTCTCTCTCTCTCTCTCTTTTGTACAGTATTTAATGAGTGTGTAGAATGAATATCTCCACGACGCCGACCAGGAATCGATACTTGAGGTCTTGCTTGAATGATACCACTTTGGCCCTTTTAAAAACAGTGCAATGCATGCTGCCGACGCAGGCAGGGCCATGACTTTATACACAAGGACTGATCAGTGGCTTGGTGCTGGATATGCTGGTATGTATCAAGTGAGACCTCTGGCAGTCTCGTTATTTGCACTCGTCGATTAGAGAGCTTTAAGATGTCTTAGGCAAGGCGCGCACGTCATGTCTCTTTTTTATTTATCAAACTGTGCAATTAATTTACTAAAATGCGAACAATGCAATCTGACACGGAAGTGCCTGTGCGCTGTATTGCTTCTTATGAAGATTATTGATTTTACACGAACATTTCATGTAATATATATATATATATATATATATATATATATATATATATATATATATATATATATTATATTTTATATATATATATGTATATGTATATATGTATATATATATATATATATATATATATATATATATATATATATATATATATGTGTGGTGTGTGTGTGTGTGTGTGTGTGTGTGTGTGTGTGTGTGTGTGTGTGTGTTTGTGTGTGTGTTTTGTGGTGTGTGTGTGTGTGTGTGTGTGTGTGTGTGTGTGTGTGTGGGGTGTGTGTGTTGTGTGTGTGTGTGTGTGTGTGTATGCGTGTGTGTGTAGATAAATATATATGTATATATAGATGTATATGTAAGTATGTATATATACATATATACATATACACATTAATATATATGTGGGTGTATATAATGCATATGCATATATACATACCTACATATACATCTATATATACATATATATCTATCTACATATATATCTATATGTATATCCTATCTATCTATCTATCTATCTATCTATCTATCTATCTATCTATCTATCTATCTATCTATCTATCTATATATATAACTGCCGCTATGATCCAGTGGTTAGAGCACTGGACTCCGACTCTCGTGGTCCGAGTTCAATTCCCGCCGCTGATGTAAAAAATGCTGCGCTCCGATATATATAAAGAATCCAGGCATTCACTGTATCACTGACGGGATTCCTTGCCAGTGCAGTCAATCGACAACGGAAAGTATTTTGAAGTAAAGGATAAGAATGAACTGGAGGTAGATTCCATTCAGGTGTAAGGCGTGAAGATTTTTTTTTTTTCTTTTTTCCCGGTGATGAGACAATACGCGTGTTCGGCGTTTGTGGAATACAATCATTCATAGGGAACCACACAGAAGGAAAATGAAAAAAAAATATGGAATAAGTTGAATACTTCTAAGACAAAAGGCATTTGCTTAAATTTTAGGGAAATTTGCAAAAATTTTAGGGAAACCCGTTCAATTTTACAAGTGTGTGCATTGTATAAGCATACGGTTATGAGCTAATGTCTCTATTACTGGATATTGTATATACTGTAAAGTGTAATATGTGTTTGTTGTGAGCGTCCAGCATTACTTGTTATTCTATTCGTGTACTTGAGCTTTGATTATAATGATACTTCCTAGCGTGGTGGTTAGTCGGAGTCTATAATTTATAAAATATACCTCATCGTTGACCTTGAAGTCTACGGACGGGTGACTTTTAGTCTACTTCGGGCTATTGTAAAAGTATTGTTTCATGAGTATAATGACGAATATGCAGGTAGCATGAAGAAACTGTGACTCAGTCTTTCCACTTCTGGTATTTTTCGTATATTCTTCACTAGCTTTTTCAAACAGACAAGGTTTCTAGAATATAGTATTGAACATGTTTCTAACCAATTCCTTTTTTGGGCATATTACATGACACGCAGACCATAGAACATAGAACTCTGGGCCTGAGTAAAACATATGCTAATAAATCAGTGGTTATGAGAAAATATGCATACGCAATACGTAGTGTATCATTAATGCATGTTATTATTGCATAAACTGTAATGTTATATCATGCAGTGAAACATAATATAACTGATTATAGTTAAACTATTACAGAACTTGGTTACTTAAACACAGAATGTCCACTACGGTATACAACTCCATAACACGCAGGAGGTACGAATCGTAAGGAAGGGGGAGGAACCGTAGGGGCTTGGGAAGGATGAAGGGTGGGGAGAAGTATGGTAATGAAAAGAAGGAGGAAGGATGAGGGGGCGTAAGGGGAAAGGTCGAAGATTTTCGGAGGGTTAGAGAATACGTAGGTGGATGTAGGAAAGCGGAGAAAGAATAGAACAAGGAAGCGAAAGAGGAATAATAAGCAGAAACAGGGGAGAAAGAGGGCGGATAACTGTGGGAGAGGAGATGAAAGGAAAGTTTTGGAAAATTAAGTGGAGGCGTAAGACAAGATGCAAGGAAGTTGAAATAAAGAAAGGTTACAATTTGGCCGATAAGGAAAGTCGAGCGGAGGAGAAATCTGAGGATATGAAAAGAGAAGTTGTTGACAGCATGATGAATGGAAGGAGAAAATTGGTAGGTCTTAAGAATAGTTAGAAAATATACTCTCTCTGTCTGTTTCTGTCTCTGTCTCTCCTTCCCCTCCCCTCTTTCTCTCTTTTACTCACTTTGTCCCATGCCTCTGCCTACCTACCTGTCTGTCTGCCCCCCTCTCTCTTTTTTCTGACTCTCTCTCCAACCGTATCTCTGTAAATCTCCCTTTCTTTGATCCTTTTCCATATAAAATGTACTAGGAGTGGGCATCGATGGAGGAAACAAAACATGTGGATGTTTTCTTCAACTTCTTTGTATAGACTGCGAGAAGAAGAAAAAATGCAAAAGGTAAAAATCTGGCAAGACAAGTTAGATACAGTATTCAGATCACAGAACCATGAAACGCTGTTATTATCCGGTCAGCCAAGCGGCGTAAAAGGTAACAACGAAAACATGCAACCAACAAGTACGCTTGGAGGCATAACTGCATGATGTACAACGCCTGACTCTTGCCTGCTTGTCTATCTTTCTAGACACAG
>NC_051401.1:25724676-25734676 GCF_015228065.2 Penaeus monodon | reverse complement strand
GTTCAGATCTTTCAGTATTTTCTCAAATGTAAAAGACGAACATTTGGCAGAAAGTTAACTGAAGGGTGTAAAACCAAATTTTATTTTTCTACAAATCCCAATCGGGTTTGAACCTTCGCTGAAGCCGATGAATCTCCAACCTGAACCAAAATGCGGCGTCTTGCTTATGACATTTTTATTCTTTATTTGAAAAAAAAAAGAAAAAAAAAACAAAAAAAAAACGTTTATAAAGTCACGTCATTTAACAAGGAAGTGTTTTTCTGCTGTAAGGTTTTCCGTTCTTTATGCCCGGTCTGCCAACATTGTTTTATGAATTAGCAATGTTTGCCTCGATATTCTTCCGATTGCAATATATTTTACATTTGGTAGATTCTCGCATTCCATTTATCTGTCACATATAATTGCACAAATATATGGTACAACTACATAACGAACTTAATTTTCTAAATAAAAGGAGAGCCTTGAATTTCGTCCTCGGAATAACGTTCAGTAACGTTTTTAGATCGATGAATAATTCTCTCAACAAAAGATATTAAACACTGTCTTGGGTGCGCGGATACGTGCAAAATGGATGATTTAAATTAGTGTAACATTAACTATGAGATTATTGTATCAATTAATTTCAAATGAGCAAAGAAAAGTATTTCCGAATGAAACTGTGATATATATATATATATATATATAATATTATATATATATATATATATATATATGTATATATATATTTTATATATATCTATATATATATATATATATATAATTATATATATATATATTATATTATATATATATATTATATATAATATATACTACACTGATATAATATATATATAATATATATATATATATATATATTATATTATATATATATATATATATATATATATATATATATATATTATGTACATATATATATATTATAATATATATATTATTATATATATATATATATAATATATATATATATATATGAGAATGAATATCTTCACATAAGAAATGTATTTAACCGGTTTCGATTATATCTTCGTCAGAAATACATACATCAAAGAAACTACAGAGTATATATATATATATCCGACATAAGCTGACGAAACACCTGACGACTGTGACCTCCCACTCGTTGTTCGCATAACTGCTGTCGCGACCTTGGATAATTTGCATCTGCCCGATGCTGTGTTGACGTTTTTCTGCTTGCCTCCAGTTCGGTAGATGTCCAGCTTTATCTACATGTACCTCCATGGCGTTGGAAGTCCCTTGGTGACTGAAGTCAGCTCGATGTTCGCTGATCCTGGTGTTGAACCTATGGTCTGTATTACATCTGCTGTAGGGTATGCGATATACAGCGCTTTTAGGGTTGCTTTCGGGCTGCTTTCCGTCTCGTACTATGCCATGTATCTCTTCCCCGGATGTGTTGGAGATTCTCTCTGTATTGCCCCCCTAACGGAAGCCGCCTTGCCGCGGTGGGGGGGCTTGAGGTCCCAATGATCTGGTGAGCTGGACCAGAGGGCTACCCATACTGGAGGGGTCACCAGTGAGGGATGAGACAAAATGGCTTCCTGGTGCACCAAGGCCTAAGAGAGGGGATGGTGCACCCACCCCTGGTTCATTCCATCTTGGACCAGGGAGAACTCTCCCACGTGTGTTTGCCGTGCGTGGCATCCCGTATTACCAGGAGACAGGAGTCCTGGAGGTTGAGCGATGCTGCACGCTGTGCCCTGCAGCCTTTGGTCCTTTATTCTGGTTAGACGGGTGGCTTGATCAAAGCCGGTCAAGTCAATCGGCTGGTCAAATATGGCTAGGGTCAGCAGACACTATTCAGTCAGTAGCGCATAGGTCCCGCAACTGCCATCAGTACTGTAATAGTGGCTGCGTATATTTCCTCATTACACCTGTGGCTGTTTGGAAATTTTAAGCCCCAACTATAGCTTCCCCTCGTTGGACTCCATGGTGGGTGGGTGGATGGGTGAGGAAATGAAGAATTCAAATTTGTATGAGCACTACAAATTTACAAAGATCTAGCTCTCTCCTGACGACCTACGCAATCCCCGACCATTCCCTCTGGAACATCACATGTTGTCACTTTAGAACCTTTCAGCTTCCAAAGGGCAGAATGGGAATCGTAATGGTTCCGGGCTCCCAAACCAGGTAAGAAGGGAAAAGTCCTCATCTCCACTAAGGAAATGTTAGTCCTTCCAGAATCGGTTAAGTTAGCATGGTACCAGCTCAAGGTAAAGCCATATGTGCCCAACCTTATGTGGTGCTTCCACTGCCAGGTATGGGCATGGAGCCAACTCTTGCCGTTTTAAAGAAAATGGGCAACCCAAGGTAGTGTAAAGTGTGGTACAACAGGTCATCAGGAGATGACAACTATCCAGGTCCAATATACTGTTACCACTGCAAAGAAACTCATGAAGCTTCTTCAAAGCAATGTAAAAGGTACACATTTTGAAAAGGAAGTATTAGTAATAAGGAGCAAGGAGAAAGTTAGTTTTCCAGAGGCAAAGCGACGTGCCCGTGTGCTGCTGTTGCACAGCCAGGTAGGTCCATTGCTTCGGTTCTAGCCCATCCTCCTTTCCACCAACCCTTGCCCTCAATGCTTCATACAACACACACTCTGCCATTTCCTTTAACCCTCAGTCCCAAATTGCTGACATTGCCTCTGGTGAGTTTGTTCCACCAGAAACGGAGTAGAGTGAGGGGTCTATTGAGGAGACTCCTCTCCCAAAGTAAGGTCTTTGAAGCCATCATTTAAGGCTCCAGAGGCCTCAACGGTGACAGCTCCAGCTGCCACCACATCCACAGGGGCCTCTGCTGCTAGGCAGAATGCCCTTGAAGTAAAGGCTCAGGCACGCCCTTTGCCCAGGCAAAAGAATCCTGAACCTGTGCAAAAGACTCCAGCTGCCACAGGGGCTCTGCTGCTAGACAGAATGCCCCTGAAGCAAAGGCTCTGGTCCGTTTCTTTGCCCAGGCAAAGAAATCCTGAACCTGTCCAAGGGAAACAACCATCAAAAAGGTACTCCCAGGACCATGGAAAGGGACAGCCTAAAGGTGTGAGGCAAATCTTGACCACAGGTGCAGCTAAACACATTATGAAGAAATAATATAAAGAACTGGATACCCTAATCCAATGGAACTATCAGGGAATTCATGCAAAATGGGAAGAACTGCAACATCTGATACCTTCATATAATCTAATTTGTATATGTCTACAAGAGATTATAACCAGAGAAAATTGTATCATTTCCAGAGAGGATTCCAAGTTCAAGCCATTATGGGACCTTTGACAATGGACCTCATGGAGGAGTAGCAGTAATGGTACGTCAAGATATTCCTTCCAGGCCATCCACCTGCAGACAACACTGCAGGTGAAGGCTGTGAGAATAGGCTTGACACGACCTTACACTGTTGCATCCATCTACCTTCCTCCACATAATCTCAACATTAATGATTTGGAAAATCTACTTGAGCAGTTGCCACATCCATTTTTACTCTTGGGAGATTTCAATGGTCGACATCACCTCTGGGGAGACACTTTGTGCAACCCTCGAGGAAGGGCCTTGGAGTCCTTGTTCTTAAGAGTAGATGCTGTTTTACCGAATAATGACACTCCCACACATTTCCAAATTCAAACTGGGACATTCTCCAATATAGACCTATCAATAGGCTCACCTGATTCACAGTTGAACTTCACTTGGCAGGTCATGGAAGACTTAAATGGAAGCGACCATTTTCCAATAATTTTGGAGGAGGTGAATGGTATTCCAGCCAGTGGAGTGCAGAGATGGCGACTTGAACATGCGGACTGGAATCTTTTTAGATCAACGCAGTATTGCAAGGATCTGTGAATGATTTCCAGTGTGTTCAAGATGCTGTTAATCACTTGCAGCAGAAGCATCCATTCCCAAAAGTAGCGGGCATTACCATTGACCGCCAGTACCATGTTGGTCTGATGAATGCCAACAAGCTGTCAGAGCAAGAAAAGCTGCATTAAGGCAGTTGAAACGACGCCCCAGCATTGTAACCTTGATCATTTACAAAAAGACTCGAGCCAAAGCCAGGCGTGTGCTAAAGGAGGCTAGACGGACGTCGTGGAGACAGTATGTCTCCTCATTTAACTCTGGGACCCCATAGCATGGGTATGGAACAAGGTGCGTAAGATTACTGGAAAGTGCACATCCATGTCACAACCTGCTCTGAAGATAGATGGCATAATCATCACAGACAAAAAAGATGTTCCAAATGAGCTAGCTAAATCCATGGCAGAGATCGCCTCTGGAGCATCTTACATTGCTCGATTCTCCACTCTTTGGGCTGAACAGGAACAACACCCAGTGTCGTTCTTCAGTAGGATTGCAGCAGAACTTCCATATAACTGCCATTTTTGCGTAAGAAGATGGACTTGCTTTGCAGCTCTGCCGTAAGACTGCCCCAGGAAGTGACAATATTCCATACCAAATGATATCTCCCTTACCAGAGAGCTCCCAGAAGTTCCTGTTAGACCTATTCAATAGGATCTATAGGGAGGGCACAGTGCCATCCACATGGAGAGAACCTATTATCATCCTGTTCCTAAACCTGGCAAAGATGCTACCACACCAGGAAATTACAGACCAATTTCCCTCACCAGCTGCATCTGCAAGCTGATGGAGGAAATGGTAAACTTCAGGTTGACATGGCTGTTAGAAAAAGAAAACGTGTTTACCCCTTATCAATATGGCTTTAGAAAATTGAGATCGACCACAGATGCACTTGTGAGGATGGAAATTGCTATACAGAATTCCTTTGCACAGCGACGTCACATGATAGCAGTCTTCTTTGACCTTAAAAAGGACGATGATACTGCTTGGAAGCATGGCATACTCATGAAGCTGTCTGACATGGTTTAAGAGAAGCATTACGAACCTTCATAAAAAGCTTCCTTGCTGACAGGAAGTTTAGAGTTTGGGTAGGAAACAGTTTCTCTAACCTGGAGACCAGCTGGAAGGGGTCCCACAAGGGAGTGTCTTAAGTGTGACCCTGTTTGCCATTGCTTAAATAACATCGTAAAGGTTGTTCCAAGTGCGGTCTCCTGTAATTTGTATGTGGATGACGTTACACTGTACTGCTCAGGAGGAAGCTTACAGGATGTGCAAGGACACATGCAGGACTGCAATAAATCAGGTTGTACAGTGGGCAACATATCATGGGTTCAAATTTTCTCCAAGCAAGACCATGGCTATACATTTCCAACAAACGAGGAAAGTTCCATCCTTCCCTCTATTAGGCGCAAACCCACTGCAGTTTGTCCAAGAGGTGAAGTACTTGGGTCTAAGTTTTTTGACATCAAGACTTACATGGGTGCCTCACATCAACAGTTAAAAGTGAAGGCTACAAAAGTGCTTAGTATTTTGCGGGTTCTTTCACATTTGTCTTGGGTTGCAGACCGCACAATGCTTCTATGGCTTTACCGAGTGCTTATTCGTAGTAAGCTTGATTATGGATGTGAAGCTTATTCATCTGCAACTCCCACTGTTCTCCGGATGCTGGACTCAGTTCATAATGAAGCTCTCAGAGTCTGTACTGGGGCTTTCAGGTCTTCACCTGTGGAGTCCCTGTATGCTGAGAGTGGAGAACCACCTCTTTCATTACAAACGGGACTACTGAACCTGATTTACTACATGAGACTACAAAGGATTCCGGGATCTCCTACATCCAGATTGGTTTTCAACCGATAGCCGATCCTATGGTAGGAGAATGAGGAATTGTGGAAGATCTTAATTTAAGTCTCACTAAGGTTCTGGCTGTTGGAATTCCCCAATTCCCCCCTTGGACTAATCAGGTCGAGCTGGATTTGGTTGGAATTGGTAAAGGGGAGAGATCTGAAGCAGAAGTCAGAAAGCGAATTCTTCAGACATTTCTAAGTACCAAGGACAAAATGCAATATATACAGATGGTTCGAAATCTGAAAATGGTGTGGGCTTTGCAGCAGTGAGCAAAAGGAAGACTGCATCTTGGCAGTCTTTCTCTAGAAGCCTCGATCTTCAATGCAGAGTTACATGCCATCCTTGCAGCAGTTAAGATGACTAGAGATCTTACGAACCATTCAGTTGTAATATATTGTGACTCTCGTAGTGCCTTGCAAGCAATCAAGAGTTTAAACTCATCACATCCAGTAGTGAAGGAGGTTCAAGATTGGCTTGCATTGATGTCAACACGTAAAAAGATAACTATGTGGGTGCCAGCACATGTTGGTATCAGTGGGAATGAGCGAGCTGATCAGAAGACCAAGGCAGCTGCCACTCAGCCTTGTGATGCTCATTTTCCTCTCCCACACACTGACCTGATACCCAGCATAAGAGTTGTCTTTGTGATAGATGGAGGGAACAATGGAGGCATACCTCCAGAAACAAACTGCGAGAGATTAGAGATGACCTTGTAGTTGGGTGACTAGCATCCATCCCAACCAAAAAGTAGAAAGTTGTATTAACAAGACTAAGAATCGGGCACACGAGACTGACTCATGGGCCGATGATGGCTAAAAGTCAAGCACTTGTGAGGGATGCCAAGAGCCATTACGGTCGCACATGTAGTGGAAAGATATGCAACAATCTCAGAACAAAGACATATATGTACTTGTCTCACCCAAATAAACTGAAAAAATGTATTAGGGGAGGATTGTGACAAAGAGGGTATTATTAGTTTCCATAGGGAAGCTATATTGTCAGTAAAATTAATTATGCATAATATTTATGCAATAACTTTATATACTTAGAGCATATTTATGCTTTGATTTTAATATATTTATTGTTATTTGTAAGATATGTATTGATAGATTTTTAAAATTTTGAATATTCTAATATTTCTATCTAACAAGGTGTTCGCCGTTAATGACCTTAGATGTTGACGCGCAGACAATTTTAAATATTCAATCTCTCTGTGTTGCCGAAGTATCTGCTGATCGCCTAGGAAATGTTACATGGCGGTAATATGAGAAAGTTATTAGAAGAGGGTGCATGGCCTAATCTTGAGGGTATGTTCTCCGACTTCTTTCTGAGGTTAGCAATTATGCGGATGTAGCCGTGGTTTCCTCAGAACTAAGAAGGATGAATAAAACATGTAGTGACAATTCCGCAACTTGTTATTGCACAAATGTTAGGCATAATATACACAAGAGGTGAGGCTCACAGAACAAGGAATACCAATCACGAGCGGCCACCCATTGCGTGATCAAGGGGCATGGCTCGCCTGGCGAATGAGCTGTCTGCTCGCGCGACCATAGCGTGAGGCTTGCCTGGCGAATGGCGAGCGGCCATCCACTCGCGTGATCATCGCTTGTTACTGCAGGGTCAAGCAAACTAGCGACCAAGCTGTTACAATACTCCCCTGTCAGCAAAAATGCCCCATAGCATGTGAGAGGGTGCGGCCTGCCCTGGAGAACCATACTGGAAGGGGGTCGTCGTCCTGAAATACACTGGCTTTAGGCAGTCTATTAAGATCCAATTGTTGGCACCTTTAATCTGCAGCAGGAATACTTTCTCCTTCCTCTCAATGATGGCTAGAGTAGGGATGGGTGAGGTGTAGGCATTGGTGCAGAGGTAAAATATTTCGTTGTATATGTCTTGGGGAAGTAACGGTGTTCGGGTGGCGAACTTCCCGACGATGCGTCGTAGTCACATTGAGTTGCTACATTGAGACATCAGAGCAACTTTCAGGGTTCCGTGGAAGACGCTCCACCGTGCCATTAGCTTCCGGGTTGTAGGCCGTGGTGTGATGGATGGAGGTGCCCAATAGCTGCACCAGGGACATCCAGAGCTGCGAAGTGAAAAAGTACTCAGTTGGAAGTCATGTGGACAGGAATGCCGAATCTCGAAATCCCCAGAGAGGAGAGCAGCGATGCAGGAAGCGGAACTGGTGTTTGACATAGGAATACCTTCAGGCCATCTAGTTAAACGGTCCACTACAGTGAAGAGGTAGCGATGTCCTTCTGATGGCGGTAGGGGACCCACTACGTCGCCGTGTAAGTGTGTGAAACATCCTCTGCAGCTGGTGGAAAGATCCGGGGCCCGTTTCGGTATGCCGCTGAATTTTGGAGGTTTGACAGCAGTGCAGGATCAAACCCAGTCCTTTGCGTCTCTGGAGATGTTGTGCCACACTAATTTCTGCTTCAGGAGGCGTCGAGAGGGATGGGACAGGTTGTGGATGAGGCTGAAAATGTGACTACAGAAGGAGGCTGGAATCCATGGGTGCGGTCGACTGGTACTGATGTCGCAGAGGATTGTGGTACCTGCTTTGTCTACAGGGACGTCCTTCTACTGAGGGAAGTAATGGATGTACAGCAAGCTGACGTCTCGGAGTCAAGCTGACGTCTCGGAGTCAAGCTGACGTCTCGGAGTCAAGCTGACGTCTCGGAGTCCTGTTGCTGTTCTTTAGTGGTTGGTTGTAGTTGAGCCCTAAATGAGCTGCATCGATGGAAACTCTGGTGAGGGTATCGGCTACAGGATTCCACGAACTCTTGGTGGGTCCTGACTGAGGAGGGCATGGGAATTGCTGACTGCCACAACTTTGTCTGGGAAGGAGATACCTGCGGGAGAGAGGCGGTTGCCCCAGGAAGTCTACCTCTCTGATACCGAAAACACACTTGTCGTATCGCACTACCAGGCCACTCTGCTACAGATGGTCTAAAACTGTAGAGATGTGTCGCTGACTGGGACGAAGGGAGCTGTCCTTTTTTACCACTAGGTGCACAGAGGATGCCCAAGGATTTTTGACATGTGCCTAGGCGCTCCAGTCTGCAAAGGTCTGCTTTGCCGCAGCCAGTTTGTCGGGTGATAACCGACGAAACTTGGAGAACACTTGATGTCTTGATATGGTGATAGATCCTGTGTTTGGCTAGAGTCTGAGGTTGCCGGCGAAGCTTGGGTTTAAATACGTCGGGGAGGAGTTGCGGAGGTGTGTGTAGTCATCTGTGGCATCAATCAACTTGTCCGGGGCAGCGGCGATAAGGTGGCGGCGAGGAAAGCTGCATCGATCAGTCTGCCACTGGAGACGTCGACGAGGAGCTGGTAGTTGGCCAGGAAGTCTGTTCCAAGCAAATGGAGGGTAACATCGGCCACCACGAAGCTCCATCCATACGTATAGCTGCCGATGCAGATGTTGATATGTTGGCGGCTCTATGTGGGGATCAGTGTGCCATTGGCTGCAGTGAGTCTGATGATGGGCTGTTGTTGGTGGGGCTTTCTCTACTGAGGGAGCAGGCAATGCCGGTGTCCACTAGGAAGTGGACGCTTGTTATGGGTCTTGCAGGGAAAAGGTATGGTGCAGCGGGGGCAGCCGGCGGCCGCCTTACACGTTTTTTGGCCAGGGGCAACCTGGTTTGCACTTCCTCGCGTTGTGGCCGAACCCGGCATGAAAATAGCAGAGCCCATTCGAATTTTTTGCTGTTGCTGTTGAGCCGGGGGGCACTGCGTTGATGTGACAGGCTGCCGACGCGTGTAATTCATTTAGGTGGTCTGCCATCTCCTGCAGGTCAGCTTCATCCATTTCCGCATTGGGGATGACTGCACGAATATTTCCTGGTAGTGGAGAAGCCAAAGGGCTCAAAGCAAGTCCAGCTGTCTTGCTGTTCCATCGGCTGCTGGAGGGAGTCTTGCCAGAGCCTTCATCTCAAGCAAGGCGTCGGAAGGTCTCTGGTCGCCGAGGGGCTGCTTGGCGAGCTGGAGGAGCTGTGTCACTCGCGCTGCTGCTGATGGAGTGAAGTACTGAAGAAGGAAAGTTTCGAAGTCAACATAATTGATGTTTTTTTTTTTGTTTTTTTTTGGGGGGGAGAGAATATCAACTACTCTGAGAGGCAGGGGAAAATTTCATCTGGAAGGGCTGTGAAGACTGCCCTTCAGCTCGCTGGAACCAGGTGGAAGTCTCAGTTGCTGAGAAGGGGGGAGCTTGACTTGCACTGCCGCGGCTGGAGGGTTATTAGTTGACGTGTCGTCGTCGGACAGCATGCTGAAGGGCGGAGTGGCTGCCG
>NC_051401.1:25707176-25719676 GCF_015228065.2 Penaeus monodon | reverse complement strand
GGCGAAAATAGCGAAAAAACTTTTTTGACGAAGAAGAAAAAATTTTTCTGAAACTTCTAGTTTTATGTCATTTTGCAGTGTTATCTGGGACACAAGAACTATTTTTACAGACCCCCATTTAATTTTTTGCATTTATACCCTCAAAATCTAATCCCAAAAACCAGATTTATTGAAAATGAAACTAAAAGCTTCAAAATAACCTAAAATTCCCCTTCCTCAGGTAAAAAAAGAGAGAGAGGGGGAAGGTATCGGAAACACGGGGGGTGAGGACAGACTAACGGAAGCAAAAGGGGGTCAGGTCATGTCGAGGATGGGGGGACTATCACAGGGGGGCCGGCATAGGGGTAAAGGGCGGGGGGAGGGGGGAAGCGTGGAAACTATCGGCAGGGAAAAAGCCGCTGTTTCAAGTTAAAATTAGTCGCAGCTTTAAAAAAGGGGGGTTCCACCATTGCGAGCGTGGCCATCGGGGAAAAGGAAAAAAGACAATTCGCCCCGCTGCCCCAGTCCATCTGATAGTCGGTGTCCCACTGATGGAAAAAAGAGGGCTTTTTTTGTCGAGTGTTTAAAAAAAAAAAAAAAAATTCATATATCTTTATAAAATAATATATTTATAATCATACATAAAATTACCTAAAGAAACGGGGATATAATACGATTTATTTTCTGTCTAAAGGGTTTGGTTTTATATTCTCAAATTTTATGACATATATTATTAGGGGATATGGGGATGAGGGTAAATGATATATGAGAAATTGGGTATGGGGTTTGAAAAGAAATTAGGAAAACTAATAAAAAAACTACTGTCTATCCAACATGTTTTCGGGCTGTATCGCATGGTAGCGCCACCCCAGTGGATGGTAACTAAAGGGAAAATTCCTTTTTAAACAGTAGGTAATTTAGAAATAAAGCATCCAGCCTGTCACACCAAACAAAAGAATAATCTTTGGAATTAACAAAAATTATTTTTTTTTTTTCCTATTATTATTTTTATTTTTTATTTTATTATTTTATTATTATTATTTTTATTATTTTTACTATTTTTATTCCTATTTTTAAATTTTTCATCATCATCAATATTTTTTTTTACTATTATTACCTTACTATAAATTTCCGCGGAAAAAATACATCAATCTGATCCCATTTAAAATGAAAAATTCTTATGGAATTTGGGGGTTTCCTTTGCGAGTATTAGAGGGTTCAAAGGGGTCTGAAGATACAGGAAAACAAGGGGTTTTAAAAACTTTAAGGGGGAAATGGGTTTCAGTGCTTTTTAAAAAAAAACGTATTTTATGAATATATACAGCACTCAATGGGTTTTTTGATATTTTTTTAAATTTAAAATTATATCATCGCATTGCTAGTGCCAACATTTAAAACACACACACCACACACACACACACACCACACACACACACACACACCACAACACCACACACAAAACACACACCCACGCATGTTTTATATACATTTCATACCTTTCATTTCACACAACACACACAGACAACACACACAACCACACAAAAAACCCCCCCACAAAACAAACACAAAACCCCACACACACACACACACACGCAAAAACGCACACAACACGCATGTATTATACAACACACAAAACACACACACACACAAACCCCCAAACCCCACACACACACGCAATATAATAATATAAGAATCTATAATAATAATTTTAATATATATATATATATTTAAGTATTAAAATATAATATATTATAAAATATATACACACACCCTTTTTAAAAACGCAGGGGTGCGTGGGGGTGTGCGTGTGTTTGTTTTGTGCCCCTTTTTCCATTTTAAATATTAAATATTTAGTATATATATATTATATAAATTTTATATATTAGATAAAATATAATTGAATATATATAAAATTATATTAAAATTTTAAACACACAAACCAAAAATGTATATATACCCTTTTTACGTAAATAGATGAAAAAAAATAGATAGTATTAAAAAAAAATTCTCACCAAACACACACCAACACACACCACACACACACACACCCCAAAATATATTATATATATATATATATATAATATATATAATATATTATATTTATATATATTTTATATATACATATAACATACATGCGTTTCGTGTGTTTTGTGTGTGTTGTTTGTATTTGTGCCCTTTTTCCATACTACATAATATATATATATATATATTAAAATATAATATATATATATATATATATATATAAAATTATATTATATATATGTACATATGTAAAATTTTTATTTTATATAATAAAAAATATATAATATTTTATATATATAAATATATTTTATATAATATATATATTAATAAATTATACATGATAGGGTATATATGGTTTTCACACACACGAGTATATAAATATATATATTATATATATATATATATATATATATATATTATATATATTTTAAAATATTATATAACTTATATACATATAACAATATGCTTTTATATATATATATATATATATATATTATATATATTAGTATATATCTGTTTTGGGGGTGTGTGTGGGTTTGTGGTGTGTGTGTGTGTGTGTGTGTGTGTTTTGTGTGTGTGTGTGGGGTGCGTGTGTTGCGTGTATGAATTTATATATATATATATATATTAATATATTATATATTCTATATATATATATATATTATATATATATATATTTTATATACATACATATATAATATTTTAATATATATATATATATATATATTTTATAGTATATATATATATATATTTTATATATATATAATCAAGGTAAAGCGTTCCAGCTGATCTAAAATTTCAGTCTGTTTTTGCGCCCGCCCGTCGCCAGGTACCCGACCTCGTTGAGGAGGCCCAGAGTTCACCCCTTCTCCGGATTGGAGGGGGCAAGGTTTTTCCAGCCAAAATTTTTTCCCTTGAGCGGAGGGGGGAAAAAGGGATTTTTCGTTTTCCCCTCGCGGGGTCCGTCAGTGTTGCCCCATGGATGTCGCGTGAGTCCTAGGGCGAATTCCCTCGGCGGCTTCCCTGTTTTCGGGGCACGTTACTGTGAAAGGCCCAGTTTTTTTTCAAAGGGAGATTTATGGCTTCTACAAAAATAGACGGGACACAACACACCCCCAACACACATATTATTAGATAAATAAAGGGAAAGATGATAGATAAACATATAGTTTTAAAAACATAATAGTGTATTAAAATGTATTATATATATTATATATATATAAAATTTTATATAAAATTATATAATATATATACTATATATATATGTAATAATTTATTAATTACATGTGTGGGGTGTGCGCATTTTTTTTTTCTTTTTTTTTTTCTTAATATTTAAATATGGTGAAAATTACTGTGTATAAACAAGCTATCACTTCCCGCAGGAAAGAAAGTTCTTAAAAAATCGTTTGGCCACACACTGAATGCATCCAGTCTAGCACATAAAAAAAACCGGGCTAATCTAGTTTTTTTGTGTAAAGGAAACATTGAACTCAATTTGCGATGTAAAAAACCATGAACGGGAAATGTGTGCCAGTCAGTCATTAACGGACTCGCCTCGCAGGCATTATACACATAATTGTGCAAACGCCTATGAAATTCACGTGAAGATTGGGGGGAAAGTGATAGCTTAGGACTGTAAAATAAGCTCTTCCGTTTTAAAATGAAAAATGTAAACGTCAAATCCCCATTATGCATAATCATCTTATCATTTGTAAAAGAAAAAAACAGGGATTTTTAATAAAATAATCTGATTTCTTCCTCTTTAAAGTCGATTTCCTGTACCGTTGACCCTAGCCTTGGAGAGTTCAGTAACTGCGTCCCCAAAGAGTGATTTTGGGTTTTATATGAAAATTTTTCGAAATTTTTGTTGCCCCAACTTTACGTGCTGATTTATTTTGGGAGCAAGATTCGCAAAAGAAAGAAATGTAATAAATTTTCGGGGTTATGTTTTAAAACGACTTCCAATTTTTTTTTTTTGGGAAAAGAAAAAATTAATACAAAACACAAAACGCTACTGCAAAAGACATTATAAAACAAGAATAATTATTCTCTCTCTTTCACCCCACATATTGTAAATCGACCAAAATCCAAAAAATAAAACCAACATTAGAGAGAGAGGGAAAAAGGATAGATAGATAGATAGCTAGTAAAGAGAGAAGAAGAGAGTTTGGGGAGTGTAAAAAAAAATATACATATTGAACTGGTAGAATGGCGGTGGGAGGAAATGGGGGAGGGAGTAATTTAATTAAATTTACCAAAAAACATTTATACACGCATAAAACACAAGTATATACACGCACGCATGCAAATAAAATTATTAAATAAACAATATAGACAAACTGTTATCTCAGTGATAACTTTGTTTTTAATTTTTACTTTTCAATTTTTGGATTTCAGGTACGTACGGTTGCCGTTACATCAAAAAAGAAAAAGATATTACTTGTTATGGTTTAATTTTTTCTTTTTATATACCGAGGGCAATTTTCAGAGGGATCTATTTGGAAATACTAATTTCTAATAGAAGCCATTTCATTGTAAAAATTTAAGGAGCTGAAGTATTTTTTATACTAATTAGATTTTAAAAAATTCCAAAATGCTACGTTTTACACCCAAAATGAAAATCCCGTTTTTGGTTAGAGAAAAAAATAACCCAGTATGTTAAAAACCCTGAACAAATTTGTAAAACCCCTTGGGGCTTCCTTTTCACGGGAAATAAAAAAGTTACACGAAAAAAAAAATGCTACAAAAAAAATGGCTTTTTTAAAAAGAAAAGGGGCAATAGACCCATGAAGAATGCTTTAGGGGTTTTCCGGTTTAAGAATTTCGCAGTTTCCCATTTTGGGGGAAAATAAGTGAGAATGAAAATAAAAAACTGATCGGATATGAGAAGTGAGAAAGAGAGAGAGAGAGAGAGAGAGAGAGAAGAGAAGAGAGAGAAAGGGAGAGAAAGAGAAGGAGAGAAAAGAGAGAGAGAAAAGGAGAGGAGAAAAAGGAGGAGAGAGAGAGAGAGGGAGAGAAAAATTCGATTATACTGATTCTGTGGTGGTGTGTGTGTGTGTGTGTGGTGTGTGTGTGTGTGTGGTCTTATAATGACACCCACAAAAACCCCAAACCCACGAAGGGGAAGGGCAGAAGGCAGAGGAGACGGAACATGAACCATTTTACATGTGACTGGCCCGGGCCCATTCGCACCCCGTGAACAGAACATTTGTTTTTCACAATTAGCAGCAAGGGCCCTTTTCTTTTAATTCAGTAGATACAAAATCGTTATTTACAAAAAAAAAAAAACCCCCGAAATATCTATTTGTAATGTAGAGCAAGCTTCTGAAGTACGGTTTCTTTTTACATTATTTTTTTATCAATCATTATATTATTAAATTTTTATATTTGTTTTTTATTACCCTTTCTATAATTATCATTTTCTAATTTTATTTTTTAATTTTATTTGTCATTTATTTTGCTAAAACTTAAAAACGAGTGCCCAAAAGGGGAGAATGCTGCTTCATCTTTGCTCATTATGATTTGTTTTACAGCCACTTCGGTAGAAAACCTTTCATGTCATGAAGTTCAACGGTGCGATGAGATTAGAAAGGTTGTTTTGTTTCAGAAAAGTTAAATTGTAAGTACAACCCATTTTTCTGATATCTATAATTTTTTATTTACTCCTATGGTTATCGCACGGCTAAATCTCTATTCTTTTCCCCTTTTTTTTTGACAAAAAAAAGAAAGAGAAAAAACATTTTGTAGGAAAGCATAAGGGAAAAAGGTTTCAAATTTGTCATAGATATACGCTTTAGAAAACGGTTGCAGAGAAACCGTAAAACCGGTTGTCTCCATGTAAAAATATTCGTAGGGCCCTTTTTCGCTTTTATTTGTGAGTGCTTTAATAAAAAACAGCACAAAACAAAGCATAACGTAGATGTAGAATGATCATAACGGTATAAAGAGTTATCTATTAAAACATTCCGGGGCGGTGGACCAAACACCTAAAGCAGCTCTTATTCGTTCACAGTCTGCTCCTTTGCAGTACCCCCTTTTGGTTTTTGATGCTGCAGTGTCCTTTTCTTTTCCTCGTTAAGCTATCTAAGCAAATGCGGTTTTACATCAGAGAGAAGGAAATGCTGGATTTAAATCCATGAATGCATGTTTTTAGCGATTTACAACTGTAGTTTTTAGAAGTACGTCGTATTTTTTATTTCCACCAAATCCAGAGGATATAAAAAAAAAAGGAGAGAAAGGGGAGAAGGGGAAAAGAAAAAGGAGGGAAGGCGAGAGAGAGAGAGAGGGAGATCGGAAGAGAGAGAGAAGAAGAAGGGAAAGGAAGAATTAGAGAGAGAGAGAGGGAAAAGAGAGAGAGAGAAGGGGGAGAGAGAGAGAAAGGAGAGGGAAGAAAATGAAAGAAAATAAAATAACGTTGATAGGACATAATAGAGAACATTCAAGACATCTCATTTTCTTCATCTCTCTCCGAGTTTGAACTTCAATTTAGCCAAAAGTAGTGTTTCCATTCTTTTTGGAAAAAAAAAAAATAAAAAAAAATAAAAACAATAAAAGTTTAGAAAGGCCCCAGGGGGATAGAGTAAAAAAGCCGTTGGGTCGCTAGTGTGTTGTCGTGAGTTTTCCTCACAGCTATTTCCGGGGAAAAAGAAAGGTCTCATGTCATGAATTTAACAACCCGGTAGATTTTTTTTCCCTTTTTTTTGAACAAATCTCGCCCCTTTGCGCACGTAAAAGTTGTTTTGAGTAGAGAAGGTTTTTTCGCCCGTTTTTTCCAGGAAAAGGTAAAATTTTACTTAGTGGATTTTAATTTCCCTTTTGCCTGCACTGGGGTTTTAAATCGCAGGATGTAATGAAACGCTTTAGATTATTCGAAATTTGGAAGAGACTATGATTTTAAAATTCAACTGGGGTTAAAAACATCCAGTAAATTTTCAGATCGCTGTATATTTTTGCAACAAAGGTACAGAGCATGTGATGAATGAGGGGAAAATGTACAAAAGAGATCGTGTCTACAAGTATTGTTTTCTTTGGGAAACAGTTATTTCAGTAGTAAGGCATAAATTTATTTCGTTCTTTAATAAATGGGATTTTTTTATATTAATCTGTCAAAAGAATAAGACAAATGAATACAAAATGAGTGAAAGAAAAGTTTTTTCGAATTAAAACCCCGTAAACACTTTTAAGGCTGAAGTTAAATTTTTTGAATGTTTTTTTTTCTTAGATTTGCACTTTGTTTAAAAATTGGGAATTGTGCTTTAATGAAATTTTTTTTATTCGCATTATTTTCATGCAATTCTCAGTTACTTCATCCCTTTCGTTTCGCCTTTTTCACTGTATAATTAAAGCTAGCAAGAACTGCGAAAAATAAACAAAGGACATTTTTTCTGGGGGAAAAATTTTGCAACTATGTGTGTACGCACACACACACCCCACACATACACACACACACACACACACAACACACACACACAACACAACCAACAACCCCCACAAAAAACCACACACACAAAAACCACTCAACACTCACACACAACACACAACACACACACCCCACACACAAACACACACACCACACTACACACACACCCCCAACCCCACACCACCCCACCACACTTTCACAAACAAGCAACACACTGCCCAAAAATTTTTTTTTGTGTTTTTCTATTTCCCCAAACGTTTTATTCAAATTAGTCTCATCTTATCATTTTTACTGACAAAAAAAAAAGAAAAAAAACACAATATGTTGAATATAAAACATACATAAAATACATATATATATTATATATATATTATATATATATATATAATATATATATATTAATATATAATATACAATAATTTTAAATTTATAAATTGATATATACAAAAATTTGGGATATTCACCCCAAAAAAAAAAATGTTTTAAAATTTTTTCTATTTTTTTATGTATATGTTATTACAACACAAATAACAAGGTGTATGCTACACATACAGTGTGTTATCATAATACAAATATATATATAATTAAAATATTATATATAAAATATATAATAAAATAATATATTATATATATATATAATATTTAAAATATTAATAATATAATATATAAATAAAATATACACTTTTTAACAATTAAAATAATTAATATATATATAGAATTTAAATATATAAATATAATATTATATATTATTTAAACTCTCGCAAATAAACATATGTAATATACATATTGTATATATTATAAAAAATTTTACTATAAATATATATTTTTACATTAAATATATATAATATATATATATATAATATTATATATAATAATAATTTATATATAAAATTTTATATATAATGTATAAATAGTAAAATATATTATAATATGAATTTTAAAAATTTTTTATAATATTATATATATATATATATATTAGTATATTTATATTTTAAAATATTAAAATATTATAATATATTTATTAAATATATATATATCTATTATACACAACCCCCAACACCCATACGTGCCGCAAGCAAATAAACACTACATATACTATTTGAAAATATATATATATAAATATTATATAATATATATATATATATTATATATATTAAATTTTGTATGTAGTTATGTTTTACACACACCCACCACCACCACACACACACATGCACACAAAACCCCAAAAAAAATGTATTGGGTATTATCATAGTGTTTTGTGTGTGGGGGTTGTGTGTTTGTGTTTGTGATGTAATTTTTTTTTTGTGTGTATAATATTTTTGTTTGTTTTGAAAGACTAAAAATCAATAGATGTGCAATCAAATCGAACATGTTAAAACTATTGCGAGTTTTCTTCCCGGGGTAGACATTTTGGGATTAAAACTTAATTTTAAAATGTTTTACATCTGTGCCTATCAAAAAAAGAGAAGAGAGAGTGAGTGAGGAGTGAGTGAGTGAGTGAGGAGTGAGGAGAGGAGAGAGAGAGGGGAGAGAGAGAGAAGGAGGAGAGAGAGAGAGAGAGAGGAGCAAAAATTACCTTTTTGGATCTAAAAAAATTTCTTTTAAGTCATCACGCCTCTTAGGGAAAATATTTCTTTCGACCAACGCATGTTTGGGCATGATCAGAAAAGGGGCTAGTAGTACGTGGCCCTCGACTGAACTCTGCAATAAAAGTGGCGTTTTTTGCCTTGTAAAACAGGTTCTTCCCAAATCATGGGCGCACTACACTTTTTTTGGTCCGGCCGTAAGTCATTGAGGGGTTCCCCTTTTTTTGTTTGGTAAAAAGAAAAAACTACATGATGTCGATGTGTGTGTAGGGGGTACACGCGTGCCCGTGTTTGTGGTTTGATTAATATTGATTTAAACAGTATTCTTTCCTAAAGCACAAAGAAATATACGTCACGTGGGTACCATTAAAAATAAATGCTGGGGAAGACTTTGGCAATTTTAAATTTTCTTTTTTTTTTCCTTTAAAGCTTATTTAAAGATGGTCTTGTACAAAGTAGGCTCTGATTAAAGATGCATTTTTTAAATTTAGTAGTATCTTTAAAAACAAAAAGAAAAATCTGACAATTTTCCATTGTTTATATGTAAGTCATTTGTAAAAATAAAATCTTGACTGCAGTATGATTACGTAATAGGCTTCTTTCTTCACCAATAACAACATTAAAGGATATAGAAACGGAGAGCAGCTATGGAAATTTTTATGGCTATGCGCGGAAGGAAAATGGGATTCTGGAAATAAAAAAATATATGTAATAAAAAAGAAAGGTATTAATTCTAACGATACTCCCTTTTAAAAGTGTTTTGGGCCTAATTTGAAGGAAAAATTAAAAAGGAAGGGTCCTCGGGATCAGCCAAATGCGGATTTTGCAGATGATTTTGTTTTCTGTTTCTGTGCTTGAAAAGTTAATTCAAAATTTTTTATCAGCTGCGCAGGTCTGATGATAATGCCAAAAAGTTCCTGGGCAAGCTTTTTCTCACCAATTGGATCTCTTGAGGCCCAAAAAAAATAATGTCAATCGCAGTTTTTTTGAATCTTTAAAACAATCATCAAAATTGTTACGTTTCTGAAGGGATATATTAAATTCAATTCTTATTATAATTTAGATTTTTTTATTAATAATCATGAAAATAAAAAAAATATTTTTTTTTTGAGCAAGGAAAAAAAATTTTACTTGTGGAAAAAAAAAAAAAATATATATTATAATTATATTATATTATATATATATATATATATATATAATATAATAACGTTACCAGAGACGAAATATGTGAAATTTTGGTTTTTGAGCAAAGGAAAATATGTCTTTTGGAAAAAAAAAAAAAAAAAAAAAAAAAAAAAAAAAAAAAAAAAAAAAAAAAAAAATATATATAATATATTATATATATAAATATATATAAATAAAATATATATATATATATATATATATATTATTTTAATATTTAATAATTTTATATATAATATATAACTTACCCCGGCAAATTGTGTTTTTTACAAACAAAATAGTTTTTTATGACACAAATTTTCATATATCGTAATTTACAATTTAAAAGAACGTTGGACTAAAAGCTATAAATTTGCGCTCCTAAATCCATATTACATTTATGATTATGGATGTGACAAGAACAAAGCAACAAAACTCAAAAAAAAAAAGACTTACCACTTACTTTTCCGTGGTGAAGTGGTTCTGTTCTGGGTGAGTTCGGAGTAATAGGGTCTTTTTTTTAAGGGTTCTTATAATTGAAAAGATAGGAAGATGATGATTGTTTAATGATTAATGATCATGTGGTAAGGGGGAAGGAAGCAAAGAAATGTACAAAATATCACGTTTTTAGTTTTGTTCGTTTGCTACTTCACAAACAAATCTTAGAAACATCGTGTAGAGAACGTGATCATTTTCGGGAAACTTTTAGAAAAAGGCTTACATCTTTTCATTAGATTTTCAGTGTTTTAAAACTGTAGACGACGTTTGACGTTCGATCCCCTTTGGTTAAACTTTTTTTTTGTGAAAAGGAAACATGGAAAACCAGTTTTGTATCGAAATAAACCATGAAATGCAAAGTGTGCCCGGTCAGTCATTCCCAAACGAAATGGAATATCTGCCAGGCCCCAATACGCGTGTGCATGGGAAAGTTTTAAAAAGATCCCTTTTTGCTGATAGTAAAAATGATAGCTAAAGTTTGTAAAAGACTCATACCCTTTTTGAAAACGAATCAATGTAAGGTCAAAGCCATTTAAGCACATTTTTACCTTCATTTTTAAAAAATTACAGGATTCATAAAATGTTGTGCCACGGGGAAAGGTGTTTTTCCTTTTTTTTAAAGCAAGCTTTAACAATTAAAAACGTTGTCTAACTGCCCGCCCCCGGCCCCGTAGTCCGTGCTGACTCCTGTTGGAGCAAAATCTGCCCAATGAAAGTATTTAAAAAAGAAAAAATTTTGTGAAATCGTGATTTTTAAAAAAAACATATCCGTTTCCTTTTTTGGAAAAAACGGAGAATGCTATATGAGTAAAAATGAAAGACATTGTACAACCCTTTATTAAAAATTCTTTCTCTTTCCATTCATCTATATATTTTAAATTCGACCAAAGTGTAGGTCCTGCATGAAACATACGATTCAGGCAAAAGCAAGATAAAATACAAGTTCTGTAGAGAGCAACGAAAAATAAACAGACATTTGAATCGTTTGATTCCTATTCATACAAGCATGCGTCTCTATTAAAACATATATAGACACGAGGGTACTAATGATAAAAGGAAAACACTGGCCTGTAATTACAGATATTTAACGGTTATGATAGAAAATGTCATGTGAACCACAAATCAAAGCTGAAAATATCCCTCAGTTTGCTATATACCACCATCATAATTTCTAACTAGACGTTATTCATAGAGTTTAATAAAGCTTGAAGTATCTAGAGTAATAAAAGGAGGTAAAGTTTAAATACTATATATATATTTCTTTTTTTCTTTTTCTTTTGAAACCGAAGTCTCGAATTCAGAAAGAGTAAATATAATAACCGTTTGTTATAAATATAATCTACAAACGCTGTATAACTTGGTTCTCATTTCACAGGAAATAAGTTACACCAACAGGAAACAGAAGAAAACAATGCTGCTCCATGAAGAATGTTTTAATGGTCTCTGATTTAAAGAATTTTGCAGCTTCCATTTTGGAGAAAATGATGTGAAAGTGAAAATGAAAACTGGTCGTTGAGTTTGAAGAGAGAGAATATTTCGATAATTTTAATATTCTTCTTTTCTCTTTGTCTATACGTCTTTCTCTATCATTATGTTGTCTGCACTCGTATATAATAAATGTAAATGTGTATACGAGTAATATAAATTATATTGGTACTTTCAGTGGTGAGTTAGCATTTGAAAGAATATGCTAAAGAGATTCACAGTAGCCAATTTTACTATTATATAAAATAAATTCGGTTCCATTCCATAACTTTAATGAAACCTTCGAACTGAATGTTTTTCTTCTCAGGGGCGTTTAGATGAAAGAGGTTGAGATACATTGGGGTAATTAA
>NC_051401.1:25702176-25704676 GCF_015228065.2 Penaeus monodon | reverse complement strand
AGTTGAAAATTGAGTTTTGTTTTGGCAGGAAATGTGTTTTGGAACATGCGTATTATTCCCGACATTAATCAAAACGTTGCTAGGTATAACGCTAGCCACTGGTTGGACAATGGACATTGCAATAACGTGTCAGAATATTGTCCTTCAAAGCCAGACATCATTACAAGGGAACATCAGTCACTGAATATTTCAGAAGCAGAATATTAACGATGCCAGTACGTCTTCAGAACTACACCAAAGAGTAATTGCTTGTTAAAACCGATGGCTTGTTGAATTCTTACCCAATGAAAACTTGTACGAAATTTATCTGACTCGATATACTGACTTATCGTGTTTACATTTCGAAGATGGCATGATTTGATTGTACAATAATTTCTACTTCATAGCAACCGAGAGCCTTCAATACCTATTCATATTCTCGCACGCGGACTTATAATGATCCTATATAACTGACTCGATCCGCATTACCCTTTAATGATTATTGCAGGATCGAGCCAAATGTTTACCGTTGCGAAGATAATAAGATTATTCCTGGGGCTTTCATGTTGGTGTTAAAAGTGCGTGTGTTACTAGGCGTAAGAACGTGCATGTGTGTGTGACTGAATGGAATGGTATAATTACAAGTGAATTGATTAATGTACCAATTTATCTAATATTTGTTTTCATTCGCTCTATATTTGCACTTGGGTAGCATAATCTGACTCTTATAGTTGTTGTACTTACTCCTTTGAATGGGATAAATTCGCTTTGTATGGAGCAGCTCAAACTGTTATCAGAGAATCAAAACAACTGGCTGTAAAGGTTAAAAGACCATGGGAAAAATTATTTTAGAATTTCGGCTTTGTTTACTTTTTAACAAATATCTAACATAATTATATTCTTTCCATTTTTCTCGGAAAAATCCCGTTCTAATTTTTCTTAAGAACCTGTGATGTCATCTACGCATGTACACACGTACAAGAAAATGCCCACATCTAAATCCATGTACATTAATATACGTCTATACATGCACACACGTATACATCCATGTACAATCGTGTGTATATGGGTGTTGGTGCACTTTGATCCTGAAGTACTTTAATTACTCACAATGCAGTGAATATATCTTGATGAAACAAACAGCATTTAAGAGATTAAAGAGAACTTTTACTAATACACAGAGGATAATTTACATAAATTAGTAGGATGGAAATTATTAAATTTTCTCTCTTATTTTTTGTGAGATATATTTTTGCATCGTCGGTACGGAGTAAAACAGTAGTGGTGATAATAATCACAATGGATCTTGAACTATGAATATGTCACTTACAAACAAATAAATACACGAAGAACGTTGAGGCCAACTTAGAATTTCGCATACATTTATTTTTATCGAATGTAATTGTTTGATTTTTGTGAATAGTATTGGATCTAATAAAACCACCTTTTGTGGAGTACAAAGTACAACGCGTTGGGATTTTGCTTGATGACATCATTAATCCTCATAAATGCCGATTGGCTGGTGAATGCACTGCCAGGTGTAGAAGGCATTGCGGGGAAAAAACAAACTGTCTACAACATAATTTTTACAAAGAATGTGCAAGTATCTGCATCAATAAGCCGATGATCGTTTCAGCAAGGATTCTATTTTTTATATGGTTTAGGTAGATTAATGTGCCATTACTATTCTAGTACGTTGTCGACATGGTTCCCAAATCTCATGAATCTGTTAGTGTGTAAGTGCTCGGTCTTACGTAGCCATCATCCAATTTTAAGATAGTGTTTACAGGAATTTTGACTATATTTGATGATGGGCGACTACCTATGAAGGTACGTTGACTTTTATCTGGATTTATCTTAAGGCCAGTGTCTCTTGGGTTTTTCCTTTTTTATCAGTTCATCGAAATTGTTTGCAGAATCATCATGGAGAAATTGTGAATCATCGGCATATTGAACAAGGCAATTTTGGGTTATGGGTGATAGATTATTTACGAATATTGTGAATAGTATTGGGCCTAATATAAGCCATCTTTTGTAGAGCACGAAAGTACAACGCGTTAGGATTTTGGCTGATGACATCATTAATCCTCATAAATGCTGATTGGCTGGTGAATACACTGCTAGGTGTAGAAGGCAATGCGAAAAAAACTATCTACAACATCGTTTCACAAAGAATATGCAAGTATCTGCATCAATAAACAGAGCGACCGCACATGTAACACAGTGGAAGACTCGCTAAGAGACATGGAGATGATGGTTGTAGCACTGGATACCTTACCAGTAGATGAAAGCAGCGAAATCATGGAACAAGTTGCATTACCCTCTGCAACATTACTGCGTATGAGTACATATGCTTTCATAATACTCAGAAGAAAAAACACTGGCCAACTGTTGTGTGTATGATATATGTGTATCGTATCAGTGGACGAACTGTGTATGAACAATGATACATGTATGGCAACATTATTGTTTTTAGACAGACGTCAGTCGCACTGTCACCACGGTACGAGACGGTTTTTGA
>NC_051401.1:25699113-25702076 GCF_015228065.2 Penaeus monodon | reverse complement strand
AGGAAAATATGTTTTAGTTCTGCAGTCGTCAACAAACGAGAGAAATAAGGATAATGATTACAGTAATGAAGATGATAATATTAATGATAACAGAAATAATGATGACAATCATGAAAATATTAATAATAGAAATAATGACAAATATGTTAATGATAATGAAAATGATGACTGATGATCAATGATGATGATTGTGATAGTGGTGGTGGTGATAATAGTAATGTATGAGTGACATCTTGTACTTACACTTAAATCATAAACGGATAATAATATATGAAGGATGAAAAAATAATAATATTCTTCATAAAAATGAATCAACTTCTGCCAAGTAAAAGCATGGAGAACTTCAAAGAGGTGGTGGTGATGTTTGGTTCTGCGAGGTAGTGTTCCTGCAAGTCACGGTGGTGTTTAGCTGATAACCAGTAAAATGTTGGGAGAGATGAAAAGACAAACAAAAGCTAAAACAACACATTCTGACTCAAAAATCCAGCGCGAAAGAATGTTATTGGTGGTTTGCGTTCGAAAGAATTCCACAGTTCCGGAAAATAGAGGCTGGAAGTCCCAATCAGCCGTCAAATAGTGGCATGTTAACAGACCATGGACATCAGGGAGTGCTTAATTAGTTCTCTCTCTGTCTCTCCATACTCTCTATTTTAGCAGATTTATAGACAGACAAATGTGTGTGTGTGTGTGTGTGTGTGTGTGTGTGTGTGTGTGTGTGTGTGTGTGTGTGTGTTTTCATTAATTTAATGCTCATATTTAATGCATTCGTGTCACATTAGCTGCGCTTAAAATAATGCTAGAATTACATGTTAATATAATATACTTTTCATCAACAGAAAAAAAAGTTAAATTTCTGAAACGGTAATATCATCCATCAACATCTCATCATACTACAAGCACCTTATAAACAATGTTTCCCACAAGGTCACGCAAGAAATTCCTAAAAGTCAAGTGGCTTCGATTTGAAAAACAAAGCACAATGAGTAAAGCTTGAAACCTTTGGGTCTCAACGTCGGTACGAAATTATGAACTAGAGCAAATATATATATATATATATATATATATATATATATATATATATATATATATATATATTATACACACACACACACACACACACACACACACACACACACACACACACACACACACACACATATATATATACACACACACACACACACACACACACACACACACACACACACACACACACACACACACTCAAACACACACACACACACACACACACGCGCGCGCGCGCGCGCGCGCGCGCGCGCACATATAAAATATGTATGTGTATATATGTAAACACATATAATGCTCATATATATGCATTTGCGTGTGTGTTTATGAATAAAGAAAATACGAACATGCCTTTTTTATCAGAGAAACCAATACAGACCGACGATCAAAGTCCTGCAGAATCAAAGATCTAGGGACGTGTACTAAATCCATGTCATAATCTGACCGCCAATTCTACTCTTATTTCGAGGATGGACGGTTCTTGTAGTGGTGTTCCCTCTCCTGCCTAATGAATGGTAATGGATAAGAGGGTAGTCGAGTGCTAATTTGTAAAAATAAATTGGTTCAATTAGGCTTCACAAGAGACCAAGAAATGGCCCATTAATTACCCCAATGTATCTCAACCTCTTTCATCTAAACGCCCCCTGAGAAGAAAAACATTCAGTTCGAAGGTTTCATTAAAAGTTATGGAATGGAACCGAATTTATTTTATATAATAGTAAAATTGGCTACTGTGAATCTCTTTAGCATATTCTTTCAAATGCTAACTCACCACTGAAAGTACCAATATAATTTATATTACTCAGTATACACATTTACATTTATTATATACGAGTGGCAGACAAACATAATGATAGAGAAAGACGTATAGACAAAGAGAAAAGAAGAATATTAAAATTATCGAAATATTCTCTCTCTTCAAACTCAACGACCAGTTTTCATTTTCACTTTCACATCATTTTCTCCAAAATGGAAGCTGCAAAATTCTTTAAATCAGAGACCATTAAAACATTCTTCATGGAGCAGCATTGTTTTCTTCTGTTTCCTGTTGGTGTAACTTATTTCCTGTGAAATGAGAACCAAGTTATACAGCGTTTGTAGATTATATTTATAACAAACGGTATTATATTTACTCTTTCTGAATTCGAGACTTCGGTTTCAAAAAGAAAAAGAAAAAAAGAAAATATATATATAGTATTTAAACTTTACCTCCTTTTATTACTCTAGATACTTCAAGCTTTATTAAACTCTATGAATAAACGTCTAGTTAGAAATTATGATGGTGGTATATAGCAAACTGAGGGATAATTTTCAGCTTTGATTTGTGGTTCACATGACATTTTCTATCAATAACCGTTAAATATCTTGTAATTACAGGCCAGTGTTTTCCTTTTATCATTAGTACCCTCAGTGTCTATATATGTTTTAATAGAGACGCATGCTTGTATGAATAGGAATCAAACGAATTCAAATGTCTGTTTATTTTTCGTTGCTCTCTACAGAACTTGTATTTTATCTTTGCTTTTGCCTGAATCGTATGTTTCATGCAGGACCTACACTTTGGTCGAATTTAAAATATATAGATGAATGGAAAGAGAAAGAATTATTAATCATAGGTTGTACAATGTCTTTGCATGATTACTCAGTATAGCAATTCTCCGTCTTTCACAAAAGGAAACTGGGATATAGTTTTATTTCAAAATCACGAGTTTCACAACATTTTATTCTTGTTAGAATCACTTTCTATTAGGCGAGATCTTGCTCCCAACAGGAGTCAGCACGGATCTACGTGGTACGGCGGCTGGCAGTTAGACAACGTTATAACTTGTTGAAGCATTGCATTAAAAAAAGGAAAACACCATTCCTGTGGCACAACAGTTACTGAATCCATGTAATATTTTCTAAATGATAGTGTGAAATGTGCTTAATGGCATTTG
>NC_051401.1:25676613-25681613 GCF_015228065.2 Penaeus monodon | reverse complement strand
GGGAAGTTCGCCACCCGAACACCGTTACGTTCCCCAAGACATATACAACGAAATATATTTACCTCTGCACCAATGCCTACACCTCACCCATCCCTACTCTAGCCATCATTGAGAGGAAGGAGAAAGTATTCCTGCTGCAGATTAAAGGTGCCAACAATTGGATCTTAATAGACTGCCTAAAGCCAGTGTATCTTCAGGACGACGACCCCCTTCCAGTATGGTTCTCCAGGGCAGGCCGCACCCTCTCACATGCTATGGGGCATTTTTGCTGACAGGGGAGTATTGTAACTGCTTGGTCGCTAGTTTGCTTGACCCTGCAGTAACAAGCGATGATCACGCGAGTGGATGGCCGCTCGCCATTCGCCAGGCAAGCCTCACGCTATGGTCGCGCGAGCAGACAGCTCATTCGCCAGGCGAGCCATGCCCCTTGATCACGCAATGGGTGGCCGCTCGTGATTGGTTATTCCTTGTTCTGTGAGCCTCACCTCTTGTGTATATATATGCCTAACATTTGTGCAATAAACAAGTTGCGGAATTGTCACTACATGTTTTATTCATCCTTCTTAGTTCTGAGGAAACCACGGCTACATCCGCATAATTGCTAACCTCAGAAAGAAGTCGGAGAACATACCCTCAAGATTAGGCCATGCACCCTCTTCTAATAACTTTCTCATATTACCGCCATGTAACATTTCCTAGGCGATCAGCAGATACTTCGGCAACACAGAGAGATTGAATATTTAAAATTGTCTGCCGCGTCAACATCTAAGGTCATTAACGGCGAACACCTTGTTAGATAGAAATATTAGAATATTCAAAATTTTAAAAATCTATCAATAAATATCTTACAAATAACAATAAATATATTAAAAATCAAAGCATAAATATGCTCTAAGTATATAAAGTTATTGCATAAATATTATGCATAATTAAATTTTACTGACAATATTAGCTTCCCTAAGGAAACTAATAAGACCCTCTTTGTCACAATCCTCCCCTAATACATTTTTCAGTGTATATGGGGGAGACAAGTACATATATGTCTTTGTTCTGAGAATGTTGCATATCTTTCCACAACATGTGCGACCGTTAATGGCTCTTGGCATCCCTCACAAAGTGCTTGACTTTTAGCCATCATCGGCCCATGAGTCAGTCTCGTGTGCCCGATTCTTAGTCTTGTTAATACAACTTCTACTTTTTGGTTGGGATGGATGCTAGTCACCCAACTACCAAGGTCATCTCTAATCTCTCGCAGTTTGTTTCTGGAGGTATGCCTCCATTGTTCCCTCCATCTATCACAAAGACAACTCCTTATGCTGGGTATCAGGTCAGTGTGTGGGAGAGGAAAATGAGCATCACAAGGCTGAGTGGCAGCTGCCTTGGTCTTCTGATCAGCTCGCTCATTCCCACTGATACCAACATGTGCTGGCACCCAACATAGTTATCTTTTTACGTGTTGACATCAATGCAAGCCAATCTTGAACCTCCTTCACTACTGGATGTGATGAGTTTAAACTCTTGATTGCTTGCAAGGCACTACGAGAGTCACAATATATTACAACTGAATGGTTCGTAAGATCTCTAGTCATCTTAACTGCTGCAAGGATGGCATGTAACTCTGCATTGAAGATCGAGGCTTCTAGAGAAAGACTGCCAAGATGCAGTCTTCCTTTTGCTCACTGCTGCAAAGCCCACACCATTTTCAGATTTCGAACCATCTGTATATATTGCATCTGATCCTTGGTACTTAGAAATGTGCTGAAGAATTCGCTTTCTGACTTCTGCTTCAGATCTCTCCCCTTTACCAATTCCAACCAAATCCAGCTCGACCTGATTAGTCCAAGGGGGGAATTGGGGAATTCCAACAGCCAGAACCTTAGTGAGACTTAAATTAAGATCTTCCACAATTCCTCATTCTCCTACCATAGGATCGGCTATCGGTTGAAAACCAATCTGGATGTAGGAGATCCCGGAATCCTTTGTAGTCTCATGTAGTAAATCAGGTTCACGTAGTCCCGTTGTAATGAAAGAGGTGGTTCTCCACTCTCAGCATACAGGGACTCCACAGGTGAAGACCTGAAAGCCCCAGTACAGACTCTGAGAGCTTCATTATGAACTGAGTCCAGCATCCGGAGAACAGTGGGAGTTGCAGATGAATAAGCTTCACATCCATAATCAAGCTTACTACGAATAAGCACTCGGTAAAGCCATAGAAGCATTGTGCGGTCTGCACCCCAAGACAAATGTGAAAGAACCCGCAAAATACTAAGCACTTTTGTAGCCTTCACTTTTAACTGTTTGATGTGAGGCACCCATGTAAGTCTTGAGTCAAAAACTTAGACCCAAGTACTTCACCTCTTGGACAAACTGCAGTGGGTTTGCGCCTAAATAGAGGGAAGGATGGAACTTTCCTCGTTTGTGGAAATGTATAGCCATGGTCTTGCTTGGAGAAAATTTGAACCCATGATATGTTGCCCACTGTACAACCTGATTTATTGCAGTCTGCATGTGTCCTTGCACATCCTGTAAGCTTCCTCCTGAGCAGTACAGTGTAACGTCATCCACATACAAATTACAGGAGACCGCACTTGGAACAACCTTTACGATGTTATTTATAGCAATGGCAAACAGGGTCACACTTAAGACACTCCCTTGTGGGACCCCTTCCAGCTGGTCTTCCAGGTTAGAGAAACTGTTTCCTACCCAAACTCTAAACTTCCTGTCAGCAAGGAAGCTTTTTATGAAGGTTCGTAATGCTTCTCTTAAACCAATGTCAGACAGCTTCATGAGTATGCCATGCTTCCAAGCAGTATCATCGTCCTTTTTAAGGTCAAAGAAGACTGCTATCATGTGACGTCGCTGTGCAAAGGAATTCTGTATAGCAATTTCCATCCTCACAAGTGCATCTGTGGTCGATCTCAATTTTCTAAAGCCATATTGATATGGGGTCAACACGTTTTCTTTTTCTAACAGCCATGTCAACCTGAAGTTTACCATTTTCTCCATCAGCTTGCAGATGCAGCTGGTGAGGGAAATTGGTTTGTAATTTCCTGGTGTGGAAGCATCTTTGCCAGGTTTAGGAACAGGAATGATAATAGGTTCTCTCCATGTGGATGGCACTGTGCCCTCCCTATAGATCCTATTGAATAGGTCTAACAGGAACTTCTGGGAGCTCTCTGGTAAGTGAGATATCATTTGGTATGGAATATTGTCACTTCCTGGGGCAGTCTTACGGCAGAGCTGCAAAGCAGAGTCCATCTTCTTACGCAAAAATGGCAAGTTATATGGAAGTTCTGCTGCAATCCTACTGAAGAACGACACTGGGTGTTGTTCCTGTTCAGCCCAAAGAGTGGAGAATCGAGCAATGTAAGATGCTCCAGAGGCGATCTCTGCCATGGATTTAGCTAGCTCATTTGGAACATCTTTTTTGTCTGTGATGATTATGCCATCTATCTTCAGAGCAGGTTGTGACATGGATGTGCACTTTCCAGTAATCTTACGCACCTTGTTCCATACCCATGCTATGGGGGTCCCAGAGTTAAATGAGGAGACATACTGTCTCCACGACGTCCGTCTAGCCTCCTTTAGCACACGCCTGGCTTTGGCTCGAGTCTTTTTGTAAATGATCAAGGTTACAATGCTGGGGCGTCGTTTCAACTGCCTTAATGCAGCTTTTCTTGCTCTGACAGCTTGTTGGCATTCATCAGACCAACATGGTACTGGCGGTCAATGGTAATGCCCGCTACTTTTGGGAATGGATGCTTCTGCTGCAAGTGATTAACAGCATCTTGAACACACTGGAAATCATTCACAGATCCTTGCAATACTGCAATTGATCTAAAAAGATTCCAGTCCGCATGTTCAAGTCGCCATCTCTGCACTCCACTGGCTGGAATACCATTCACCTCCTCCAAAATTATTGGAAAATGGTCGCTTCCATTTAAGTCTTCCATGACCTGCCAAGTGAAGTTCAACTGTGAATCAGGTGAGCCTATTGATAGGTCTATATTGGAGAATGTCCCAGTTTGAATTTGGAAATGTGTGGGAGTGTCATTATTCGGTAAAACAGCATCTACTCTTAAGAACAAGGACTCCAAGGCCCTTCCTCGAGGGTTGCACAAAGTGTCTCCCCAGAGGTGATGTCGACCATTGAAATCTCCCAAGAGTAAAAATGGATGTGGCAACTGCTCAAGTAGATTTTCCAAATCATTAATGTTGAGATTATGTGGAGGAAGGTAGATGGATGCAACAGTGTAAGGTCGTGTCAAGCCTATTCTCACAGCCTTCACCTGCAGTGTTGTCTGCAGGTGGATGGCCTGGAAGGGAATATCTTGACGTACCATTACTCCTACTCCTCCATGAGGTCCATTGTCAAAGGTTCCATAATGGGCTTGAACTTGGAATCCTCTCTGGGAAATGATACAATTTTCTCTGGTTATAATCTCTTGTAGACATATACAAATTAGATTATATGAAGGTATCAGATGTTGCAGTTCTTCCCATTTTGCATGAATTCCCTGATAGTTCCATTGGATTAGGGTATCCAGTTCTTTATATTATTTCTTCATAATGTGTTTAGCTGCACCTGTGGTCAAGATTTGCCTCACACCTTTAGGCTGTCCCTTTCCATGGTCCTGGGAGTACCTTTTTGATGGTTGTTTCCCTTGGACAGGTTCAGGATTTCTTTGCCTGGGCAAAGAACGGACCAGAGCCTTTGCTTCAGGGGCATTCTGTCTAGCAGCAGAGGCCCCTGTGGATGTGGTGGCAGCTGGAGCTGTCACCGTTGAGGCCTCTGGAGCCTTAAATGATGGCTTCAAAGACCTTACTTTGGGAGGAGGAGTCTCCTCAATAGACCCCTCACTCCTACTCCGTTTCTGGTGGAACAACTCACCAGAGGCAATGTCAGCAATTTGGGACTGAGGGTTAAAGGAAATGGCAGAGTGTGTGTTGTATGAAGCATTGAGGGCAAGGGTTGGTGGAAAGGAGGATGGGCTAGAACC
>NC_051401.1:25651613-25666613 GCF_015228065.2 Penaeus monodon | reverse complement strand
AACTATCTGCGTCAGGACTTTCCTATGTCCCAGCAAATTTTCAACACTGTATTTATCACTTTAACTTTTGTCTATCTGCCTTCCGTGTTATTTCTTGATACCCGACTTGAATATTGTGATATATCTAGTGATCGTCTCCAACTAGTTGTTTTCGTATTCGTGGCTTCTAGAAGCTTCTGTTAGTCATGGCGTGAACCACGCGCTCAGTTTGACGTCATGGGTCATCTTCCTGTTTACCATCTTTTCATCTGACCATTTTTTCTGGATTTCGCCCTCATCTTCGCCGTATTGTTCTATTTTCTGATGTTGCGACCGGATGGTGCGTCCGCTTTGCCTCGCGTTGTTTACGAATAATGCTTATCTGTCCACGACATTACCCTCCCCTTTGATGAGGCTGCGTCCCTGCAGCCTGAGGGGTGGAGAGGGAGGGCCCAGGAGAAGGGAGGAGATCCATGGCGTCGTCCCCTGGAGCAGGCGTCTGGGCAGTTGCGGAAGCATCGTCGCGACGTCGCCAGTAACGGCAAACTACCCCCAGCACACAGCTCAGATGAGAGAGAACGAAAGAGACTAGTCCTCCCATAACTGCAATGGCCAGTAGGTGCGTAGTGGATAGGTCGTCCTCTAGGGGCTGGATGCGGTGGCGAAGTTCATATTCCCGCAGAAGGTCTGTGGCTTCACCTTCACTCCGGGCTTGCACACGAAGGATCTCCAGTTTAGGTGTGGGCGGGGCGGATGCCAGAAAACTGCGGACTGCATCGGGAAGAGTAGAGTTGAGGACGGCTGTATTGTAGGTAACAGCAGCCCCCTGGGTCGTACTCTGGGCAGGAACAACAAAAGTATCACTCCTGGCGGAGCAGGACTCCGGTAGTACAAGGAAACCAGAACCAGTCAGTTGGAGTCGGGTTCGGGTTCCATGTTGACCAGGGCAAGCGACAGACAATTGGAAAGGCTCGGGAGTTACGTATAAAAATGAACCTTCAACAGGAATTAACTGCGGGCAAAAAGTGCGAATCAATACAGAGTCACAATTAGACACGGGGTCTTGTCCAAGAAATCGGGAAGATAGACAGGAACGAGCTGTGGATGAGGAAAAAATAAGACCAATGTCTATACATACATATAAGTGGTTGTGTTTTACACAGTTAAACATATCAAGGTCAGAGATCTCTAATTCTTTGTAATAATCTCTAGTGTGGCTAATGGCAAATAAAGGCTTAACATTAGAAAGGAGAGAGAAAAATCCCTCTCCAGTGGGAATGGGAATTGGAGTGGTTTTAAACAAGTCAAATATCATCTCTGGGTCACCTGCAAGTGGAATCTGAATATAGAGGATAACACCATCCTCAACTGATCTAGGAATCACCTTTATCACATCGTACCACAAGGACAGGTAGTCGGTGGTGACTGGAAAAAGGAGTTCCTTGCCACGGTGATAAATATTCTGTAATAATGCAAGCAATTTATCACGTGGGAGTAAATATGGGTCAAGAGAGCCCTTTAATGAAGCAAGAAGTGCTCTCTTCAAGTTGGAAACATGAGTGGACATAGACACAAATGCTGTGTGGACCAAGGACGTAAAATGCACTGTTGCAACTGACTGTCTGAGACTAAAATTATCTTTCAGAATATCTTTCAAAAGAATCTTTGTATGATTTAATGCAGCTTCCATATTACTTATACTCTCATTTATAATGGAGATATCTTGTGAGTGGGAATCTAATATCTGATTATGGACATTCACTAACTTCGCCTGTTCTATATAACCATGGCGGAGTTTTCTCAATCTGTGAGTGAATACGACCAATACGATTCTGTATTAAGAGCCATATCTGGAATGGGAATTTATATACTCAAGGGGTTTATCCATTACCCTTGGGAACTCAGGGACTCGGGATGAGGATCTTAAGGAGTAAGGATGGGATGGAATAGGTGGTGCAGGATTGGTGATAGGATTAGGAGCGGAAGCACCAGGAAGTGCCTCACCGGAGTTTTCACCTGCAGAAACTTGGTTAGTTCTTTCATTCACGCAATCTCTGTCACTCTCCATACCCATACTATCTTTCTCTTCATCTACATTCTCTAAAGCTAAAGCGTCAGCTTCCTCATCAATGTCAACGCCTTCTAAGTCTCTAAGAAGCCATTCTTCCCATGGAACATTATCTTGTTGCATATGAGAATGTAACGATTCATCTGGCAGTGGGTATGGGCGTCCCACATATGGGTTTTCATCAATAGAAATTTCACTCTCTGCAACAACTTTAACTCGGTCAATGTGCACATTTAAAACCTTACCAGTGCCTAAATTCCTTATCTTCAAAATAACAGGATTAATAATCTTTAGCACTCGGTAGGGACCTACATACAAAGGAGCAAACTTACGTGATTCTCCCGACTTTTTTACATTCTTTATGTACACCCTGTCACCCACAGTAAAGGGTCTGTTCAACTTCCTTGGTCCTGGTGCACAGGGGAGGGACATTGCAACCTCCCGTTGAACCAACTCAAATACCATGCCTGCAGTTGCTAACAACTTCTGTCTATAGTCATCAATATTATAGTAGCACCTTCCTGGTCTACAAAACTTAATAAAAGGCAGACATGGGTCTCTCAGGAATGTAAGGAAAAATGGGTATCGCCAATAATGCGATGGTAGGCCGTGTTATAGGCCAATAAGGCTAGGGGTAACATCTCATCCCAACATGATGCAACATCATCTACCATGGTACGTAAGATTCTTATCAATGATCCATTAAATCTCTCTGCCATACCATTTGCAGCAGGGTGATATGGGGTTACTGTACTATGCTTTATTCCTAATATGGTTTGAACTCCTTGAAAAACTTCAGCTAAGAATTCACCTCCATTATCACTCACAACAGATTCAGGGGTCCCAAATATAGATATAACTTGTCTAACATATGCTTCAGCAACTTCCTTAGCACTTTTAGTCTTCAATGGAGCTGCAATGCCGTACCTTGTAAAACTATCGATTACGGTAAGAATGTATCTATGCCCGTGATCACTAACAGGTAAAGGACCAATTAGATCAAGGTGAACTCTCTGGAACGGACGAGTTACCTCAGGATACTTTAAAATTGGTGCCTTGGCACATCGTGCCGGTTTGAATTTCAAACAAACCTTACATGACTTCAGAAACTTTTCAACATCTCTCACCATGGATGGCCAATATGCCATTCTCCGAAGGCGAGCTAAAGTTGCATTCTTTCCACCGTGTCCCGCAATCGGAAGGACATGGTTTAGCTTAATCACCTTGTGGACAAATGCGGAAGGAATGACTATTTGTCTAATCTTATGCGCATATTTATCCTGAAAAAGCCTATAGAGAAGACCATCTTCTCCTAATCTAAACTGCCCAACTGGAACTGGGAGTTTTGGTATAACCTCGGAATTACCTCTCAAGTATTCCTTTAACTTTCCCCATTTTACATCTTTGTTCTGAGCTACAGACAAGCTACGTAAGTTCCATTCTAGAACTTCATCTGCTCTGGTCCCATCATCTAAAGTAACAGCTCCAATAACTTCTTCGTCCAGTCTAATACGAGAGAGCGCATCTGCGACAACATTATCTTTGCCTGTGAGGTAGTCAACTTCAATATCATATTCAGCTACCTGCAATCGCCATCGAGCTACTCGTGTATTATTGGAGTTAGTACTAAAGATATACTTTAGGGGTCTATGATCTGTCAAAATCCTTACTTTATGCCCCAACAGCAGGGGTCTGTTTACTTTAAGACCATACACTATTGCAAGGGCTTCTCGTTCAAGGGTGCTATAATTTCTTTCTGCCTTATTTAAAAGTCTTGAGAAGAAAGACAAAGGTCTCAACCTACCTTGGTCATCCTCCTGTTGCAACACTCCACCAATAGCGTAATCACTAGCATCAGTGGTAAGGGAAAAGGGTCGAGAAAAATCAGGAAGAGATAACACAACTTCCCTAGAAATTACATCCTTAATCTTCACAAAGCTCATCTCGGCTTCATTATTCCAATCAATCAATTGAGAGGGTTTGGTTTTTCTCTTCCCCATCTTGGTTAGCTCATACAAGGGGCGAGCCATCTTGCTGAAATTCTCCAAAAAATTTACGGTAATAATTTGCAAGTCCCAAGAAAGACTGTAGTTCTCTCAAAGTCTTCGGCCTAGGAAAATCCCTAATTGCCTTAATCTTTTGAGGCTGTGCCTTAATTCCTTCCTGGCTGACCACATGTCCCAGAAAATCCACTTCCTTTTGGAAAAAACGGCACTTTTCTAGTTTAAGAGAAAGTTTAGCTTTACTCAAGCGATGTACAACTTCTGTTAAGTTTGCTAGATGGCTATCCCAATCATGACCTGTAACCAAGATATCATCAAGGTAACACCATCCTACTTGACCTATAACCCCAGCAAGTATCTGATTGATAATCCGTTGGAAACTAGCAGGAGCATCCTTTAAACCAAAAGGTAGTGTCAAATACTCATAACGACCCTCAGGAGAAGTGAAGGCAGTTTTCTCACAGGATGCTTCAGTTAATGGAATCTGGTGATAACCTTCACGGAGATCTAAAGATGTAAAAAATTTACTTTTTCCCATTTGCGCAAGAACTAAGTCAATATTTGGCAAGGGATATGTATCATTTAGTATTTGTTCATTTAATCGCCTAAAATCAAGACAAAGTCTTATGGATCCATCTTTCTTTACTACAGGAACTAAAGGATGGTTATAGGGAGACTTACTGGGTCTTAGGACTCCTCTTTTTACAAGATCTCCAATTTTCTCACGGATCTGTTCATGGTATTTCAGGGGTATGGTGTAGGGCCTGGTGTATACCGGCTTACCTTCTGTGATAATTTCATGAAAGAAAGTGTTGGAAATAGTAAGTGGTTCATCTTCTAAAGAGAAAACATTTGGATATTTATATATTAAATCCCTTATAGCTTCATATTCCTTACTACCCATATGGAATGTTTTTTCCACTTGTTTTAAAAGTTTACTAATTCTGGTGGTACCGTCATCCAACCTTTCCTCTTTTAAAACGGAACCTATCGTATTTCCATCATCTTCTGTGAATGATTGGGTCATCAAAGGTCTGAGGGTACCTACCTTTCTCTTTCTGATAACTCCTACAGGGGTCTTTCTGATATTCACATATGGGAGACTTACCTCCTTTTGTCCAACCGGCACATGTACAATTCCCGAGAAAAATATAGATGCATCTGCATTATCTTCAGAGGGCTCAAATAGATACGATTCCCCACCTTGAAACTTCCTGTCTCTAATTACTGCCTGCTTGGTGCCATAAGAATTAGGAGCTACATCACAGGTCTCTGAAAATACCACTTCATATGCATTTATATTCTTCTTTTTCCCTGTCTTAGTTGACGTACAGCTACAATAGTCTGTCTTTGTTAATTTTGGGTCTGATGCTTGGGAGGACTCTTTCCCCGGTATGGTAGATCTAATTCCACATATAATTATTCTACTTTTTTCTTCCGACCTGGAGCGAGGGGACTCTCGGTGAGGTTCATTTTCTATGGGGATTTCCTTACCATCAATGGTTACTGTCCAGGGGCTAGATGTAATAGTTAATTTGTGAGCCTGAGCAAATCACACCCCAGTAATGCATCTATTCCCTCAAATAAATTTGTAACTATAAATGTAACATCACTAGTAAAACTGCCAAAAGTGATTGTCAAAGTAATCTCACCCCATACTGGTAAAGGGTTACCCCCCACTCCTTGTATTTGAACATCAGAAGGTTTGATTTTCCAAGCTAGCCCCATTTTTATTAATTTTTCTCGTGACATGACTGATACTCTGGCTCCTGTATCTAATCCTACATGGATACTCCAAGAACTATTTCCTTGTTTCACAGTTGAAACAAGATGAATCACCCCTACAGGGTTTACAGTCCTCCCAACACGTCAATCCCTCTTTTCCTGTAACTTACCTTCTCTTCCCTTGGGTTTGTAGTTATCACCTGGGGAACTACACTTACGGGCAATATGACCTAGTCCTCCACACTTAAAACAAGTCACCTCTTCGTGCCCCTGAGGCCTATAAGTATTACTGCTCCTCACACGATTTAATGCAGAGTATTTTGATCCAGTAGCCGACGGGAAAGTTCTTCCTCTTACCCCCTTTTGCAACTGTCTAGTGTTTCGGGGATTTCTAAAGCAATTTTTAGGCTCATGGTTAGGTACTCGCATCCCACAGAAAAAACAACTCCCTGCTTCACGACCGTTACGAGAACTATTTTCCCTTTTTTCATTATTCCTTGTTTCTCGTCGGTCCCCATCACCCCCAGTCCCTAATTTCTGTACATGGGCCCGTTTTGACTGTGGTGAAGGGTTGTGTTTTTCTGGAGCTTCCCCTTTCTCCTTAGCTTCTCCGGCAACAAATGCGACGCGGGAGGGTATCTTTTCCCGCTCACGTATCGCCTGAGCAGTCAAGTGAGATTCAGGGTGATGCTCAGCAAATGTTAAGGCCTTCTTTAGTAGTTTATGTGGGTCTTGTTTATCCTGAACAGTAACTTCCTTACTAAACCTCTTTGGCATTGCCTTCAAAAATGATTTCACTACATCAGCTAAAGTATAAGTTGCTCGTTCTGGTTCTAATTGATCAAGTTGGTCTCGTAATGTAAGGAGACGTATCAGAAAGGACCCTAGGGTTTCTCCTTGCTTACGCCGTGCACTTTGTATCTGATCTGCAACATCATCGGCTGAAATAATCTTAGGAAACATTCCCTTCATATTACTCTTAAATTTATTATAGTCATCTCCTGAAAGTTTATGAGCTAAACGTCCAGCATTCGCTGCTTCCCCAAAACAATATTTCCTTGATAGTGCAATTCTGCCTCCATCAGTCCAATTTTTATTGCTTGTGGCCCTGTCAATTGCATGAAAGAACTCATCAATGTCCCCGCACAAGGCCAGTGTAGTAGATGGATGACTGTACACTCCATCACCCGCAAATCCTATACTTATACTGACTTTGTTGTGGTTATCAATCTCAGATGAGGACAGCTGTTGAGTGAGCAAATTGATTAGACTATCTAGTGAATTTCCGTCCCCACTAATGTCACTCACACCGTTGTTATCATTCACTCTACTCACGGACTCCGTTTCCGCTGAGGATACCCCCGCTGTTTCCTCCGGTGTGGCCATGGCGCCTCCAGTAGAATGGGATAAGGGGAGAGGGGAAGGTGTATGTGTTCGTGAGGCTGCCGAAACAGAATGGGTAAGTGCCAAATTCTCAAGGTCGGCCAAGGCCGAGGAAAGAATATTATCTATTATTTCCCCAACTGGCATTAGTTATTCGATCCCTTACGCTGCCACCAAATGTTGTTGCCTCTTTGCATCAACATAATATATTATCTCCACAATATCTGATATAATCTTAATAGTTCATACTAGTCATATTTCTCTCACAGATCTTGCTCTTTCAACTTGTATTAATTTGTTTAGGGAAATTCACAACTTATTAGAGAATCTACAACTAATTTATTAACTGTAAAGTGTTATATATAGTAAACATGTAAAGTCAATCACATAAATTTATATGTCAATAATATAACATCTGAGTTCATTATAATTCAATACAATAATTATACCATATTAAATATCCATCTTTTAACTTTAACAAATAACTTGTCACTTTACTCTAATTGTTAACATACAACTACATAATATAAATTTAAGCAATCTGTTATTAAGTAACCAATGTCAATGCTTAAAATAGATGTAAGCAGTTAATAAAAGAATTCCTTTCTTCACATACAATGATTGAAATCATAAAAATATTTGTAAGCAAATTGAAATACAGAAATTAGTGAGAATTATATTTAGGCAAGATGAATTACTTATACCAAGCAATTTAAAATACTAAGTTAATGTCTTTACACAATTACTAACTTAAACTCAAGATTATCTCCATCAAAAAGTAAACGAGTACATTCTGAAAATGGACATAAAATGTCTTGTGCTTAATCAAGCAATCATAATACTGAATTAATATTGCTAAGCCGCAATTAACTCAAGCAAACTTATTCTAGGAAATACTTAATGATTACATACAAAACACAAACTTATTCTTACACTCTACCGGAAATTAACAATCATCATCACTGTTAAGTCACACTTCCGTAGAGCTGAGATCTCGTAAAAGTAAATCATTAATTCCTTACTCTCTATGCTAACTCATTATATCAGTACTCTTAGAATTCAAATCTATATGTCTTCAATTATATCATTCTTCAAACTTGACAATCAAATCTATAATCATTCCATTATATGATTATTACTTCTAAAATGAACTTAGTCAAATACAATTCTTGGTCCTTTATATAGTCATACATCAATCAAGAAATACTTATAAACTACTTAATACACATTTTCCATAGCACATTCCCGTCCACCATGTTCCCCCTTAAACAAGAAACACTTAAACTGCTTCAATAGGGCTTACCCACAAATGCCACCAAAGTGACATGGCTGCAAGGTGCTACCAGGGATGACTTTCAAGACCAACTCCAAACTCCTACTCCTCCGTTGGTCTGTCTCGACCCGTCTTTTATCCCCGCTATGGGGGCCCTTCCTGTCACGCCCTAGCATTAATCATGAATATAATTATAATTTCTCTTCACTTATTCGAAAACTATCTGCGTCAGGACTTTCCTATGTCCCAGCAAATTTTCAACACTGTATTTATCACTTTAACTTTTGTCTATCTGCCTTCCGTGTTATTTTCTTGATACCCGACTTGAATATTGTGATATATCTAGTGATCGTCTCCAACTAGTTGTTTTCGTATTCGTGGCTTCTAGAAGCTTCTGTTAGTCATGGCGTGAACCACGCGCTCAGTTTGACGTCATGGGTCATCTTCCTGTTTACCATCTTTTCATCTGACCATTTTTTCTGGATTTCGCCCTCATCTTCGCCGTATTGTTCTATTTTCTGATGTTGCGACCGGATGGTGCGTCCGCTTTGCCTCGCGTTGTTTACGAATAATGCGTATCTGTCCACGACATTACCCTCCCCTTTGATGAGGCTGCGTCCCTGCAGCCTGAGGGGTGGAGAGGGAGGGCCCAGGAGAAGGGAGGAGATCCATGGCGTCGTCCCCTGGAGCAGGCGTCTGGGCAGTTGCGGAAGCATCGTCGCGACGTCGCCAGTAACGGCAAACTACTCCCAGCACACAGCTCAGATGAGAGAGAACGAAAGAGACTAGTCCTCCCATAACTGCAATGGCCAGTAGGTGCGTAGTGGATAGGTCGTCCTCTAGGGGCTGGATGCGGTGGCGAAGTTCATATTCCCGCAGAAGGTCTGTGGCTTCACCTTCACTCCGGGCTTGCACACGAAGGATCTCCAGTTTAGGTGTGGGCGGGGCGGATGCCAGAAAACTGCGGACTGCATCGGGAAGAGTAGAGTTGAGGACGGCTGTATTGTAGGTAACAGCAGCCCCCTGGGTCGTACTCTGGGCAGGAACAACAAAGTATCACTCCTGGCGGAGCAGGACTCCGGTAGTACAAGGAAACCAGAACCAGTCAGTTGGAGTCGGGTTCGGGTTCCATGTTGACCAGGGCAAGCGACAGACAATTGGAAAGGCTCGGGAGTTACGTATAAAAATGAACCTTCAACAGGAATTAACTGCGGGCAAAAAGTGCGAATCAATACAGAGTCACAATTAGACACGGGGTCTTGTCCAAGAAATCGGGAAGATAGACAGGAACGAGCTGTGGATGAGGAAAAAATAGGACCAATGTCTGTACATACATATAAGTGGTTGTGTTTTACACAGTTAAACATATCAAGGTCAGAGATCTCTAATTCTTTGTAATAATCTCTAGTGTGGCTAATGGCAAATAAAGGCTTAACATTAGAAAGGAGAGAGAAAAATCCCTCTCCAGTGGGAATGGGAATTGGAGTGGTTTTAAACAAGTCAAATATCATCTCTGGGTCACCTGCAAGTGGAATCTGAATATAGAGGATAACACCATCCTCAACTGATCTAGGAATCACCTTTATCACATCGTACCACAAGGACAGGTAGTCGGTGGTGACTGGAAAAAGGAGTTCCTTGCCACGGTGATAAATTCTGTAATAATGCAAGCAATTTATCACGTGGGAGTAAATATGGGTCAAGAGAGCCCTTTAATGAAGCAAGAAGTGCTCTCTTCAAGTTGGAAACATGAGTGGACATAGACACAAATGCTGTGTGGACCAAGGACGTAAAATGCACTGTTGCAACTGACTGTCTGAGACTAAAATTATCTTTCAGAATATCTTTCAAAAGAATCTTTGTATGATTTAATGCAGCTTCCATATTACTTATACTCTCATTTATAATGGAGATATCTTGTGAGTGGGAATCTAATATCTGATTATGGACATTCACTAACTTCGCCTGTTCTATATAACCATGGCGGAGTTTCTCAATCTGTGAGTGAATACGACCAATACGATTCTGTATTAAGAGCCATATCTGGAATGGGAATTTATATACTCAAGGGGTTTATCCATTACCCTTGGGAACTCAGGGACTCGGGATGAGGATCTTAAGGAGTAAGGATGGGATGGAATAGGTGGTGCAGGATTGGTGATAGGATTAGGAGCGGAAGCACCAGGAAGTGCCTCACCGGAGTTTTCACCTGCAGAAACTTGGTTAGTTCTTTCATTCACGCAATCTCTGTCACTCTCCATACCCATACTATCTTTCTCTTCATCTACATTCTCTAAAGCTAAAGCGTCAGCTTCCTCATCAATGTCAACGCCTTCTAAGTCTCTAAGAAGCCATTCTTCCCATGGAACATTATCTTGTTGCATATGAGAATGTAACGATTCATCTGGCAGTGGGTATGGGCGTCCCACATATGGGTTTTCATCAATAGAAATTTCACTCTCTGCAACAACTTTAACTCGGTCAATGTGCACATTTAAAACCTTACCAGTGCCTAAATTCCTTATCTTCAAAATAACAGGATTAATAATCTTTAGCACTCGGTAGGGACCTACATACAAAGGAGCAAACTTACGTGATTCTCCCGACTTTTTTACATTCTTTATGTACACCCTGTCACCCACAGTAAAGGGTCTGTTCAACTTCCTTGGTCCTGGTGCACAGGGGAGGGACATTGCAACCTCCCGTTGAACCAACTCAAATACCATGCCTGCAGTTGCTAACAACTTCTGTCTATAGTCATCAATATTATAGTAGCACCTTCCTGGTCTACAAAACTTAATAAAAGGCAGACATGGGTCTCTCAGGAATGTAAGGAAAAATGGGGTATCGCCAATAATGCGATGGTAGGCCGTGTTATAGGCCAATAAGGCTAGGGGTAACATCTCATCCCAACATGATGCAACATCATCTACCATGGTACGTAAGATTCTTATCAATGATCCATTAAATCTCTCTGCCATACCATTTGCAGCAGGGTGATATGGGGTTACTGTACTATGCTTTATTCCTAATATGGTTTGAACTCCTTGAAAAACTTCAGCTAAGAATTCACCTCCATTATCACTCACAACAGATTCAGGGGTCCCAAATATAGATATAACTTGTCTAACATATGCTTCAGCAACTTCCTTAGCACTTTTAGTCTTCAATGGAGCTGCAATGCCGTACCTTGTAAAACTATCGATTACGGTAAGAATGTATCTATGCCCGTGATCACTAACAGGTAAAGGACCAATTAGATCAAGGTGAACTCTCTGGAAAGGACGAGTTACCTCAGGATACTTTAAAATTGGTGCCTTGGCACATCGTGCCGGTTTGAATTTCAAACAAACCTTACATGACTTCAGAAACTTTTCAACATCTCTCACCATGGATGGCCAATATGCCATTCTCCGAAGGCGAGCTAAAGTTGCATTCTTTCCACCGTGTCCCGCAATCGGAAGGACATGGTTTAGCTTAATCACCTTGTGGACAAATGCGGAAGGAATGACTATTTGTCTAATCTTATGCGCATATTTATCCTGAAAAAGCCTATAGAGAAGACCATCTTCTCCTAATCTAAACTGCCCAACTGGAACTGGGAGTTTTGGTATAACCTCGGAATTACCTCTCAAGTATTCCTTCAACTTTCCCCATTTAACATCTTTGTTCTGAGCTACAGACAAGCTACGTAAGTTCCATTCTAGAACTTCATCTGCTCTGGTCCCATCATCTAAAGTAACAGCTCCAATAACTTCTTCGTCCAGTCTAATACGAGAGAGCGCATCTGCGACAACATTATCTTTGCCTGTGAGGTAGTCAACTTCAATATCATATTCAGCTACCTGCAATCGCCATCGAGCTACTCGTGTATTGTTGGAGTTAGTACTAAAGATATACTTCAGGGGTCTATGATCTGTCAAAATCCTTACTTTGTGCCCCAACAGCAGGGGTCTGTTTACTTTAAGACCATACACTATTGCAAGGGCTTCTCGTTCAAGGGTGCTATAATTTCTTTCTGCCTTATTTAAAAGTCTTGAGAAGAAAGACAAAGGTCTCAACCTACCTTGGTCATCCTCCTGTTGCAACACTCCACCAATAGCGTAATCACTAGCATCAGTGGTAAGGGAAAAGGGTCGAGAAAAATCAGGAAGAGATAACACAACTTCCCTAGAAATTACATCCTTAATCTTCACAAAGCTCATCTCGGCTTCATTATTCCAATCAATCAATTGAGAGGGTTTGGTTTTTCTCTTCCCCATCTTGGTTAGCTCATACAAGGGGCGAGCCATCTTGCTGAAATTCTCCAAAAATTTACGGTAATAATTTGCAAGTCCCAAGAAAGACTGTAGTTCTCTCAAAGTCTTCGGCCTAGGAAAATCCCTAATTGCCTTAATCTTTTGAGGCTGTGCCTTAATTCCTTCCTGGCTGACCACATGTCCCAGAAAATCCACTTCCTTTTGGAAAAAACGGCACTTTTCTAGTTTAACCCAATCACCCCGGATTTATGTTCTGTCCCTTGTAGGTTTTTGTGAATTTTGTTACATACAGATGGCTCCACATGTGCTCAGCCTCCAAGGAGTCTATCAGTAGGCCATACTGACTGATCTTGATTTCCCCATTCCTTGAATTGGCGGGAAATGCATTTTTCCTTTTATACAATTGATATCAATACTGTTATTATTGTTATTGATGTATGATTATTAAAGTATTATTAAAATCTTGTTAACATTTAAGACAATGAAATAATGCAAAAGATCCTTCCAAAAGTCAAGGTAAATGGTAAACAGGTGAGAAAGGTAGGACTAATAAGTGACCCCTTGATGACTAAGCACTTGTAGAGCCATCTATGTGTGAATGCAATAAATAAACCTGTGTTACAGTGGACATGGCATCTATTCTTGCCAAACGTGGCGATTGGGTTAAGAGAAAGTTTAGCTTTACTCAAGCGACGTACTACTTCTGTTAAGTTTGCTAGATGGCTATCCCAATCATGACCTGTAACCAAGATATCATCAAGGTAACACCATCCTACTTGACCTATAACCCCAGCAAGTACCTGGTTGATAATCCGTTGGAAACTAGCAGGAGCATCCTTTAAACCAAAAGGTAGTGTCAAATACTCATAACGACCCTCAGGAGAAGTGAAGGCAGTTTTCTCACAGGATGCTTCAGTTAATGGAATCTGGTGATAACCTTCACGGAGATCTAAAGATGTAAAAAATTTACTTTTTCCCATTTGCGCAAGAACTAAGTCAATATTTGGCAAGGGATATGTATCATTTAGTATTTGTTCATTTAATCGCCTAAAATCAAGACAAAGTCTTTTGGATCCATCTTTCTTTACTACAGGAACTAAAGGATGGTTATAGGGAGACTTACTGGGTCTTAGGACTCCTCTTTTTACAAGATCTCCAATTTTCTCACGGATCTGTTCATGGTATTTCAGGGGTATGGTGTAGGGCCTGGTGTATACCGGCTTACCTTCTGTAATAATTTCATGAAAGAAAGTGTTGGAAATAGTAAGTGGTTCATCTTCTAAAGAGAAAACATTTGGATATTTATATATTAAATCCCTTATAGCTTCATATTCCTTACTACCCATATGGAATGTTTTTTCCACTTCTTTTAAAAGTTTATTAATTCTGGTAGTACCGTCATCCAACCTTTCCTCTTTTAAAACGGAACCTATCGTATTTCCATCATCTTCTGTGAATGATTGGGTCATCAAAGGTCTGAGGGTACCTACCTTTCTCTTTCTGATAACTCCTACAGGGGTCTTTCTGATATTCACATATGGGAGACTTACCTCCTTTTGTCCAGCTGGCACATGTACAATTCCCGAGAAAAATATAGATGCATCTGCATTATCTTCAGAGGGCTCAAATAGATACGATTCCCCACCTTGAAACTTCCTGTCTCTAATTATTGCCTGCTTGGTGCCATAAGAATTAGGAGCTACATCACAGGTCTCTGAAAATACCACTTCATATGCATTTATATTCTTCTTTTTCCCTGTCTTAGTTAACGTACAGCTACAATAGTCTGTCTTTGTTAATTTTGGGTCTGATGCTTGGGAGGACTCTTTCCCCGGTATGGAAGATCTAATTCCACATATAATTATTCTACTTTTTTCTTCCGACCTGGAGCGAGGGGACTCTCGGTGAGGTTCATTTTCTATGGGGATTTCCTTACCATCAATGGTTACTGTCCAGGGGCTAGATGTAATTGTTAATTTGTGAGCCTGAGCAAAATCACACCCCAGTAATGCATCTATTCCCTCAAATAAATTTGTAACTATAAATGTAACATCACTAGTAAAACTGCCAAAAGTGATTGTCAAAGTAATCTCACCCCATACTGGTAAAGGGTTACCCCCCACTCCTTGTATTTGAACATCAGAAGGTTTGATTTTCCAAGCTAGCCCCATTTTTATTAATTTTTCTCGTGACATGACTGATACTCTGGCTCCCGTATCTAATCCTACATGGATCTCAAGAACTATTCCTGTTTCACAGTGAAACAGAGATCACCTATACGTCTCACCGTCCTTTCCGACATTTCGAGTG
>NC_051401.1:25647429-25649929 GCF_015228065.2 Penaeus monodon | reverse complement strand
GGCTTGAGTAAACCATGACACACACACACACACACACACACACACACACACACACACACACACACACACACACACACACACACACACACACACACACATAAACTCACACACACTCACAAAAACACACACACACTCACACACATGCCTATTCCTGTATACATATATTCGTTAGTGAAACCATTTCTCACCTGCTCCAAACCTCAGCCTTTTCTGCATATGTGATGACACTGTCGAGCATTACTTTCCTATAGAGAATTAGGCATTACATAGTAGTCCAACATAGTAGTCTTTCGTTTCCAATTGTCAGTTTCCTATATTTTAAACTATTATCCATTCTCTGAAAAGCTTCTTACGCTATGCCTGTATGTTTTCGGAATTTCAGATCACATTTTCCGTCTACCAGATAGAACCTTTCTGACTTTGACACTATACTTTGGGGTTGTCTTTAACAGATGGTGGCAGACTCTGCTGTATCTGCTAACTACCACATTCATGAATTCTTTTAACCTTCTTTGCTTATGTTCCATCAGTACAGTGTACATTGTTCGTGCTATGTCCGACAGTAATAAATCTTATTAAGCCCTCTTTTTTAATAATAATAATTACGCTCTACAATAAATCTAGTGAGAAACCACGGTCCTGTCGCACTCCTTCTATTGTGGTGTATTTACTCAACCTATTCTCAAAACTCGTACAAGCCGTTTGAAAACTATTTATAAAACCTTGCCATATATATCAAGCTTTTCAAACACAGCAGAAAGTTGAGCTTTACCAAATGCCTTCGTGTAATCAATAAGACACGGCTATAAGGTCTACTGCTACTCTAATATGAATCTGACTATATATTTTTTTTTCTTTATGAGTTATCCTGAGAAAATAACATTACACTTTTTCAATTCTTGTCGTATTTTCAGTGCTATTTTCGTTTTGTTGCTGACTAACCTGATTGTCCAATGAAGTTGGACAATTGACGTAAACCCTCTGGTATTTCGCCTCTGCGCTTCGCTTCATGTATTTTTTTAGTAATTTCTCAGTCCCAAATTTTGGGCACCACTGTTATTCTTTCAGGTTTTAGTACCTCGGGTACATCCGTAGTTTTGTGTATCGTATTTTTCTCTCCTCAGTTGACGTGGAAATCTTCTTAAGTGTATTTAGTTCACCTTTTTTCATAACTTCTTTTTCTGTAGATTATGTACACCGAGTTGAAGAGCATTCATGCAATTCTTTTTTTTCTATGTATGTGTTTTCAATTTCTCAATCTCTGCATTTTTATTATGCTTACCCCAGATCTGAAGCGACAAGATAATAATTGAGAACAGGAGCAGGACGGCCAGGGAGTCACGGGACAGCGTGTGTTGGGTCCACGGGAACAAGATCCGGATCATATGACGCGATCTCAGTGCCTATGGAGGAGAAGAATGGGACAGAGGATGAAGATGATGAGACTCGCTAGAAGGAGAAGAAAGATGAGAAAGAGAAGGGGTAAATGGAATAAGGAAATAGATAAATTCAACAAGGAAGCGCTGGAGGGGGCAAGGTAGGTCGATAGATTAGGAATGATGATGAAGAAAATGGATAAAGGAGAGATGGGGAGGAAGAAAATGGAGAAAACAAGACGAGGGGATAAGAACAGAAAAACATCTAAGGGGATAGGAAGAAGAGAGGAAAAAAATGAAGAATAGAAGAAGGAGACATAGAACGTATAGTATAACGAGACAACAAAGAATTTTAAAACTATGAAAATAAGTCAGGAATATGAAACAAAAATATGATGTGTAAAAGTAGGCAAGCAGATCCCGAACCAGAATAAAGAATTCTAGTTGTTAAAATGAGAACATTGACATGCATTTTAAGGGAGTTTGGCTTTTCCTTCCACTGCCGTCATATTAAGGGAAAATAAAAACATGTCCGTCTGTTAATACAGGTACAGACGGCCAAAAATTCCTATCAAGGACAACAGCATCGTCGACACGGAGATCAGGCTCGACTGGCACGTGCGTTGGGTCCAGAATATTGTTAAACTGAACAAGATCCTGAACATATGGGGTGATCTCAGTGCCTCTGGAGGACAGTTATGGGATTGAGGAGGAGGAGGAGAAGGGATAACGAAAGGAAAATGAGAAGGAAGGTATACAAAGAAAGGGGGGGAGAGAAGGAGGAAAAAGAGAGAAAGGGGGAGGGAGGGAGGAATAGGAGGGAAGGATAAAAGGATAGATGAAGGAGGGAGATAAATGAGAAAAGGACAAGAGGGAGGAGAAAGATGCAGAATGTGGTATAAGGAATAAGAGGAGGAGAGGGAGCGGAAAAAGAAAAAGAGCTATTAAAATAGAAAGAGAATATACAAAGATTAGGGAAAGACCAGGGGGAAATGGAAGACAGCGTGCGAGAGAGATAAAGGGGAAGGTTGTTGACAATGTGATCAATGACCAGACTGAAATCGAAAAGTTTTGAAAGTAGTCAGAAAAAAATATCACTTTCTCTCAATACTTTCTCTCTACTG
>NC_051401.1:25619929-25637429 GCF_015228065.2 Penaeus monodon | reverse complement strand
TTATTTAGATAATACCAAGGGAACAAACACATCCTATTATCGGTATTATTGAAATTAAATCTAACACTGAGACTGACCGTAACATTCCCAGACTCTTACTTTCCATGCAATTTCCTTCCCAACTTATTGATAAAGACAGCAGAAAGAATGTAAAACAACATTTCCAGGAGCTCTCATGACGTGCACCGAAAGAAAACGACGCTAAATTTGACGCGATTGTAGAGGATGACGTATGAGAGGAAAACCAAATGAGCTATTGAGAATAGTACTTGGACGTGACGTGACGATAGGCACTAATGGCGAGTTATTTAGAACCAATAAGAATTTTACTAGACAACCACTTGAAATAGATGCAGGACCCAGGGGAACTCAGATGGAATTAAATTAGTTTCATTAGAACCTGGAATAATCTTTTTTTTTTCAAAAATTAGATAGTGGAGCCAGCGTCAAAGTAATCCGTAGAAATATGTTTGATTTTTTTTTTCTGTATTTAATTTTTCTCTTTTAACGTCCTCCCTATAAATTCATAATAAAAGTTTCGACTCCTCGACATGCTTAATTATTGAGAAAATCTCACAGTGTCTAGTAAGGACGAAAAATAAATACTTGATGAACCAAGATCATGCTCACGCACGCACGCACACACACACACACACACACACACACACACACACACACACACACACACACACACACACACACACACACACACACACACACACACACACATACTTAAGTGTATTTCATATTAATGACTGTTTTTCTCCTTGAATTCTGTCCAAACAACTCTTATCTCCGTTTACTTCCACGAAATCGCGTGACTAATCCATCACCCTCTTCCTTGGCATGGTCTTCGTGGAAATAGAATTATCACGGTATTTGCAAGAGAGAGAGAGAGAGAGAGAGAGAGAGAGAGAGAGAGAGAGAGAGAGAGAGAGAGAGAGAGAGAGAGAGAGAGAGAGAGAGAGGAGAGGCGCAAGAGTCGAGTCTTCCTTTTGGAAAATCGTTTCAAAAGTTTTCCGTCCATTAAATAATAGAATTACATCTGGTTGCTCTATATCCAGAATATGTGCTACGTTTCTAGTGTATGAACTTATGAGGTTCTGAATGTATATCAAAATGTTCTAAATAATTCCAGCAATACTTGGATAAACGCAACAATAGATAAGCTTGTTCATGGTGCTCTCCCAAATCCACAGAAATGCAGACGAGGAAATATGATAATCCATTACATGTGCCAAAGCTGAGACTGGGAAGAAAAAATCATAGGAGGGTAAAGGAATTATGCAGAGAATGTTGTTTGGGTTGTCTTTTCAGGTAATTCTTGTTAGTAAGGAACAGCATTACATATATTTCTTTCGGAAACTCTTGCTCTTAGTGATAAATAATTTACATATTTTCCAGGTATTTTATAAGGTTTCAGAATCAGTCTGCCGGTATAATGTGCTTATGTGGAAGAAGATGTTAAAAAGTAATAATAATAATAATAATAATATAATTTGCAGTACATAATAAATATAGGACACTTTCATTCGTCTATACATGCATAGCATCGGGTTTCATATATTAGCACTGGTTTTAAGAGTAAAACATCTGTATGCTGAAATGACATCGTCTGGCGAGTTGAGAAAAGAGTTCATGATAATTTTCAACATTACTAGTGTATGTAATGGCAATATTGAATGCACACTATTTGGTGTCCGATCCCCCCCCCCCCCCATTACTACAGCAAATAAACTAATCAGCTTTGCGTATTAGGATAATTACAATGTTCTATTTTCAGTTTTACCTTTACCGCTACTAAAATTATTGCTATGAGCTAATAGTTACAAATATTGCAGTCACCATCATCATCATTAAAATCATTATTCTTATAGCAGTAATGATGGTGATGATGATAATGATGGTGATGATGATAATGATGGTGATGGTGATGGTGATGCTGATAGTTATGATAACAACAATAATAATGGTAATAACTATTATTATTATTTGTATTACTATTATTATCATCACTCTTACTATTGTTCTTGCTGTTATTGTTGCTGTTGGTGGTGGTGTTCTTATCATAATCATCACTATTATGATTATGATCATCATTATCATTGCTATTATTATCGTTGATGTTTGTATTATTAATGATCTCTCCCTCTTAATCTCAGACCATTCGGGCAAGATTTGAACTAATAGGTTGGGTGACCGACCCTCATAGTCTTCACCCCGTGCGTTACCCTTGTAACACGGCGGCCGCCTAATGTGTTTATTATTAACAGTAATATTAATAGTAATAGCAGTAATAGAAGTAGTTTCGTTTGATTATTATTATTATTATTATTATTATTATACTATTCTAAGTAAAATAATAATATTATTATTGTTGTTGTTGTCTTCGTTTTATTCTCATTGCCCATGACATATAATTACGAATATCATAATCATAACCACTATTATTATTATCATCATCACTAATTATTATTATCATCACTAATTACTATTATTATTAGTCCTATCCCCCCCCCTAACGGGAGCCGCCTTGCTGCGGAGGCGGGGGGGGCTTGAGGTCCCAATGGTCTGGTGAGCCAGACCAGAGGGATACCCATACTGGAGGGGTCACCAGTGAGGGATGAGACAAAATGGCTTCCTGGTGCACCAGGGCTTAAGTGCACCCACCCCTGGTTCATTCCAACTTGGACCAGGGAGAACTCTCCCACGTGTGTTTGCCGTGCGTGGCATCCTGTCTTACTAGGAGATAGGAGTCCTGGAGTTAGCAATGCACCAAATATGGCTGGGATCAAGCAGGCACAGTTCAGTCGGTACATCAGTACTGTATTAGTGGCTGCATATATTTCCTCACTACCCCTGTAGCTGTTGGGAGATTTTGAGACCCAACTAAGCTTCCACTCGTTGGAGTCCATGGTGGGTGGGTGGGGGGGGGGGGCGTGAATAAATGAAGAATTCTAATTTGTAGTTCTACAAATTTGCAAAGAACTAGCTCCCTCCCTGACGACTTACGCAATCCCTGGCGATTCCCTCTGGAACGTCACATATTGTCACTCTGGAACCTCTCCAGCTTCCAAAGGGCAATAATGGGAATCATAAGGGTTCCCGGGCTTACAAACCAGTTAAGCAGGAGAAAAGTCTTCCTCAATCCATTAAAGAAATCTTACCTGGTAAATATGAAAGTATCTCATATAGTAAGTACCTAGTAGTGAAGACCATTGATGGTGTATCCGTCATGGATAGTTGAGGTGTGTCAACATCATCCCTGCATTACTCCACAGCAAGATGGTAGCTTAATAGTTGAGGTTTCGTCACCAGACGAGAGTGACCATCTATGTGTGCGATATGCTATATTCCTAGGGCTCAAGTTTCATGTCCTTCCTAACAGGAGCTGCCTTGCCGTGGTGGGGGGCTTGAGGTCCCAATGATCTGGTGAGCCGGACCAGAGGGCAACCCATACTGAAGGGTTCACCAGTGAGGGATGAGACAAAATGGCTTACTGGTGCATCAAGACCTATGAGAGGAGATGGTGCACCCACCCTTAGTTCATTCCATCTTCAACCAGGGAAAAATCTCCCACGTGTTTCCCGTGCATGGCATCCCGTATTACTAGGAGACAGGAGTCCTGGAGGTTGAGCGATGCTGCACGCTGTGCCCTGCAGCTAGCAACACTTCTCTTTGGTCCTCTATTCTGGTTAGACAGGTGGCTCGATCAAGGCCCGCTCAAGTCAATTGGCTAGGGTCAAGCAGGCACTGTTCAATTGGTACATCAGTACTGTAGTAGTGGCTTCATATATTTCCTCACTACCCTTGTGGCTGCTGGGAGATTTTGAGCCCCAAGCTCAAAATCTCCCAGCTTCCCCTCGTTGGACTCCATGGTGGGTGGAGGGGTGAGGAAATGAAGAATTTTGATTTGTATGGTTTCTACAAATTTACCAAGATCTAGCTCTCTCCCTGATGACCTACACAATCCCCTGGCCATTCCCTCTGTAACGTCACATGTTGTCACTCTGGAACCTTTCCAGCTTCCAAAGGGAAAGAATGGGAATCGTAATGGTTCCTGGGCTCCTAAACCAGGGTAGAAAGAGAAAAGTTCTCCTCAATCCATTAAAGAAATCTTGCCTGGTAAATATGAAAATATCTCATATAGTGAGTACCTAGTATTGAAGACCAATTGTCTTTTCCCGAGAGGTATTCTGAGGAGAAACTGTTAGAGGAACTAAAAAAATTTAATGTAGCGGCAGTAAAACATTTTAAGAAGAAAGTTGTTTGGAACAGTGAACAGCAGCTCTCCTTCTAACTTTTGAAACGTTAGTCCTTACAGAATCAGTTAAGTTGGCATGGTACCACCTCAAGGTAAAGCCATATGTGCCCAACGCTATGCAGTGCTAACACTGCCAGGGTTATGGGCATGGATTGATTTATTATCTAAAATTATCTGCTGCGTTAACAGCTAAGGTCATTAGCGGCGAATACCTTGTTAAATAGAAATATTAAAATGTTTAAAACTTTAAAAATCTATCAATAAATATCTTGCAAATAACAATAAATAGATTAAAAATCAAAGCATAAGTATTATGCTCTAAGTGTATAAAATTATTGCATAAACATCATGCATAATTAAATTTTATTGAAAATATTAGTCTCCCTAAGGGAACTAATAAGACCCTCTGTGTCACAATCCTCCCCCGATACATTTTTCAGTGTATATGGGGGAGACAAGTACATACATCTTTGGTTTGAGAATGTTGCACATCTTTCCGCTACATAGCGACTGTTAATAGCTCTTGGCATCCCTTACAAAGTGCTTCACTTTTAGCCATCATCGGTCCATGAATCAGTCTTGTGTGCCCGATTCTTAATGTCGTTAATACAACTTTTACTTTTCGGTTGGGGTGGATGCTGGTCACCCAACTGCCAAGGTCATCTGTAATCTCTTGCAGTTTTTTTCTAGAGGTGTGCCTCCAATGTTCCTTCCATTTATCGTGAAGACAACTGATGCTGGGTTTCAGGTCGGTGTATGGGAGAGGAAACGAGCATCACAGGGATGAGCAGCAGCTGCCTTGGCCTTCCGATCAGCTTGCTGCCACCTAACATAGTGTTATATTTTTCTCAGAGTGGTTAGATGCCTTCAGTGTCACGACCTCCTACTAACAGGGGTGCCCAATAGGGCGGCGTGCCCATGGCATCATCGCCGTACTGACCTAAACCACTGCGCTCATGACCCCATAGCTGACCTGAAGCTGTACAGACACTCTACTTCGAGTCCCGCTCGCATGTGGCTTTCTCCCAGGGGCCACCCTCCAGGGCCTTCACCTTGCTGGGCGTATCCACTGCCTGGGTCCCTTCTTCTGCACAAGCTGGCCATTCCAACCTCAGTCCACACTACACTACCAAGAATCTTTCATCAATAAACATTACCAAACAGACCGTGCATTTTACAAGTACCTGACACTTTTTATGTGTTGACATCAGTGGAAGCCAATGTTGAACCTCCCTCACTACTGGATGTGATGAGTTTAAGCTCTTGATTGCTTGCAAGGCATTACGAGATTCACAATATATTGCAATAGAACTGTTCATAAGATCTCTAGTAATCTTGACTGCTGCAAGAATGGCATGTAACTCTGCAGTGAAGATCGAGGCTGCTAGAGAAAGACTGCCAGATGCAGTTTTCCTTCTGCTCACTGCTGCAAAGCCCACACCATTTTCAGATTTCGAACCATCTGTATATTTTGCATCTGATCCTTGGTACTGAGAAGTGTGTTGAAGAAATCTTTCTCTGACTTCTGCTTCGGACTTCTCCCCTTTCTAAATTCCTATTAAATATCAGCTCGGCTTAATTAATTCTAATTCTCCTACCATAAGATGTAATGAATGAGGTGGTTCTCAGCTCTCAGCATACAGGGACCCCACAGGTAAAAGCGCCAGTATAGATTCTGAGAGCTTCATTATGAGCCCAACATCTGGAGAGCAGTTGGAGTTGCAGATGAATAAGAATCACATCCATAATCAAGCTTACTGCAAATAAGTGATCAGTAAAGCCATAGAAGTGTTGTGCAGTATGCACCCCTAGATAGATGTGAAACATCTATAAGTGCTTTTGTAGCCTTCACTTTTAATAGTTTGATGTGAGGTACCCATGTTAGCCTTGAGTCAAAAATTAGACCAAAGTATTTCACCTCTTGGACAAATTGCAAAGGGTTTGCTCCTAAATAGAGAGAAGGATGAAGCTTTCCTCGTTTGTGGAAATGTATAGCCATGGTCTTGCTTGGAGAAAATTTGAACCCATGGTATGTTGTCCACTGTACAAACTGATTTATTGCAGTCTGCATGTGTCCTTGCACATCCTGTAAGCTTCCTCCTGAGCAGTACAATGTAAAGTCATCCACATAGAGATTACATGAGACAGCACTTGGAACAACCTTTACAATGTCATTTATAGCAATGGCAAACAGGGTCACACTTAAGACACTCCCAGGTCTTTTTGTAAATGATCAAGGTTACAATGCTGGGGCGTCGTTTCAACTGCCTTAATGCAGCTTTTCTTGCTCTGACAGCTTGGCATTCATCAGACCACCATGGTACTGCCCACTACTTTTGGGAATGGTTACTTTTGCTGCAAGGTGAATTCGTGATGTGAAGTGATTAACAGCATCTTGAATACACTGGAAATCACTCACAGATCCTTGAAATACTGCAGTTAATCTAAAAAGATTCCAGTCCACATGTACAAGTTGCCATCTCTGCACTCCATTGGCTGAAATACCATTCACCTCCTCCAAAAGTATTGGAAAGTGGTCGCTTCCATGTAAGTCTTCCATGACCTGCCAAGAGAAGTTCAACTGAGAACCAGTTGAGCCTATTGATAGGTCTATATTGGAGAATGTCTCAATTTGAATTTGGAAATGTGTGGGAGAATCACTTTTCAGTAAAACTGCATCTACTCTTAAGAACAAGGACTCCAAGGCCCTTCCTCGAGGGTTGCACAAAGTGTCTCCCCAGAGTTGATGCCAACCATTAATCTCCCAAGAGTAAAAATGGATGTGGCAACTGCCCAAGTAGATCTTCCAAATCATTTATGTTGAGATTATGTGGAGGAAAGTAGATGGATGCAACAGTGTAAGGTCGTGTCAAGACTATTCCCACGGCCTTCACCTGCAGTGTTCTCTGCAGGTGGATGGCCTGGATGGGAATATCCTGATATACCATTACTGCTACTCCTCCATGAGGTCCATTGTCAAAGGTCCCATAATGGGCCTGAACTTGGAATCCTCTCGGGGAAATGGGACGATTTTCCCTGGTCATAATCTGTTATAGGTAAACACAAACTGGATTACATGAAGCTATCAGATGTTGCAGTTCTTCCCATTTTGTATGAATTCCTTGACAGTTCCATTGGATTAGGGTATCCAGTTCTTCAGATTACTTCTTCATAAGCTGTTTGGCAGCACCTGTGGTAAGGTTTGCCCCACACCTTTAGGCTGTCCCCTTTCAGGATCCTGGGAGTTCCTTTTTAAGGTTTGTTTACCTATGGAACTAGTTTCCACAGGCTTCCTATGGACAGGCTCAGGATTTCTCTGCCTGGGCAAAGGACGAACCTGAGCCTTTGCTTCAGGGGCATTCTGTCTAACAGCAGAGGCCCCTGTGAATGTGGTGCCAGCTGGAGCTGTCACTGTTAAGGCCCCTGGAGCCCTTCCTGATGGCTCCAAAGACCCCACTCTTAGATGAGTCTTTTGAACAGGCTCAGGATTCCTTTGCCTGGGCAAAGGGCATGCCTTAGCCTCAGGGGCATTCTGCCTAGCAGAAGAGGCCCCTGTGGATGTGGCAGTTGGAGCTGTCACTGTTGAGGCCTCTGGAGCCTTAACTGATGGCTCCAAAGACCTTACCTTGGGAGTAGGAGTCTCTTCAATAGACCCCTCACTCCTACTCCTTTTCTCCGGATGTTGGACTCGGTTCATAATAAAGCTCTCAGAATCTGTACTGGGGTTTGAAATTAGCCAATCCTATGATAGGAGAATGAGGAATCTAGTGGAAGATCTAAATCTCACTAAGGTTCTGACTGTTGGAATTCCCCATTTCCACCCTTGGACTAATTAAGTAGAGCTGGATTTGGTCAGAATTGGGAGAGGAGAGAGATTGGAAGCAGAAGTCAGAGAGAGATTTCTTCAGAACATTTCTAAATCAGGGATCAGATGCAATATACAGATGGTTCAAAGTCTGAAAATGTTGTGGGCTTTGCAGCAGTGAGCAAAAGGAAGACTGCATCTGGCAGTCTTTCTCTAGCAGCCACGATCTTCACTGCAGAGTTACATGCCATCCTTGCAACAGTTAAGATGACTAGATATCTTACAAACCATTCTATTATAATACAATGTGACTCTCGTAGTGCATTGCAAGCAATCAAGAGCTTAAACTCATCATATCCAGTAGTGAAGGAGGTTCAAGATTGGCTTCCACTGATGTCAACAAAGATAACTCTATGTTGGGTGCCAGCACATGTTGGTATCAGTGGGAATGAGCGAGCTGATCAGAAGGCCAAGGCAGCTGCTACTCAGCCCTGTGATGCTTGTTTTCCTCTCGCATACACCAACCTGAAACCCAGCATCAGGAGTTGTCTTCGTGATAGATGGAGGAAACAATGGAGGTATACCTCTAGAAACTCACTGCCTTGGCAGTTGGGTGACCAGCATCTATGCCAACCGAAAAGTAGAAGTTGTATTAACAAGACTAAAAATCGGGCACATAAGACTGACTCATGGACTTTGTGAGGGATGTCAAGTGCCATTAATGGTCGCACGTGTAGAGGAAAGATGTGCAACATTCTCAGACCAAAGATGTATATACTTGTCTCCTCCATATACACTGAAAAATGTATTGGGGGAGGATTGTGACATAGAGGGTCTTATTAGTATCCTTAGGGAAGCTAATATTTTCAATAAAATTTAATTATGCATAATATTTATGCAATGATTTTATACACTTAGTGCATATTATTTATGCTTTGATTTTTAATATGTTTATTGCTATTTGTAAGATATTTATTGATATATTTTTAAAGTTTAAATATTCTAATATTTTTATTTAACAAGGTATTCGCCGCTAATGACCTTAGCTATTGACATGGCAGATAATTTTAAATAATCAATCAATCAATCACTCCTACTCCATTTCTGGTGAAACAATTCACCAGAGGCAGTTTCAGCAATTGGGGACTGAGTTTTAAAAGAAGTGGCAGAGTGTGTGGTGTAAGAAGCACCAGAGGGTAAGGGTTGGTGGAAAGGAGGATGGGCTAGAACCGAAGCAAAGGACCTACCTGGCTGTGCAAACAGCACATCGCTTTCCCTCTGGAAAACTTCACTTTCTCCTTGCTCCTTATTACCAATTCTTCTTTTTCAAATTTGTATCTTTTACATTGCTTTGAAGAAGCTTCATGAGTTTCTTTCAAGCATATTGGATCTGGACAGCTGTCATCTCCTTGATGACCTGTTGTACCACACTTTACACATACTCTCGGTTGTCCATTTTCTTTAAAACGGCAAGAGTTGGCTCCATACTCATAAATCTGGCAGTGGAAGCACTGCATAGGGTTGAGCATATATGGCTTTACCTTGAGGTGGTACCATGCCAACTTAACTGATTCTGGAAGGACTAACATCAAAGTTAGAAGGAGAGCTGGTGTCGACTGTTCCAAACCATCAACTTTCTTCTTAAAATGTTTTACTGCCACTGCATTAATATTCTCCTCAGAATATCTCATCAGGTCTCAGGTAAAGACAATTCCCTTACACTGATTGAGGGTTTTGTGAAGAGTCTTGTCTGGTAACAAAAACTATCAGGCTACCATCTCACTGTGGGGTACTTAATGTACTTAAAAAATATCAAGATCCATGACTGATACACCATCAATGGTCTTCACTACTAGGTACTTACTATATGAAATACTTTCATATTTACCAGGTAAGATTTCCTTAATGTATTGAAGAGGACTTTTCACCTTCTTACCTGGTTCGGGAGCCCAGCAACCATTACAATTCCCATTCTTGCCCTTTGGAAGTTGGAAAGGTTCCAGAGTGACAACATGTGATGATCCAGAGGGAATGACCAGAGGACTGCATAGGTTGTCAGGGAGAGAGCTAGATCTTTGTAAATTTGTAGTAATCATACAAATTTAGATTCTTTATTTCCTCACCCCTCCATCCACCATGCAGTCTAATGAGGGGAAGCTATACAGGTTGAGCTCAAAATCTCCCAACAGCCACAGGGGTAATGAGGAAATATACACAGCCACTATTGCAGTACTAATGGCAGTCTTGGGACCTATGCACTACCAACTAAACAGTGCCAGCTTGACCCTAGTCATATTTGACCAGCCAACTGACTTGACCAGGCCTTGATCAGGCCACCTGTCTAACCAGAATAGAGGACCAAAGAGGTGTGTTGTTCGTTGCAGGGCACAGCGTGCAGCACCACTCAAGCTCCAGGACTCCTGTCTCCTGTTAATATGGGAAGCCACACATGGGAGAGTTCTCCCTGGTCCAAGATAGAATGACCCAGGGGTGGGTGAACCGTCCTATCTCATAGGTCTTGGTGCACCAGGAAGCCATTTTGTCTCATCTCTCACTGGTGACCCCTCCAGTATGGGTAGCCCTCTGGTCTGGCTTACCAGATCATTGGGACCTCAAGCTCCCCCACCACAGCAAGGCGGCTTCCGTTAGGGAGGCATCTTTTAGATCTTGTATCAATACAGAGTCCATCGAGCCAATTGGCTCTTCTGACCATCGAAGTCTAACTTGTGAGAGCGAGCTGGACTTTCCAATACCCTACTATATGCTCACTTGTCCTCTTAAAGTCTAGAATTAATTGGCATGGTGTCTACCATGCTTTAGATTGCATTGTTTGGTGAGATGTTTATAATGCTCCTTTTCCTGTTAATGCTCTGATTTTGTTATTGTTAGACAAGATTTGTACCCAGCAAAAGTCTGAATTGTACTCATGATAAAGCATGGTTTAATGAACGATGTTATCAGGCACGTAGGGACAAACATACTGCTTACAAACTGTAGGCTGCTAACCACACTCATCCTTGTTAGGACCTTGATATTGCCTAATGTTTTTCCACATTGACTTTGGGTGGTAGCCCTGCCCATTATCCAGTCCATGCAGGTGTTGAAAAGTGTTAGAGCAAGGACACAGCCTTACCTCACCCCTGAGCTAACAGGAAAGAAGTTTGAGAGGCTTCCACCTCACTTTACAACACTTTCAATACTGGTATATAGGCTTGCTATTGGGCCAATAATCTGTGTAAGAATACCCGAGTCCCAGGATCCCCCCTAGCAAGTCTCGATGTATGGAGTCAAATGCCTTCTTGAGGTCAATGTAGGCTGCAAGCAACCCACAACCAAATGGTTTAATGAACGATGTTATCAGGCATGTAGGGACAAACATGAGGTCTGGTCTGCTAACCACACTCATCCTTGTTAGGACCTTGATATTGCCTAATGTTTTTCCACACTGACTTTGGGTAGTAGCCCTGTCCATAACCCAGTCCATGCAGGTGTTGAGAAGTGTTAGTGCAAGGACACAGCCTTGCCTCACCCCAGAACTAACAGAGAAGTCTGACAAGCTTCCACCACACTTTACAACACTTTCAGCACTGATATATAGGCTTGCTATTAGGCCAGTAATCTGTGTCAGAATACCAGAGTCCCAGGATCCCCCCTAGCAAGTCTCGATGCATGGAGTCACAACTGCGAGATTACTCTGGACCTTCGTCGATGTTTACCTCACTCTGTGAGGTGGGACTAGGTCCTTCCCGATTGGCTCGTACGCCTTGTGGGGAACTAGGGTATCGGGCCCTTACATTGGCGCGGCAAATAAAAGGAGCACCAGCCAAAAATTCAGCAGTTGTCCCGTGACTTTTGACTTGTGTGCTCCCTTCTTCCATGTGACCTCGCCTGCTCCGCTGGATCCTCTCTCTCCCCCACGCTTCTGTCTGTACATATTTTATTATGTGTCTGCATTGTAGTTTAATTTAGTGCCTTTTGCAGTAAACCCTTTTTGTATGTTTCCTCTGGTGTGTTTCCGTTGACCCTGACCACTCTGATTCCTTCGTCCTTTTTATAAGTCGAACCCTGACAGAGTCAAATGCCTTCTTGAGGTCAATGTAGGCTGCAAGCAACCCACAACCAAACTAATGATGGCATTTCACAATTACTTCAAGTACTAATATATAGTCTATTGTTGACTTGCCAGGTATCAATCCAGACTGCTCCAGTCTCTGGTGCCTTAGTAGGTGGTCGTGAATCCGTTTCAGAAGAATGCAGGCGAAAACTTTTCCTGGTATGCTGAGCACGGTAGTACAGTACAGTCCCAACAATCCCCTTTCCCCTCCCAGAGAGGGATGACCAAGCTCCTCAACAGGTTCATCCCAAGCCTTTAGAAGTTCAGCAGGGATATCACATATGCCTGTGGCTTTCCGACACTTCACCTTGGAAATTGCCATCCTAACCTCCGTTAAGGTAGGAGGTCCCTCTGATGGGTAGGTCCAGCAAAAGTATTGTGATACCACTTGCATCCAAGCTAACTGTTGGAGAGTCTACCTGGTACAACTGCTCAAAATACTAAGCCCAATGTTCATGAACCCCAACATGATCTGAGATGATCTGTCATCCACTGAGCAGACTGCAGTCATCTGTTAGGAGGGTTTAGGGTTCAGCTTTCTCAGGGCTTGGTAGGCAGGGCGAAGGTCTTTTACCAAGAAATGGCTTCAACCTCCTCCGCAAGATTCCTGATGAACTGTTCCTTGTACCTTGTGAGCAGTGTCTGACCTCTGTGCACCAAAGAGCGATGCAAGACCTGATTGCCATTCAGCCGAGCAATGCGACACACTTGAGTGACTTCCAATGTCTCCAGGGAGATGGAATTCTGCCATGGCGTTTGCTAATGGACTCCTGCGCTGATTCCAATGTTTCATGCTTGAAAAACTCCCACAGAGCAACTGGGTCTGTCAGGTTATTGAGTTCTGTGAATCGATCAGAGACTGCCATGGTGAACCAATGGGCACACTCCTCCTCCTTAAGTCTGTCCAAGTTCAAGATTGGCTTACACTAATGTCAGCACATAAAAAGATATCTTTGTGTTGGGTGCCAGCACATATTGGTATCAATGGGAATGAGCGAGCTGATCGGAAGGTCAAGGCAGCTACCGCTCGGCCCTGTGATGCCTGTTTTGCTCTCTCACATCCCATTTTGAAACCCGGCATCAGGAGTTGTCTTTGTGATAAATAGAGGGAACAATGGAGGCATTGTCCCTCCAATGGCCACTCTGAAGTGTTTCACTTGGACAGACTGAGAGAGTAGGAGTGTACCCGCGGGTTCACCATGGCAGTCTCTGATCGATTCTCAGAACTTGATAACATATAAACAAACCCATAAACAAACTGGGAGAGATTAGAGATGACTTTGGGTGACCGACATCGATTCCAAACGACAAGTAGAAGTTATATTAACAAGACTAAGTATCAGGCACACAAGACTGACTCATGGGCCAGTGATGGCTAAAAGTGAGTGAGGGATGCAAAGAGCCATTAACGGTCGCACATATAGTGGAAAAATGTGCAACATTCGCAGACCAAAGGCGTATATACTTGTCTCCCACATATACAATAAAATTGCATTAGGTGTGGATTGTGATACAGAAAGTCTTATTCATTTCCTTAGGGAGACTAATATTTTCAATAAGATTAAATTATGCATAAAGTTTATGCAATAATTCTATACATTTAGAGCATAATATTCTTGTTTTCATTGTTAATATAATATTTATTGTTATTTATAAAACATTTATTGATGGATTTTTCATGTTTCAAATATTTCAACATTTCAATCTAACAAGGTTTTCGCCGCTAATGACTTTCTTTAGCAGTTGATGCGGCAGATAATGTTAAATAATCAATCAATCGCGTGAAACACTTGATTCAAAGCTTACATTTGAATTGCAGATTAGGAATATGGCCCGGGCAGTTTCATCTAAGCTAGGCATAATTTCCACGTGCAAGAAGATTTATGAAGAAGACATTATTCGTAGATTCTTTTCTTTTATTCTGCCTCATTTTGAGTTTTGTTCTCATAGATGGTTATCTGCTACAGAGTCACACTACTTGAATGTGCTTTTAATTCCCTTAAATTTCTCCTGTGTGACTTAGATGTAGACATTGGGCATCGATGGGATACTGGGGCTCTTTCAGTCCTATACAAGATTGTAACCAATAATTTACATCCACCCTATAAGTTTTTACATGATTTTTATCAACCTGCAAGAGTTGCTAGAAGTTCTATGACCCTCAATTCAATGACATTTGATGCAAGTCGATCGTCTACTTCTCAGTTCTTTAGATGCTTTTCCATTGCTATTTGTAGGCTTTGGAATAGATTGCCTTCAGAGATTATAACTACTACTTTTGATAAGTTTAAAAGATGAGCTAATATGTATTTACTACGGAAGTAGGTGATGATTTTCTTTCTCTCCTTTCTTTCTTAGCTTTGTTTTGACCTGCACTGATGCCTTTGGTGGTATAATTCTCGAATTTTTCAGTGTAGCTCTTTATTTGGCTTACTATGATAATAATAATAATAATATACTGCAATGCAGACCAGAAGCGTTTTACATTGCACACTGACCATCAGCTGGACACTGTAATAACGTTTCGTGATATTTACTTTTAAAACACCGCATGTCCTAAATATGTATTATTTGTCGAGATAATGAATTTGGAAAAAAGGTTTCCATTAATAGTTATTGAAGTAGTTTTGTTCTCGACTGCACTCCAGATGTTTTATATGTTTCCTTATCATGACTCTTGTTAACCTGAACACGCTCATAAACTTATTGGAAAAGATAATACTTATACTTAGACATTCATGCAACCATTTTAGTGACTTCTTAACAGTATTATTTGTATTATTTGTAAGTTTACATTATATTCTATTTTCTCTGTGATGATGATTATTAATACATAAACAAGATACTACAGACAACCCCCTGCGGAAAAGAAAGACTTCGTGTCGGGGATGTCTGTTCACAAAGTGTTTACTTTTCTTCCTTTATGAGTTCTCGTGTTAATTCCTTGGCCGCAGGACTCTCCACTTATTTTTATGTGAAATTTGTTGCACATAGCTGTCTCAAATGTCAGTTACTAGGTGCTATGTAACCTCGTCTGATTTCTCATTCTTTGAATTTTCGGGAAAATGTTTTCTAATGATTTTAGAAAATATCAATATTGTAGTTATTATAATTGGCATAATGAGTATAATAATTGAGCAGCTATTTACATGTAAATACAATCAATAAATCAAAATCACAGTGGACATGGCTTGCATGGCATGCCATTTCAGTTAAATCTGCTGACAAAGTGAGTCTCTAATCCCATTTGGAATATGGAAATTGCAATGGACATTGGATGCCTTTGCGTGCATCAGATATACAAGGTAGCTGAGGATATAGGAAACCTTTTTTCTTTTCTTTTTTATCAAAACCGAGATTGACTGGTTAGCACTCAATGGTATTTATGAAAATAATACAACGCTCAGTGATATGCTGCCACTCATTCATAGTCCAGTTGAAAAATCTACTTGCACTCTTACATACATGTGCTTTCGAGAATTTTAGTAACCGCTGTGCCACAGAAGTGATATCTAGTTTTACAATGCAATATTTCGGCAATTTGCTGCTCTCTCCAACTACCAGTCACTGTATCACGTACCTCCGCACTGATTTATATAAAGAACAAGATCTTGCTAAAACAAATAGAATTTAACGAGGCAATGGTAATATAACTTCGGTGTTGTAAATTAAATGTTTCTCATACTGGTTTGTTTAGGGATAATTGATATTACAATTAACTGTTACAAAACACAGTATGATATTTGACATTTTTTTACCCCACCCTCTCTCTCTCTCTCTCTCTCTCTCTCTCTCTCTCTCTCTCTCTCTCTCTCTCTCTCTCTCTCTCTCTCTCTCTCTCTCTCTCTCCAGTACGTTAGCTCCAGGCGAATATGTTACCCTTTAGAATTTAATTGGTTAAACGCCAGGTAAGTAATGTATGAAACGGAGGTGAAAACCAGCTAAATAAAACAGGTGATGGAAGTGAGTACCAGGCAAGTAAAGCAGGTAATGGAAATTCGTGCTAGGTCAACAAAGCAGGTGATGCGAGTGCCAGGTCAGTAAAGCATGTGATGGAAGTATGTGCCAGGTAAGTAATGCAGGTAGTGGAAATGAGTGCCAGGTAAGTAAAGCAGGTGATGGAAGTGAGTGCCCTGTAAGTAAAGCAGGTAATGGACATGAGTGCCAGGTAAATATAGCAGGTGATTTAAGTGAGTGCCCGGTAAGAAAGCAAGTGATGGAAGTGAGTGCCATTTAAGTAAAGCAGGTGATGGAAGTGAGCGCCAGGTAAGTAATGCAGACAGAAGAAACGAGTGCCAGGTAAGTAAAGCTGGTGATGAAAGTGAGTGCCTGGTAAGTAAAGCAGGTGATTTAAGTGGGTGCCCGGTAAGGAATGCAGGTAGTGGAAACGAGTGCTAGGTAAGAAAGCAGGTGATGGAAGTGAGTGCCCTGTAAGTAAAGCAGGTGATGAAAGTGAGTGCCTGGTAAGTAAAGCAGGTAGTGGAAACGAGTGCCAGGTAAGTGAAGCAGGTGATTTAAGTGAGTGCCCAGTAAGAAAGCAAGTGATGAAAGTGAGTGCCAGGTAAGTAAAGCAGGTGATTTAAGTGAGTGCCTGTTAAGAAAGCAAGTGATGGAATTGAGTGCCATGTAAGTCAAGCAGATGATGGAAGTAAGTGCCAGGTAAGTAAAGCAGGTGAAGGAAGTATGTGAGTGCCTGCATATAAAGATAGTAGGCGCCAAGTAGTATGTATATATAAATATATATATACATATCCACATATATAAATATACACATATGTATATGTATACATATATATGTGTAGGGAAGGTTAGTCTCGACCAAAAACACTATCAGGGGAGTAAAACCAAGTCAAATATCAGGCAACTGGGCAAGGAAACTTTTCTCATCTTTTGATAACTGCAACCACCTTGCTTTTAGCTATACTGACCTTTGGGCAGTTTGTTAAAACCGTGAGATTGTTATGAATAATCATTCTTATAAACATGAATTTACACAGAAATAACGCATATATACATACATATATATGTATGTATATACACATATGTTTGTGTGTGGGGGTGGTATGTATGTACACACAAATTTATATATATATATATATATATATATATATATATATATATATATATATATATATATATATATACATATATATGTGTGCATTTGTGTGTGTGTGTACACAGACGTGCACATAGTGTTTGTTTTTCTTTTTCTACCATATCTATAGCATAATATATATATATATATATATATATATATATATATATATATATATATATATATATATATATGCGTGTATATATACATATATATGTGTGT
>NC_051401.1:25602429-25607429 GCF_015228065.2 Penaeus monodon | reverse complement strand
TATGGGCATATATTGTCGACAGCACAGCTATCATAGCCTGTAAGTAATGATAGAACCTCCGTGGACATTGAATCCAGAATGTTGTTAATTTGAACAAGACTCAGAAGATGACGTGGTCGCAGCGCCTCCTCCGCCGCTGGTAAGTGTTATGGCTTTGTCCGCGCTGACCTTGAGTACAGTTTGCAAGGGTGAGAATTAGACGTCCAAGCACTTGTCTTGCAGTTCGCGCCTGGTCGAGTGCGGTGCGATGCAGGCAGGTTTAAAGGGGGATGTAGACGGAGGGACGGAATAGCAGCAGAGGTAAGGGAAGGAAGGTGTAGGGAGTGTAAGCATGAAAGGATCAGGATGAGAGAGAAAAGTGAGAGGAGCAGGGACGGGATGTGGAAATTCAGGATGAAGAATAACTGGAACGGCAAAAGGAGGAGGAGCAGAGTAAAGGGGATTGCATAAGGAGGATTAAAGAGATGACAGAAACTAAGAAAAAGGGGTAAAAGGAGGACAAGAAGACGGACAGATCAAGCTTACAGAGATATATTTAGCTGATGCGAGAAATCCGTAGTAAAGAAGTGCACACACAGACACACACATACACACACGCCATATATATATATATATATATATATATATATATATATATATATATATATATATATATATATATATATATATATATATATATATACATATATATGTATATATATATATATAGTAAGTATGAATAGGCCCACTCATACAGTCGTGAAGAATTTCATGTTTATTAGACGTTTCGGAGGTATGACAAGACCTCCACCATCAGTACTGTCAAAATGAACCAAAAAGTCAATTAGACAATAGTTATCACAGGTATCTGGTTCTGAATTTAAAAAGTATAGATACGCAATTATAAATACAAAAAAACGTAAAGAAAAACAATACATAGATAGATACAAAATGCAAGTAAAAAACATGAAATAATCATATAATATAAGCATATACTTGAAATTAAATAACAGATATACTTTAACAGTAACAATTTATATGGTAAAACTAACCAAAAGTGAGTGGTTGGGAGGGAAGATCTATTGAGTGAATAAGGTGGTTGTGGTGGTTGTATGGTTTAACTCGGGTTTCATCCTCTGTATCAGCAGGGATTCTGAGATAATCAGGTCAGGACGGGAGGAGTGTGAGGATAGAATACTAAAATCTGTGTTGCAGAAAGGGTGTGAGTGAAGTTGAGAATGTTCTCTTATTGCAGAGAAAGGTGGTTTACTCAGCAAAAGGCCAGTCCTGAATTATTTTCCTTTGTGTTCTAGGATGCGGTGTCGTAACCATCGTGAGGTAGACCCTACGTACCGAGCTTGGCAGCAAGGACAGGTAAATAAGTAGACTACATTAGAACACAAATCAGAGTTCCATTCCATTGGCTGATTTAGAAATTTGTCAATATTTTAGTGTTAGTGAAGATAAAAGTGAACTTAAGTTGGGGGTAATTAATCTGTAACAAAGATTTTAGCTGCTTCCTAATTTCAAAACTTAAACTACCCATATAGGGTAGTTTAACATTCCTATGGTCTTTTTTAACAGTAGGGGTAGTGGGTTGGTTGGAGAATATCTTACATAGGAAAGCTTTCGTAATTCTATCAAATAAAAACAATGGATAACCATTAGTTATAAAGAATTCTTTAAGAAACAACATTTCGTCATGCAAAGTTGTCCAGTTGCTACACAGGTTATAGGCTCGAGTGATTAGAGTTTTGATGCTGTTGATTTTTTATAAATATGGAATGTAACTAAGGAAGTCAAGTCCGAGATCGCAGCCCATTACTTGTTTTCACATTTGATGATTGCTTATACAGTAAAACAACATCAAAACTAATCACTCGAGCCTATAACCTGTGTAGCAACTGGATAACTTTTCATGACGACATATATATATATATATATATATATATATATATATATATATATATATATATATATATATATATGTATGTATATATATACACAAATACACACATACGCACGCACACACACACACACGCACACACACACACACACACACACACACACACACACACACACACACACACACACACACACACACACACACACACACATACACACACACACACATACACACACACACACACACACACACACACACACACACACACACACACACACACACACACACACACACAACACACACACACACACACAAACACACACACACACGCACATAATGTAATAGTTATTTAAATATGTATTGAAATACAAAATGAATTAAACGCAATCGATATAGTAGTATTTGCAATATGCTGAAATAATAAAGATGCAAAAACGTTTATTTGTGAAACTAGATTTTACTTATTGATCCTATCATATGTGAAATTACTATTTTAACAGATTATTGTTATACATAAACACGTACTAAAAAAGATTCATTATCACTCATCGTATCATCAGGTACTTTAGTCAAATCACCAACATTTAGCGAATACCTGGTATTTCTAAAGCTTTATTAAAGAACCTTGTGTCTCCACACTGCTTTGACAAATGAGCTCTGTACTCAGTAGGGGAAGTCTGAGGGCTGCGAGTTTAAGTAGAATGTGTATCTTTTCATATATTAATTGTGAATGAAAGCAGTATCAAATGAATACAGGATTATTAATTGATATATTTTACATTTGTTATTTGCTATTCAGTAATATATGTATAAAGATTAAATCATAATAATTTACTTACCTTTATAATGTTTTGTTTACAGCGCATTGCAGGTTGTTACTACAAGAAACGTATGGTTCACATTAAAGCGGACTGGCTTATAATCACCTCAGATATAAGACAGACATCTTGCCATTACAACATTTGAGGTTAAAGAGCCCTTTGTGTACAGTCAGACAGCTTACAGTCGTAATAGGAAGGTAGTCTGCCGAGTCCTTTATTAAAAGTATGTAGCTGAATGTAAATATTCTATGTAAATTTGGTACGTGAGATCCCGATTTAACAAAGGTTCTCATTTTTTCTGTACATTGTAGAGTGTAAAAAAAAAAGTAAGATTTCGTGATCACAGAATGTCATATTTGCGTACTTCTGATAGAATATGCACTGATATGAAGAATTGATAATTTAGGTACATTTACATACATTGTGAGTGCCAAAATTCACAGATACTTAACGACGCCTGTCTAGTGGGGGGGAAATCATGGCTACTGTTAATATAGTGTAAAAGCAGAACGTGGACTTCAGTGTTGCTTGATTTCCTTACAGATTTGTCTATATGCATGAAATGCGATCTTGATATAAAGAAGTAAAAGTCATATCAAATGTATAGAATTTCAAGAACTTGGGTGAAAAACAAATGATGAGGTGGTAACAATCAGACCCGTTTGTACGAATCTTTGTATGTTAATGAGGCATTCGTTTACATCTCATCTATTAGTGTGATCCATCGGAGTCTAGCATGAACTACTATACCGCCTTTGTCACTGAGTCCTATTGCCACTGATTCCCTGTACAACCTGCGTTTGTTTGGTGCAGAAATTTGTTCATTTGGACAAGATTCTGTGTATGGTCGCCATTCCGCCCCTGGAATGCGCTTTGGCTCTCGTCGGCGGCTGCAAGGGTTTTCATTAGATATCCAAACACTCATCAACTAGGTGGTGCTTAGTCGAGTGCGACGGGAAGAGAGCAGGAGGCTTAAAAAGGGAGATGGACGGCTGGAAGGAATGGAAGGACAAGGGGGAAGAGGCAGGGAAAGGAATAAAGGAGGTTGGGGAAGAAATGGAAGAGGCAGGGAAAGGAATAAAGGAGGTTGGGGAAGAAATGGAGGAGAAGGAAAGAATGAAGAATGGGGAAGAGCAGGGTGAAAAACACAAAAGAGAAAGAGAAGGAGGAGGAGAAGAAGGGGAAAAAGAAAGAGTATGATGTGGGATGGAAAGGAAAGAGAAGGATAAAAGAAAGAGAGTCAGGAGCCATATGACAAAAGGAAAGAATGCAGAACTAGTGAAAGGAAGGAAAAAATAAAAGACGGGACGGAGGATGACAGAGAAGGTGAAGAGGAAGAAGTAAAACAATGGACCAAGAAGACGGATAAGAGAGAAAAGATAAAAGGAAAGAAGAAAGGAGTCTGGAATGCAGAAAGATCAAACGGAGAGCGATGGGTGAGATCGAGTGGAGAAGTCTGCAAAGAAACTATGCGTTTGCATTGTTGTCTTTTGCCTGTGCTAGTCTTGGCTCTCAGGTTCTTCGCTTGACGGGATGAGTTTTCTTTCGAAATGATATGCGCTATAATATGCATTTGAGTAGGTTACTGTTGACAGCCTTATGGATGAACGGAACGAAATCGGTAAATCTTTGGAATAAAACACTTCCTTTTCCTTTCTCTCCCCTCTTCCTCTCCCCCTCTTTCTCTTTCTCTTTCTCTCTCTTTTTTCCTCTCTACATTCTTCCAAGAAAGAGGGAACAGATAGATAAATGAAATGAAGTGCCAACGGCACCAAACATTCTCGTAGGGTCATAGTATGGAGAACATTGATTTACTAATGTCTCTGTCTTTCCTTCTCTCTCTCTCTCTCTCTCTCTCTCTCTCTCTCTCTCTCCTCTCTCTCTCTCTCTCTCTCTCTCTCTCTCTCTCTCTCTCTCGCTTTCTCCCCCCCCTCTCTCTCTTTTTTTCTATCTCTCTACCTATCTCTATCTTTCTCTTTCTCTCTCTCTCTCTCTCTCTCTCTCTCTCTCTCCACTTCTCTTCTGTTCTTGAGGGCGGTGACGGACTGTACGAAGTTTTTCATTGTCTTAAACTCCAAATAGGGTTTACGAGAAAGTTAGCTTCCATGCAGCCTTCACTTTGAAAGTTGCAGGGAAAGGATAACGGAAGAGATAAGAATTTGAAAGGCTGAACTTGAGAATAAACACATCGCAGATTCACGAGACGCTGTTGTCATCCAGTCCAGAAGAAGAAGACGAAGAAGAAGAAGAAGAAAAAAAAAAAGCTAATACGGTACTCTAAGGCGTAAAAACGG
>NC_051401.1:25584929-25589929 GCF_015228065.2 Penaeus monodon | reverse complement strand
CACATATATATATATATATATATATATATATATATATATATATATATATATATATATATATATATATATATATATATACATATATATATATATATATATATATATATATATATATATATATATAAATATATATATATATATATACATATACACACACACACACACACACACACACACACACACACACACACACACACACACACACATATATATATATATATATATATATATATATATATATATATATATATATATATATATATATTGTGGACTTTAGGATTACAGGGGTTGGAAAATTTCAAAATTCAGATAAACATCTTTGCCCAAATGTTATAGTATATATATGCATATCATATATACATATCGATATGTGTGTGTGTGTATGTATGTATGTATATATGAAAATATGTGTATATATATATATATATATATATATATATATATATATATATATATATATATATATATATATATATATATATATATGTATGTATGTATTGTGGGCCGTAGGATTATTGGGGTTGGAAAAGTTCGGAATTCAGATAAACATATTTTTATGTACCCTAATGTGTATAAACTGATTGCTAAAATTACTGAGAGACAAAATATAAGAAAACAAATTAATTAGTTACAGTATGAATATATATATATATATATATATATATATATATATATATATATATATATATATATATATATATGAGTATATATATACATACATATATATATAGATAGATAGATAGATAGATAGATAGATAGATAGATAGATAGATAGACAGCTGGATTTCCAAATGGGATGCGGAGGGATCATAAGAATTTTAAAACTAGCATTGCAGCGATAATCGTCATTGGGTCACAGTGCAACTAAACGTTGCACTGTGGTACATTCAGTGTAGAACAAAACCAGACGTTTTTGGCGGACTTTCATCCAGTATCTATGGTAATATGAAAAATATGTGGTTAGATCCTTCATAAAATTGCCAACTAAAATGAGATAATGAACATTTCTAGGTAATTATAGTATAAATGACTAAATATCAAATAATGTTGGAATAGTAAGAAAATTAATCATTGTTTACGAGAAGAGTGACATAAGCTAGGCTAAAGGACATTAATATGAGCAAATTAAATGTTATATACCATAGAAAACTATAACTGTTTACCACTTCAACAGAATATACTAGACTTATCAGGTGAAAGTGTAAAATATCACAAATCTGTAACATTTAGGGCGTTATTATAAGAAATCACAGAAACTTTTAAACCATTAAATCAAGATTTGTAATCAATACATACAAAGAAATTGTATCATGATGAGCAGGAAAGCTGGCTGACCATTTTGTATCAGAAGACTGGAATCCTGAATTTTCTGCTGGTTGCTTGTTATAAATAAAGATCCAGAATGGTCTACAGAGATAAGAAAATATGAATTTAGATCATATCTAACCATAATATTAACAAAATTCCATGGATGAAGGACTGTGCAGCTAGAATCCGCCTATCACACAAGGACAGGGGACGCAATGAGAAGAAACGGACATCTACCACACAAGAGATCTACCATCAGAAAGAAAATTTTATTTACCGAATATAGAGAGGTGACTTGAGTGATTTCGATAAGATAAATAAAATATTAATGACAATAGTATTCATTTGAAAAGTCCAATGTCCGTGGAAGAGAATTATTCATTAAGGTTAGGCTTTCAAAATCAAATTGGGAGGATCCACGATTTTGTAATCCTCTGTAACCAAAGGAATGATTTGTTAGCTCAGAGTGACTTCTTGTTGAGGATTTTGTTGGTCTTTTGAACTTCTAATTAATATTCTTAAATGAGAAATTCCTTCTCAGTATATTGATAATAAAATCAACTAATAGTCATTGGAAATTTTGATAGCTCTTTATAATAAAGTTAAAATTAATTTATACTTTATTGGCATGTAAGAGTTGAATGTTATGGTAAGACCAGTGTAAATTTGTTTTCTATAAACTAAGGAAACAAAAGAATTTTTATCCCTTGAAATATTAACATCTAAGAAAGGGAGATAGATAGCCCTTGTTTTCAATTTCATTGTTTATTTAAATCTAAAGAAGTAAATAAAAAGAGATTGGAATATCTCAATAACTTCTCTAAAGTAGATTTTATAACCAATATCCTGAGAAAAACGATTTCCCCATCAATTTTATTGAACTTGTCATCAAGAAAGCCCTTATTAGACCCCTAGATCCAGATTTATCCCTTTTAACTGTTCCTAAAGATTTGATATCCATGTGTATGTGTGTAAACTGTGTATGTGTGTATGCGCAACTCCTAAATATGTTTATTTAAAAGTGTTATTCCATTCTCAATCACCATATCCCCTTCAGTTATGGCATAATTGAATACACATAATCACACACACACACACACACACACACACACACACACACACATATATATATATATATATATATATATATATATATATATATATATATATATATATATATATATATATATATATATATATATACTATATATATATATATATATATATATATATATATATATATATATATATATATATATATATACATATATACACACACTAGTACACAAACAAACACACACACACACACACACACAAATATATATATGCAATTATTTATTCATACATACATATATATGTGTGTACACAAACACACACACTCACACAGCTTATCTGCGAGACCCAACACATGTGCACCGAATCACAAAAACAGACAAGTCTTGTGTTCCGGCTGTTCATTGCATCAAATGAAAAACAGAACTCTTAAGAAGGAAACAGTAAAGATCCTGATAAAGAAACAGATAGAAAAGAGTGAGTCGTCAATAAATATCGTGTTAAAATTATCCAGTTTACGCGAAATATCTGACGAAGATTCAAGGGGCGTAAAGGAAAGATCATTTTCCTTTGTAGAATGCTACGCTTTCTGGATAATTAGTTGTTGAGATCAGACACACGGAAATGTTAAAGATTGAGATTTTTAGGGGAAAATGAGCTTTGCACAGCTGGTTTTCACAAAAATTGCTAATATATGATAGACAAAAGGGAAAGTAATGGCCAAGCACCCTGAGACCCCGTTCACTAAATATATGTTATCTGTGGGTGTTTCGAATAGAGAATTGGGAACATAATATTCATATATATAATGATATATATATATATATATATATATATATATATATATATATATATATATATATATATATGTATATATATATATATATATCTATGTATACATATATATAAATATATGTGTATATATATATATATATATATATATATATATATATATATATATATATATATATATATATATATATATATATATATATATATATATATATATATATATATATATATATACATATATATACATAAATATATATAGATAGATAGATAGATAGATAGATAGATAGATAGATATAGATAGATGCTGTGTGATGTGTGTTCATATATATGTATATATATATATATATATATATATATATATATATATATATATATATATATATATATACATATATTATATATATATAAGTATATACTCTATATGTATGTCTATATATATATATATATATATATATATATATATATATATATATATATATATGTATATATGTATGGTTAGAGCGTCGGACTCAAGACTGGCACGACGGCAATCTGAGTTCGAGGGTTCGAGTCACCGGCCGGCGAGTTGTTCCCTTGGGCAAGGAACTTCACCTCGATTGCCTACCTAGCCACTGGGTGGCCAAGCCAGCCCAAGTCAGTGCTGGTCCTAAGCCCGGGTAAAATAGAACGAATGATTACCTAAAAAGGTAACACCGGCACTCTCCGTGGAAAGGAACTGGGGACCGTACCACGTACTCACTCCAAGAGCATCACAACATGAAAACTACAATTAAGTATCATGCTGTGACCACGGCGGCTCAGACATGAACCTACCGTTAAAAGAAGAAGAATATTGCATATATAAGCATATGTATGTGTATATATATATATATATATATATATATATATATATATATATATATATATATATATATATATATATAAGTATATATGCCTGTATGTATATGTATATATAAATACCTGACTTCGGTTTTTAATTTCTAAATGTATTTCCACCGAGTGCTCACGGTGAGTGTGTAAAACCTCGCATTCAATACTCATGTATGAGTTGATAGGTAATGTCTATAGTTGGATCCTAGTTGCACACTCCCTTTAGTGGGCCGTGTGGTATGGATGTTTTAGTACTAGTCCGGTTCATCCACTGGAGTGACCTAGGTTCGAGTCCCGGACAGGGAGGGTTGTTATATTTGTGTGGGTGTGTATATATGTATATATATATATATATATATATATATATATATATATATATATATATATATATATATATATATATATATATACACATGTGTGTGTGTGTGTGTGTGTGTGTAAAACCTAGCATTATGTTAAGCTATATAAACTAGTGAAAATTAATGACCTTTGCTAAAGCACGGAGGCCACGTCATCGCTTGTCGCTGGACTATTGTAAATCATGTTAGCCCTGAATGCATCAAGGGAAATCGAATAGATATAATCGAGTGATACTATTTTTCAGGCATTTATTTTGATGGGCGTGCATCAAATGATAGCCATATAAAAATAAATGTAAAGTTGGTAAAAGAGAAAATAAGGGAAGAAAGGCTTACACTTAATTTTATTTACTGTTTTGGACAGGAAGGATACAATTTGAGAGAGGTTGTTATGTTGATGATTATTTCCTGATCGTTTTTATATAATATTATGTGCATTTTATTCGTACATATTTTCTTTCAGCAAAGCACCAACAGATGATTTTATTTCTGAGTAAGGATTAACGTCGATGACTACAGCATCATAGCTACCATTGTAAAGATAAACCTTTGTTTTAGGTCCAGAAAACAGTTCACGTTTGCACACAGACGAATGCCATGATAGAGAGGATTGTGAGG
>NC_051401.1:25564929-25567429 GCF_015228065.2 Penaeus monodon | reverse complement strand
ATATATATAATATATATATATATATATATATATATATATATATATATATATATATATATATATGCATATATCACATCTGTCTATCTATCTATCTTTTTCACTATTTGCTTTGTGGCGATTTAAAGTTTGTTACCAACCGCTGCAGGTCAAATTCAACATAAATCCAGCCTTTACAAAGAAAAAGAATCCTGGTTTATTTATAAATATTAAAGATATCTAATAACTATTCTCCATTCCTGGCAACCCTGAACCTTCCTCGACGATTAGAGCCTATAAGACCGACTGTGAATACGACCGTTGTAAATGTTATTTGACATTCCGATGTTTGACACTATCTGTTCCGAAATGCACTGACAAGAATGCACACTCTTAGGCTGTGATTTTCAAAAGTTAACTTGCCATCGTTATTATGAAAGCTCAGATCCTTTCCCCACTATAATAAAATAATATATATTTTTCTCTGATCTTTCTGCAGTTTTACGGTACATTTCGCTAAGTATATTCCAGCATTTCCATTCCATTTCAAATGCAATGGACTTTCAATATTTCCAAAAAGATCAGAATCTTTGTTTGTCCAGGAAATTATATGTATATATATATATATATATATATATATATACATTATATATATATATATATATACATTATATATATATATATATATATATACATTATATATATATATATATATATATATATATATATATATATATATATAATATATATATATATATATATATATTATATAATATATATATATATATATATATGTGTGTGTTGTGTGTGTGTGTGTGTGTGTGTGGTGTGTGTGTGTGTGTGTGTGTGTGTGTACATAAATACATACACACACAAACATAAACACACACACACACACACACACCCACACACACACACACACACACACACACACACACACACACACACACACACACACACACCACACACACACACACACACACACAAACACACACACACACACACACACGCATATATATATACATATATATATATATATGTATATCATCATCATCATCGTCAAGGGGCTAACGCCGACGGGGACGCATGGCCGCATCTACCCTTCGCTTCCAGCCACGAGGATCCCTCGAGGCGAGTCTCCAGGCAGGCACACGGCTCATCTCTAATTCCACGCGACAGGTCTCGTCGAGCTGCCTAAGCCATGATATCCTGGGTCGTCACACAGGTCTCCTCCACCCAGGGTTATCTCGCAGAGAGACAACCTGATGGGCAGAGTCGTCCACAGGGAGACGAGCTAGGTGACCATATAGCCTGAGTTGGCGATCCCGGATTATGCAAGTAATAGGTCCCATGCCAGTCTCACGGTGTAACCGCCGGTTGGACACGTGGTCCTGCCAACTGTACCCCATGATCCGGCGAAGGGACTTGTTACAAAAGGCATCAAGGCGAGACTCCAAGACACTGGATAGTGTCCAGGTTTCGCTTCCATAGAGCAAAACTGGCAGTATCAAGGCATTGAAGACACGCAGCTTGGTCCTTCTGCATAGGTACCGACATCTCCAAATGCTCTTGTTGATCGAATTCATGGCTCCTGTTGCCAGACCAATCCATCTACTGAATTCTTGGACTGACAACCCAGGGATATGGACTATGCTACCAAGGTATGTAAAACTTTCTTTAACTTCAACGTCCTCGCCACAAACATGAATCGACTGAACAGGTTCCTCTAACAGGCCCCCAAAGTCCTGAATCTTGGTCTTGGTTCAGGAGACCTCTAGGCCTAGGGGCTTCGCCTCATTGCTAAATGCATCAAGAGCCACCACCAATGACTCCAAGGACTCAGATAGGATAGCAACATCGTCTGCAAAGTCCAGGACTGAGACCTTGATATTGCCCAGTGTTGCTCCACACTGACTTTGGCTAGTAGCTCTGCCCATTATCCAGTCCATACAGGTGTTGAAAAGTGTTGGTGCAAGGACACAGCCTTGCCTCACCACCGAATTAACAGGGAAGAAGTTCGACAGACCCTCACCACACTTTACAGCACTTTCAGTACCAGTGTAAAGGCTTGCTATTAGGCCAATAATCTGTGTCGGAATTCCCCTGAGTCTCAGGATCTCTCATAGCGATTCCCGATGCACCGAGTCAAACGCCTTCTTGAGGTCGATGTAGGTTGAAAGCAACCCACGACCAAACTCATGACGACGTTCCATAATTACTCAAAGTGCTAGTATACGGTCTATTGTGGACTTGCCAGGAGTAAATCCAGACTGCTCCAGTCTCTGATGCCTCAGTAGGTGGTTGCGGATCCGTTTCAGAAGAATGTGGGCGAGAACCTTGCCTGGTATGCTGAGCAGTGTAATGCTACGGTAGTTGCTACAATCCCAACGATCCCCTTTCCCGCTCCAGAGAGGGATGACCACGCCCCTCAGCAGGTCAGGGGGAATGGCACCAGACTGCCAGATGGCAGTCAGGACTGTATGCAGGCCCCGAGCCATAGGTTCACCCCCAGCCTTTAGCAGTT
>NC_051401.1:25549929-25554929 GCF_015228065.2 Penaeus monodon | reverse complement strand
TGTGGTGGTGTATATATAATATATATTAATTTTATAATATATTATATAAAAATATATAATATTAAAATATATTATATATATTATATATAATATAATTTCATATTATAAAAAATATATTATAAATATTTAATATATATTAATATATATAATAATATATATATAAAAATAATATAATAATAAAATATATTATATAATATTTAATAATATGATATTAATTAATAATAAAAAAAAAAAAAAAAAAAAAATATATTTAATCATAAAAAAAAAAAAAAAAAATAATATATAAAAATTATAAAGAAAAAATTTAAAATAATATAATTATATACATGTAGTATATATATTATTATATATAATAATATATATATAATATATGTGGTGGTGTGGTGTGTGGTGGTGTTGTGTGTGTGTGTGGTTTTTGTGGTTTTGTGTGTGTTTGTATGTATGTATATAGAAATCTCTCTTAGTTTATCAGATTAACACAGACTACGATTCCTTCCAATTTACTTATGTGTTTATAAACTTTAATACCTTTTCTACAATTAATTAAGTTAAATGTAAAACATGTATTACTAAGCATTAGAAAGAGGAAAAAATATAAGTTACATACTAAATAATTAATTGTTATATTTCTTCACCAAGCGGCTATCATGGCTGCGCACACTTAAACCCCTTTATTTTAATACACACACAAACCACACACACAACCCCCACACAACACACACACACACACACACACACACACACACACACACGACCCACTAAAAGGAGTGTACAGCTAGGATTTAACTAATTAGCGAGGTCTCACTAGCATTGTCAGCCGTTTTTCATCGAGGGTCGGGTTATACGGAATAATTAACAGATTACTGGCACTATTCTGTTGTATTAGGGGAATGAGTATGAAATATCCATCTCGCAGATGAATGTGCGTGATTTAAGGAAAAAAAAGAGGATATCCTATTTTTGAAAACGTTAAAAAATGACGCCAAGTTTCCGATCGATACATTCACTATCCCAAATCCTATGTGTCGTAAAAAATATTGACGAGACTACTGACTTTTTTAACATACAGCGGTATTTAGGCGACGTGAGTAGGTTTACGGTAAACCCAAACTTAAACGAGGGCCTTTACATTGAATAAAATAATACCTTAAATTTGATAATACGAGCATGGTTGTTGAGTTTTCTATAAAAAAAAAATCTAAATCTTTTAAAGGTTCATTTCCACTAAAAAAAATCACAACCCAAAATAAATCGTGTAAGGAGGGAGAATCGACGGAAGAAGTTATGTTATCCCTGGCGTTTAAACGAGTTTCTCTCTCTCCTCTCTCTCTTTCTCCTCTCTCTCTCTCTCTCTCTTTCTGTGTGGGTGTGTGTGTGTGTGTGTGTGTGTGTGTGTGTAGTGTTGTTTTTCTGTCGAAAAACCATCCCATGTCTCTCTTTTTACTTTAAACCACAAAACCCCCCCCACCCCCCCCAAAACCCCAAAACACACACACAACACACCCCACACACACACCACACACACACACAAAACCCACACACACACAAACACAACACACACACCACAAAAATAAAAATAAATATAGAAATAATATAAAATTCTAAAAAAATAAAAAAATATAATATATAATATATGACAACATAATATAACAAATATAATAAATATATAATAATATAAAGTTTTATAAAAAAAATAAAGGGGGAAAGCAAATTTTAAAATAAAATAAATAGATATATAAATAATTTAATAAGTACAAAAACATATATTTAAAATACATATATGAATTACAATATATAATATATATATATTATATATAATATATATATATATATATATTTAGTATATACATTTTTATCATATAATATATATTATAAATAATATATATATATATATATATATTTTATGTGTGTGTGTGTGTGTCTGTGTGGTGTGTGTGTGGTGTGTGTGTGGGGGAAGTAAGTAAGAAGACATACGGATGGGCCCTTTAGACAGACAGGCAAACCTCACACACACCACCACACCAAAACAAACCAACAGAGAGGGAGGAGAGAGGGGAGAAGAGAGAGAAGAGAGGAAAGAGAGAGGAAAGGGGAGAGGAGAGAGGGGAGGGGAGAGAAGAGAGAGAGAGGAGAGAGAGGAGAGAGAGAAGAAGAGGAGAAAAGAGAGGAGAGGAGAGAGAGAGAGAGAGAGAGAGAGAGAGACGGCCGTGAGCTAATCAGCTTATCGTTCCCGAGCTAACATCGCCCAAACTACAAACCATGCACGAGTAACACTTAAGGAGAAGTAACCCAAGTTGAGAGAGAGAAGGATTGAGAAACTGTGTGTGTGAAGTAAGTAAGAGAGACATGCGGATGGACTTTCAGACGGACAGGCAAAAACACACACACGCAAAATATATATAATATATATATTTTATATAATATAATATAAAATATAATATTATTATATATATATATATAATAATAATATACAATATAACATAGTATATGTTTTTATAATGAATAAATATTATATATATAATATTATATAAAAATATATATAAAAATATAATTTTTATACATTTTTTACAGTACAGATTAGTATATATAAGTAATTTGCCCTTATAGTAAATAAATATATATTTTTTTTATATATATATAAATATATATAATATATAATAATATTATAATATACATAAAATATAATATATATAATATATATAATTTTATAATATTATATTATATACAATATAAAAATATATAATAATTATATAATATATATATGTGTGTTGTGTGTGTTGTGTTGGGTGTGTGTGTGGTGTGTGTGTGTGTGTGTAGTGTTGGGTGTTACATATGTGTGATTATATATATATATAATATATATAATTTTAATATATAATATATATAAAATATTGTGTGTTGGTGTGTGTGTGGGGTTTATATAATAATACATAAATATATATATATATATATAATATAATTAATATAATATATATTTTAAATATAATAAATAATAAATATATATGCACACATACACATAAAATTTAGTAAAACACACACACACACACACCACACAAACACCCCAACACACACACACAGATATAAAATATATTATATATATATAATATATATAATAAAATTATATTATATATATAATATATTATATTATATATATTATATTATACAGACACTTTAAAACAGCCAAGCACTTATATAAAGGTTTTTCATGAATTTTAAAAAAGTTTATCCGATAATTAATGTGCTGTACAAAAAAAAGGAAATCAGTTTTGTAATAAAAAAAATTATTAAGGCCCTTGTTTTTCCCCTTGTCTTCGTGTCTGTACCCCCCAGATGCATTAGAGCCCACGGGGGTTTTTAAAAAACCCAAAAACAGGAATTTTTCGGTTTTTCAGAAGAAAATTTGAAATTAAAGTTATGGAAAAAATAAAATGCATTGTAATAATGTGATGATTATGCTGTGAGAAAATACCTGACCTGGTAGTCCGATAACAGGAAATTTTTTCCCCCCAAAATGTGTGCTTAAAGGGCCCACGGTTTCCCAGGCCGCTTAGGTTATGGACGACCTCTCCGGTACCCTTATAACAGGGAAGGCGGGGGCCCAAAAGGGAAAACCCAGGGAGGGTAACGAGTCTTGAGTCTCCCCGACTATATTATTAATGATGCTACGGGAAAGGGGCCCGGGATCCCGTGTCTCCTTCATGATGAGAACAAAGAGACAAAGAAGGTGGTATTTTTTCATTTTTGTATTTCAGTTTCAATTTTCATTCCCTTTTTCTATGTTGTCTTAAACATCATTATTACTCACTAACAAGATCTTAACCCATATATAATGTTCACTATAGTTTTGTCTTGAGAAATGTATTTCCAAATCGATGGTCACAAGTGCTTAGTTACCAAGGAATCAGTTAGCAGACCTCGTGACTTCATTTGATTTCACCTTTCCTTGAGTATTCATTTTCTTTTTTGTGTGTAAAGACTAAAATCAGAGCGAACTCGGCCTGAGCGTTCATGCCACCCTCGATTTCAGTGGGTTAAACATGTCTTAGTTAATCATATATTTCAATTTACATCCTCATTCCTGGCATTATCAGAAAACGGAATATCTGACGACAAGGGGAAAATCCAAATTCAAACTGTTCATTGTATTCGTCTCCGGCGAACGGCGATGTAAGTTACTCGAACGATATACCTAATGCATGGATCTTACGCCGTGTGCTCCTTCCGTACTCTCTTGCAAGTGTTCCCTTCAAACGGAAGGCTATTCATTTATTTATTTTACTTCTCAGACACCATAGTTTGAATTATTTTACTCATACTTTACTAATGCGTCAATAGAAATACATAACGGTAGAATATAATCTAAAAAGAAAGAAAGAAAAAAAACATACAATATGTGAAGCAATCATATATGAAATATGATAAAATTTAAACACGCAGACGCATTCTTGCGTTCACACACACACACAAACACACACACACAGTTAGATACACATACAGGTATAGGGAAATATTAATATATATAAAATTTTTATTATAATATTAATAATATAATTTTATATATATATATATATATGTAATATATAATGTTTAAAATTTTAGTAGGTAATATAGTAAGGGGTAATAAATTAAAAAAATTATAATATTATATAAATATAAAATATATAAAACATATAATATATATATATAATAATATATAATATAAATATATATATAAAAAATCATTTAGTTTATCAGATTTAAACGGAATACAATTCCATTTTAGGTGACAAGTGTCTAGCCCCCCCCCCCTCTTAGAGATGATCTCTCGGTGATGTTGTGTGTGTGTTACGCTCCATTTCGTGCACCCCATTGCGTTTTGTGTAGTAAGCAGAGATATATACGAGACGGTATATGTGGGGGTTTTGAAAGGTGTATTAGTATGTTGGGCGTGATGATGTTGTGCGTGATTTAGTGAACGAGTGTCGAAAGTTTCGTTCCCCGGGACGGGGGGGTTACATTTT
>NC_051401.1:25541278-25549829 GCF_015228065.2 Penaeus monodon | reverse complement strand
GCCCGGGGGGCGGGGGCCCACCGGGGGGGGGGGTGGGGCGGGCGGGGGGGGGGGGGGGGGGGGGGGGGGGGGGGGGAACCCCCTAGGGGGGGGGGGGGGGGGGGGGGGGGGGGGACCCCCCAACCCGCGCTGTTGCTACTGCGGACTAAAGCATCAACAGGAGGTCTATCTCCTATGAAAGGGGAGATTACGTCTTTTGGGGGGGTTTTGCAATGTTTTTTGAACCTTTTTTCCTGTGGTTCTTTTCTGCTTTTTAGAAATGGGGGGAAACTCCTTTTTTGGAAATATTGGTTTTGGCTGTGGGGGGTCTTCCTTCATCTTAGGAGGTGGGAAAGTCTTTTCTTTTGTTCTGCCCCCAGAATGGGGGTTTGGGGGGGGCGGGAACAAAGTCGGGTCCCTTTAGCAACCTCTTGTCCCCTGAGGACCCCCTTTCCTAGACCCTTCCTGTGTCCCTTCAGGCAGACCTGGTTTTGGGGGCCTTTGTACAGACCTCGGGTTTTGTGTGCCTTGTACAACCCCAAATTTTAGGTTGGCCCGCAACTAGTATGGTGCCCCATATTTAACTTAAAACACCAAAGGGTAGGTACATATTTTCCGGGCAAAGGAGCCCAGTTACCCAAATTTAAAGGTAGGTTTTATTACTTTTAAAGGTCACTGGGGTTGCGGTTGGGTTTTTCCCATTCGACATTCGGGAAGCTTTCAGATTTGTGGGTGGAAGTGATCAGACGACTCATTGATGTGAGAAACCAAGTACCACCATCTTGACTCTCCCATCACGGGATTTTAGTGGGGAAGACACTCTTTTCCCCTCATTTAAACTCCTTGTTTTGCAGGGAAACGGGTAGCTGGGCTTTTTGGTATAAATCATGCCCTGGTCTCGGCAACCGGATGATAACATATTTTTTTAAAGCGTTCCAATGTTCTACCAATTGGTAGGGAGTCGAACCCTCGGTTAGAGGAACTTAAATGTGGGCAAAGTCAGGGGGTCGACTCTCCCCCGATTGTCTCCAGCCTGCCTTCAGCCTAAATTTGGGGGGTGGTCATGGGAGCGCAGTTTTTGCGGTGGTTCAGCTTGTTTTCCCCTTTGGTCAGGAAGGATGTCTGAGGGCTACTCAGAGGTCTCCCTGATTTAGGTGCTGGCCTGGAGAGGCCAACATGAGAGTCCATCTACTGGATAATCTCATGGACAGACATGTTTTTGGCTGATGTGTCCATCTTAGCAGCAGGTCTCACAGAGTCAACCTGTGCTTTGGATTTTCAGAGTAACTGCCGTAGTCTGGGCCTTGCACAGTATCAAATGTATCTCTTTGTTGTGGGGGTTTGAAATTCTTGACATAAAGAAGCAGTTATTTCATCCTCTCACACCCTGACCCACCACCGAGTCCAATAAGGGAAAGCTGTATGTTAGAACTAATGTCTAACAGCCACAGGGGTGGTGAGAGGATATATGCAGCCAATGGCCATTGTACCGCCACTCATGGGACCAGTGTGAGTGCCAACGGCAACATTGACTGTTTGACCATAGCCTCCCAGACCAGCCGATTGATCTGACCGGGCCAAGATCAGACCACCCGTCTTGCTGGAATAAGGGACCAAAGAGGTGTGTTGCTAGCTGCAGGACGAACAGAATGCATGGCAAAAACGTGGATAGGTGTGAACCCCTGGGGAGAGACCAGAAGGGATGCCCTTCCACCTATAAGATAGGCATCATTATTTGGAATACTTTCTTCCTCCCTCTCCAGTGAATCAGCCACCCAAAGGCTGTATCACCTCAGGGAGGGAGCTCTAGTCCTGCACCTCAAAGAGGGGGTTCCAGTGGCAGGAGCATGAGTGCTATTGCTTGCAGGTGACCCTCTTTTATACAGGTTGAACTAGGAAATTGACAAGGATTGCAATGTATGGGGAAATGTGAAGAAAAGGATGTGAATGTGTACATGATGCGATGTCACGAGGTGGAAGGTCTGTGGATGTTGCATCCACATGTATTAAATATATATTTATAAGTTAATAGTGTTATATGTATGGCAATAGTAGAGTAATGGAAGGTGACTCCTACAGGTGGCCCCAAGGGAGTCCTGTAGCTATAAGGGTTATGTGAAACACTCAAGATTCATTAGTGAGCATCTCGGGGGGGGGGGGGGGGATTTGGTGTGTGTTAAAATAGACCATATGTGAAATGAGTATTACATGGCTCAGTCATTGCTGATGGAGAGGTCTAGCAAGGCCGGGGAGAGCAGTGGAGATGACGGTGTGTATGAGAAGTGAAAATGATGATAGGGGTGTAAAGTGATGAGGCAGGAGTCAAGTCGGAAAAGGTGTGGGAGGATGAATGCACCAGCGGCCACAAGATCAGTCACTGTTCACTGGTCACTGTTAAGTAATCACTGACAGCATTCCTAACTCTTGAACACCGGTGGAAAGTGAGTAGGTCTGAATTTAAAAATGTCAGAAAGTTGGAGGCTGATGTGGTCAGAGGGTCTGGCAAATTTCATTTCGAAGTCAATCTTAAAATCACTCCATGCGCTACTCATATTTTCCTTAACTCCTTTATATTTGTTGATAGCGGGCTCACTTTCATATTTTGTTGATAGCTGGGACGCGTGTGTCAAGTCTTTGAGTTACATGTTGGACACACATCTTGAAGAATTCAGGTGAATTATGGGTTAAGTATTGGTTCTCTCAAGGTCACATAGTTTTCAGTTTTGAGGAAAATTTGGGAGGGGGGGTAATTCACTCCAATGAATTTAGTAATCGTCTTGATGGGGTTAACCAGGGAGGACATGTTAGAGAGGTTAGTTCGTATCTGGTCAGTAAGGAAGGATTCAGGTACAGTGTCGAAAAGAGATGATGGAGGCAGAGGGGAATATGCAGGTCAGGGTGAGGTTGATGCGGTGTCAGCTGTAAGTTCGTACGTGCGTATTGTTGCTGTCGCGGGTGTGGCGGCGTGTTCACTGTGTGCATGTTCAGTGTTATTAGTGTTGGCCGTGTTTAATCCAAGAATGTGTGCGTCAGCCAGGTTGCGAGATCGTAAATGGAGGTCACTCCTGCCGACTGGAGGTGGTGGATCGTCAGCGCAAGGAGGTGGTCCGTCGGCAGGAAGGGAAGGGGCTCCTTCATCAGTGCCACTTCACTGAATTCCCAGACTTTGGCTCATGGTCGGGCACAGCTGGGCCAGTAATTCCCTCATAGGGCGAACTGCGCCAAGTAACGTTGTGTAAGGGTGGTACCCATGAATATTTGCGTACTTGGTGAGTGCTGGAGACAGGGTGTTGTCAGCAACTCAGCAAGTGGTGTGGCAAGTGTAAACAGGCATAGGTTGCTTGCTTTCCTTGTTTCTTGTGATCTCTCTTGTGTGCCCCCCTAACGGAAGCCGCCTTGCCGCGGTGGGGGGGCTTGAGGTCCCAATGATCTGGTGAGCCGGACCAGAGGGCTACCCATACTGGAGGGGTCACCAGTGAGGGATGAGATAAAATGGCTTCCTGGTGCACCAAGGCCTATGAGAGGGGATGGTGCACCCACCCCTGGTTCATTCCATCTTGGACCAGGGAGAACTCTCCCACGTGTGTTTGCTGTGCGTGGCATCCCGTATTACCAGGAGACAGGAGTCCTGGAGGTTGAGCAATGCTGCACGCTGCGCCCTGCAGCTAGCAACACACCTCTTTGGTCCTTTATTCTGGTTAGACGGGTGGCTTGATCAAGGCCCGGTCAAGTCAATCGGCTGGTCAAATATGGCTAGGGTCAAGCAGACACTATTCAGTCGGTAGCGCATAGGTCCCGCGACTGCCATCAGTTCTGTGATAGTGGCTGCGTATATTTCCTCATTACCCCTGTGGCTGTTGGGAGATTTTGAGCCCAAATATAGCTTCCCCTTATTGGACTCCATGGTGGGTTGGGGGGTAAGGAAATGAAGATTTCCAATTTGTATGAGTACTACAAATTTACAAAGATCTAGCTCTCTCCCTGATGACCTACGCAATCCCCCGACCATTCCCTCTGGAACATCACATGTTGTCACTTTGGAACCTTTCCAGCTTCCAAAGGGCAAGAATGGGAATCGTAATGGTTCCCGGGCTCCCAGGTAAGAAGGGGAAAAGTCCTCCTCAATCCACTAAGGAAACTCTTTCCTGGTAAATATGAAAGCATTTCATATAGTAAGTACTTAGTTGTGAAGACCATTGATGGTGTATCAATCATGGATCTTGATATTTTCGAAGTACATCGAAGAACTGTTGAAGTATGTCAACGTGATCCTCGCATAACTCCACAGCGAGATGGTAACCTGATAGTTGAGGTTTCGTCACCAGACGAGAGTGACTGTCTGCGTGCGATATGCGACATTCCTGGGGCTCAAGTTTCATGATGAGGTATTCTGAGGAGAAACTGTTAAAGAAACTAGAGAATTTTAATGTAGTGACAGTAAAACATATTAAGAAGAAAGTTGATGGTTTGGAACAGTCAACACCAGCTCTTCTTCTAACTTTTAACACGTTAGTCCTTCCAGAATCGGTTAAGTTAGTATGGTACCACCTCAAGGTAAAGCCATATGTGCCCAACCCTATGCGGTGCCTCCACTGCCAGGGTTATGGGCATGGAGCCAACTCTTGCCGTTTTAAAGAAAATGGGCAACCAAGAGTATTTGTAAAGTGTGGTACAACAGGTCATCAAGGAGATGACAACTGTCCAGGTCCAGTATGCTGTTACCACTGCAAAGAAGCTCATGAAGCTTCTTCAAAGCAATGTAAAAGGTACAAATTTGAAGAGGAAGTATTGGTAATAAGGAGCAAGGAGAAAGTTAGTTTTCCAGAGGCAAAGCGATGTGCCCGTGTGCTGTTTGCACAGCCAGCTTGCTTCGGTTCTAGCCTATCCTCCTTCCCACCAACCCTTGCACAATAATGCTTCTTACAACACACACTCTGCCACTTCCTTTAACCCTCAGTCCCAAATTGCTGACACTGCCTCTGGTGAGTTGTTCCACCAGAAACGGAGTAGGAGTGAGGGGTCTATTGAGGAGACTCTTCCTCCCAAAGTAAGGTCTTTGGAGCCATCATTTAAGGCTCCAGAGGCCTCAACGATGACAACTCCAGCTGCCACCACATCCACAGGGGCATCCGCTGCTAGACAGAATGCCCCTGAAGCAAAGGCTCAGGTCCATTCTTTGCACAGGCAAAGAAATCCTGAACCTGTCCAAGGGAAACCTGTGGAAACTAATTCCAGAGGTAAACAACCATTAAAAAGGTACTTCCAGGATCATGGAAAGGGACAGCCTAAAGGTGTGGGGCAAACCTTGACCACAGGTTCTGCCAAACATCTTATGAAGAAATAATATAAAGAACTGGATACCGTAATCCAATGGAATTCATGCAAAATGAGAAGAACTGCAACATCTGATAGCTTCATATAATCCAGTTTGTGTATGTCTACAAGAGATTATGACCAGGGAAAATTGTACCATTTCCCTAAGAGGATTCCAAATTCAAGCCCATTATGGGACCTTTGACAATGGACCTCATGGAGGAGTAGCAGTAATGGTACGTCAAGATATTCCCTTCCAGGCCATCCACCTGCAGACAACACTACAGGTGAAGGCTGTGAGAATAGGCTTGACACGACCGTACACTGTTGCATCCATCTACTTTCCTCCACATAATCTGAACATTAATGATTTGGAAAATCTACTTGAGCAGTTGCCACATTCATTTCTACTCTTGGGAGATTTCAATGGTCGGCATCACCTCTGGGGAGACACTTTGTGCAACCCTTGAGGAAGGGCCTTGGAGTCCTTGCTCCTAAGAGTAGATGCAGTTTTACTGAACAGTGACACTCCCACACATTTCCAAATTCAAACTGGGACATTTTCCAATATAGACCTATCAATTGATAGGATCAGGTGAGCCTATCAATAGGCTCACCTGATTCACAGTTGAACTTCACTTGGTAGGTCATGGAAGACTTACATGGAAGCGACCACTTTCCAATAATTTTGGAGGAGGTGAATGGTATTCCAGTCAATGGAGTGCAGAGATGGCGACTTGAACATGTGGGCTGGAATCTTTTTAGATCAACTGCAGTATTGCAAGGATCTGTGAATGATTTCCAGTGTGTTCAAGATGCTGTTAATCACTTCACATCACGAATTCACCTTGCAGCAGAAGCATCCATTCCCAAAAGTAGCGGGCATTACCGTCGACCTCCAGTACCACGGTGGTCTGATGAATGCCAACAAGCTGTCAGAGCAAGAAAAGCTGCATTAAGGCAGTAGAAATTACGCCCCAGCATTGTAACCTTGATCAATTACAAAAAGACCTGAGCCAAAGCCAGGCGTGTGCTAAAAGAGGCAAGACGGACGTCGTGGAGACAGTATGTCTCCTCAATTAACTCTGGGACCCCCTTAGCATGGTTATGGGACAAGGTGCGTAAGATCGCTGGAAAGAGCACATCCATGTCGCAACCTGCTCTGAAGATAGATGGCATAATCATCACAGACTAAAAAGATGTTGCAAATGAGCTAGCTAAATCCATGGCAGAGATCGCCTCTGGAGCATCTTACACTACTCGATTCTCAACTCTTCGGGCTGAGCAGGAACTACACCCAGTGTCGTTCTTCAGTAGGATTGCAGCAGAACTTCCATATAACTTGCCATTTTTGCGCAAGGAGATGGACTCTGCTTTGCAGCTCTGCCATAAGGCTGCCCCAGGAAGTGACAATATTCAATACCAAATGATATCTCATTACCAGAGAGCTCCAGAAGTTCATGTTAGATCTATTCAATAGGATCTATAGGGAGGGCACAGTGCCATTCACATGGAGAGAAGCTATAATCATTCCTGTTCCTAAACCTGGCAAAGATGCTTCCACACCAGGAAATTACAGACCAATTTCCCTCACCAGCTGCATCTGCAAGCTGATGGAGAAAATGGTAAACTTCAGGTTGACATGGCTGCTAGAAAAAGAAAACGTGTTGACCCCATATCAATATGGCTTTAGAAAATTGAGATCGACCACAGATGCACTTGTGAGGATGGAAACTGCTATACAGAATTCCTTTGCACAGCGATGTCACATGATAGCAGTCTTCTTTGACCTTGAAAAGGCTTATGATACTACTTGGAAGCATGGCATACTCATGAAGCTGTAGGACATTGGTTTAAGAGGAGCATTACGTACCTTCATACAAAGTTTCCTTGCTGACAGGAAGTTTAGAGTTCGGGTAGGAAACAGTTTCTCTAACCTGGAAGATCAGCTGGAAGGGGTCCCACAAGGGAGTGTCTTAAGTGTGACCCTGTTTGCCATTGCTATAAATGACATCGTTAAGGTTGTTCCAAGTGCGGTCTCATGTAATCTGTATGTGGATGACTTTACATTGTACTGCTCAGGAGGAAGCTTACAGGATGTGCAAGGACACTTGCAGACTGCAATAAATCAGGTTGTACAGTGGGCAACATATCATGGGTTCAGATTTTCTCCAAGCAAGACCATGGCTATACATTTCTACAAACGAGGAAAGTTCCATCCTTCCCTCTATTTAGGCGCAAACCCACTGCAATTTGTCCAAGAGGTGAAGTACTTGGGTCTAATTTTGACTCAAGACTTACATGGGTGCCTCACATCAAACAGTTAAAAGTGAAGGCTACAAAAGCGCTTAGTATTTTGCAGATTCTTTCACATCTATCTTGGAGTGCAGACCGTACAACACCTACGGCTTTACCGAGCGCTTATTTGTAGTAATCTTGATTATGGATGTGAAGCTTATTCATCTGCAACTCCCACTGTTCTCCGGATGTTGGACTCCGTTCACAATGAGCTCTCAGATTTGTACTGGGGCTTTCAGGTCTTCACCTGTGGAGTCCCTGTATGCTGAGAGTGGAGAACCACCTCTTTCATTACACTGGGACTACATGATCCAGATTTACTACACGAGACTACAAAGGATTCCGGGATCTCCTACATCCAGATTTGTTTTCAACCCCCTTGAGGATAGCCGATCCTATGGTAGGAGAATGAGGAATCTTGTGGAAGAGCTTAATTTAAGTCTCACTAAGGTTCTGGCTGTTGGAATTCCCCAGTTCCCCCATTGGACTAATCAAGTCGAGCTGGATTTGGTTGGAATTGGGTAAGGGGAGAGATCTGAAGCAGAAGTCAGAGAGAGATTTCTTCAGCACATTTCTAAGTACCAAGGATCAGATGCAATATATACAGATGGTTCGAAATCTGAAAATGGTGTGGGCTTTGCAGCAGTGAGCAGAAGGAAGACTGCATCTGGCAGTCTTTCTCTAGAAGCCTCAATCTTCACTGTTACACAGTTACATGGCATCCTTGCAGCAGTTAAGATGACTAGAGATCTTATGAACCATTCTGTTGTAATATATTGTGACTCTCGTAGTGCCTTGCAAGCAATCAAGAGTTTAAACTCATCACATCCAGTAGTGAGGGAAGTTCAGGATTGGCTTGCATTGATGTCAACACGTAAAAAGATAATTCTATGTTGGGTGCCAGCACATGTTGGTATCAGTGGGAATGAGCGAGCTGATCAGAAGGCCAAGGCAGCGGCCA
>NC_051401.1:25528778-25536278 GCF_015228065.2 Penaeus monodon | reverse complement strand
TGCTAAGGGGGTCCCAGAGTTAATTGAGGAGACATACTGTCTCCACGACGTCCGTCTTGCCTCTTTTAGCACACGCCTGGCTTTGGCTCAGGTCTTTTTGTAATTGATCAAGGTTACAATGCTGGGGCGTAATTTCTACTGCCTTAATGCAGCTTTTCTTGCTCTGACAGCTTGTTGGCATTCATCAGACCACCGTGGTACTGGAGGTCGACGGTAATGCCCGCTACTTTTGGGAATGGATGCTTCTGCTGCAAGGTGAATTCGTGATGTGAAGTGATTAACAGCATCTTGAACACACTGGAAATCATTCACAGATCCTTGCAATACTGCAGTTGATCTAAAAAGATTCCAGCCCACATGTTCAAGTCGCCATCTCTGCACTCCATTGACTGGAATACCATTCACCTCCTCCAAAATTATTGGAAAGTGGTCGCTTCCATGTAAGTCTTCCATGACCTACCAAGTGAAGTTCAACTGTGAATCAGGTGAGCCTATTGATAGGCTCACCTGATCCTATCAATTGATAGGTCTATATTGGAAAATGTCCCAGTTTGAATTTGGAAATGTGTGGGAGTGTCACTGTTCAGTAAAACTGCATCTACTCTTAGGAGCAAGGACTCCAAGGCCCTTCCTCAAGGGTTGCACAAAGTGTCTCCCCAGAGGTGATGCCGACCATTGAAATCTCCCAAGAGTAGAAATGAATGTGGCAACTGCTCAAGTAGATTTTCCAAATCATTAATGTTCAGATTATGTGGAGGAAAGTAGATGGATGCAACAGTGTACGGTCGTGTCAAGCCTATTCTCACAGCCTTCACCTGTAGTGTTGTCTGCAGGTGGATGGCCTGGAAGGGAATATCTTGACGTACCATTACTGCTACTCCTCCATGAGGTCCATTGTCAAAGGTCCCATAATGGGCTTGAATTTGGAATCCTCTTAGGGAAATGGTACAATTTTCCCTGGTCATAATCTCTTGTAGACATACACAAACTGGATTATATGAAGCTATCAGATGTTGCAGTTCTTCTCATTTTGCATGAATTCCATTGGATTACGGTATCCAGTTCTTTATATTATTTCTTCATAAGATGTTGGCAGAACCTGTGGTCAAGGTTTGCCCCACACCTTTAGGCTGTCCCTTTCCATGATCCTGGAAGTACCTTTTTAATGGTTGTTTACCTCTGGAATTAGTTTCCACAGGTTTCCCTTGGACAGGTTCAGGATTTCTTTGCCTGTGCAAAGAATGGACCTGAGCCTTTGCTTCAGGGGCATTCTGTCTAGCAGCGGATGCCCCTGTGGATGATGTGGCAGCTGGAGTCTTTTGCACAGGTTCAGGATTCCTTTGCCTGGGCAAAGGGCATGCCTGAGCCTTTACTTCAGGGGCATTCTGCCTAGCAGCAGAGGCCCCTGTGGATGTGGTGGCAGCTGGAGTTGTCATCGTTGAGGCCTCTGGAGCCTTAAATGATGGCTCCAAAGACCTTACTTTGGGAGGAAGAGTCTCCTCAATAGACCCCTCACTCCTACTCCGTTTCTGGTGGAACAACTCACCAGAGGCAGTGTCAGCAATTTGGGACTGAGGGTTAAAGGAAGTGGCAGAGTGTGTGTTGTAAGAAGCATTATTGTGCAAGGGTTGGTGGGAAGGAGGATAGGCTAGAACCGAAGCAAAGCTGGCTGTGCAAACAGCACACGGGCACATCGCTTTGCCTCTGGAAAACTAACTTTCTCCTTGCTCCTTATTACCAATACTTCCTCTTCAAATTTGTACCTTTTACATTGCTTTGAAGAAGCTTCATGAGCTTCTTTGCAGTGGTAACAGCATACTGGACCTGGACAGTTGTCATCTCCTTGATGACCTGTTGTACCACACTTTACAAATACTCTTGGTTGCCCATTTTCTTTAAAACGGCAAGAGTTGGCTCCATGCCCATAACCCTGGCAGTGGAGGCACCGCATAGGGTTGGGCACATATGGCTTTACCTTGAGGTGGTACCATACTAACTTAACCGATTCTGGAAGGACTAACGTGTTAAAAGTTAGAAGAAGAGCTGGTGTTGACTGTTCCAAACCATCAACTTTCTTCTTAATATGTTTTACTGTCACTACATTAAAATTCTCTAGTTTCTTTAACAGTTTCTCCTCAGAATACCTCATCATGAAACTTGAGCCCCAGGAATGTCGCATATCGCACGCAGACAGTCACTCTCGTCTGGTGACGAAACCTCAACTATCAGGTTACCATCTCGCTGTGGAGTTATGCGAGGATCACGTTGACATACTTCAACAGTTCTTCGATGTACTTCGAAAATATCAAGATCCATGATTGATACACCATCAATGGTCTTCACAACTAAGTACTTACTATATGAAATGCTTTCATATTTACCAGGAAAGATTTCCTTAGTGGATTGAGGAGGACTTTTCCCCTTCTTACCTGGGAGCCCGGGAACCATTACGATTCCCATTCTTGCCCTTTGGAAGCTGGAAAGGTTCCAAAGTGACAACATGTGATGTTCCAGAGGGAATGGTCGGGGGATTGCGTAGGTCATCAGGGAGAGAGCTAGATCTTTGTAAATTTATAGTACTCATACAAATTGGAAATCTTCATTTCCTTACCCCCCAACCCACCATGGAGTCCAATAAGGGGAAGCTATATTTGGGCTCAAAATCTCCCAACAGCCACAGGGGTAATGAGGAAATATACGCAGCCACTATCACAGAACTGATGGCAGTCGCGGGACCTATGCGCTACCGACTGAATAGTGTCTGCTTGACCCTAGCCATATTTGCCAGCCGATTGACTTGACCGGGCCTTGATCAAGCCACCCGTCTAACCAGAATAAAGGACCAAAGAGGTGTGTTGCTAGCTGCAGGGCGCAGCGTGCAGCATTGCTCAACCTCCAGGACTCCTGTCTCCTGGTAATACGGGATGCCACGCACAGCAAACACACGTGGGAGAGTTCTCCCTGGTCCAAGATGGAATGAACCAGGGGTGGGTGCACCATCCCCTCTCATAGGCCTTGGTGCACCAGGAAGCCATTTTATCTCATCCCTCACTGGTGACCCCTCCAGTATGGGTAGCCCTCTGGTCCGGCTCACCAGATCATTGGGACCTCAAGCCCCCCCACCGCGGCAAGGCGGCTTCCGTTAGGGGGGCACACAAGAGAGATCACAAGAAACAAGGAAAGCAAGCAACCTATGCCTGTTTACACTTGCCACACCACTTGCTGAGTTGCTGACAACACCCTGTCTCCAGCACTCACCAAGTACGCAAATATTCATGGGTACCACCCTTACACAACGTTACTTGGCGCAGTTCGCCCTATGAGGGAATTACTGGCCCAGCTGTGCCCGACCATGAGCCAAAGTCTGGGAATTCAGTGAAGTGGCACTGATGAAGGAGCCCCTTCCCTTCCTGCCGACGGACCACCTCCTTGCGCTGACGATCCACCACCTCCAGTCGGCAGGAGTGACCTCCTTTACGATCTCGCAACCTGGCTGACGCACACATTCTTGGATTAAACACGGCCAACACTAATAACACTGAACATGCACACAGTGAACACGCCGCCACACCCGCGACAGCAACAATACGCACGTACGAACTTACAGCTGACACCGCATCAACCTCACCCTGACCTGCATATTCCCCTCTGCCTCCATCATCTCTTTTCGACACTGTACCTGAATCCTTCCTTACTGACCAGATACGAACTAACCTCTCTAACATGTCCTCCCTGGTTAACCCCATCAAGACGATTACTAAATTCATTGGAGTGAATTACCCCCCCTCCCAAATTTTCCTCAAAACTGAAAACTATGTGACCTTGAGAGAACCAATACTTAACCCATAATTCACCTGAATTCTTCAAGATGTGTGTCCAACATGTAACTCAAAGACTTGACCACAGCGTCCCAGCTATCAACAAAATATGAAAGTGAGTTAAGGAAAATATGAGTAGCGCATGGAGTGATTTTAAGATTGACTTCGAAATGAAATTTGCCAGACCCTCTCACCACATCAGCCTCTAACTTTCTGACATTTTTAAATTCAGACCTACTCACTTTCCACCGGTGTTCAAGAGTTAGGAATGCTGTCAGTGATTACTTAACAGTGACCAGTGAACAGTGACTGATCTTGTGGCCGCTGGTGCATTCATCCTCCCACACCTTTTCCGACTTGACTCCTGCCTCATCACTTTACACCCCTATCATCATTTTCACTTCTCATACACACCGTCATCTCCACTGCTCTCCCGGCCTTGCTAGACCTCTCCATCAGCAATGACTGAGCCATGTAATACTCATTTCACATATGGTCTATTTTAACACACACCAAATCCCCCCCCCCCCCCCCCCCCCGAGATGCTCACTAATGAATCTTGAGTGTTTCACATAACCCTTATAGCTACAGGACTCCCTTGGGGCCACCTGTAGGAGTCACCTTCCATTACTCTACTATTGCCATACATATAACACTATTAACTTATAAATATATATTTAATACATGTGGATGCAACATCCACAGACCTTCCACCTCGTGACATCGCATCATGTACACATTCACATCCTTTTCTTCACATTTCCCCATACATTGCAATCCTTGTCAATTTCCTAGTTCAACCTGTATAAAAGAGGGTCACCTGCAAGCAATAGCACTCATGCTCCTGCCACTGGAACCCCCTCTTTGAGGTGCAGGACTAGAGCTCCCTCCCTGAGGTGATACAGCCTTTGGGTGGCTGATTCACTGGAGAGGGAGGAAGAAAGTATTCCAAATAATGATGCCTATCTTATAGGTGGAAGGGCATCCCTTCTGGTCTCTCCCCAGGGGTTCACACCTATCCACGTTTTTGCCATGCATTCTGTTCGTCCTGCAGCTAGCAACACACCTCTTTGGTCCCTTATTCCAGCAAGACGGGTGGTCTGATCTTGGCCCGGTCAGATCAATCGGCTGGTCTGGGAGGCTATGGTCAAACAGTCAATGTTGCCGTTGGCACTCACACTGGTCCCATGAGTGGCGGTACAATGGCCATTGGCTGCATATATCCTCTCACCACCCCTGTGGCTGTTAGACATTAGTTCTAACATACAGCTTTCCCTTATTGGACTCGGTGGTGGGTCAGGGTGTGAGAGGATGAAATAACTGCTTCTTTATGTCAAGAATTTCAAACCCCCACAACAAAGAGATACATTTGATACTGTGCAAGGCCCAGACTACGGCAGTTACTCTGAAAATCCAAAGCACAGGTTGACTCTGTGAGACCTGCTGCTAAGATGGACACATCAGCCAAAAACATGTCTGTCCATGAGATTATCCAGTAGATGGACTCTCATGTTGGCCTCTCCAGGCCAGCACCTAAATCAGGGAGACCTCTGAGTAGCCCTCAGACATCCTTCCTGACCGAGATGGGAGAACAAGCTGAACCAGCCGCAACAACTGCTGCTCCCATGACCACAGCCCAGAATTTAGGCTGAAAGGGCAGGCTGGAGACAGACTCTGAGGGAGAGTCTGGACCCCCTGAGCGTTGCCCACAGTTTAAAGTTCCCTCTAAACCTGATGGCTTCGACAATGCCTACCAATTGGTAAGAACATTGGAGACGCATTGAAAAATATGGTTATCAATCCGGATTGCCAGAGACCAGGGCATGATTATTATACCTAAAGACCAAGCTACCCTGAATTTCCTGCAAGAAACTAAGGAGCTTAATGATGGGAGGAAAGAGTGTCATTCGCCACTGAATCCCGATGATAGGAGAGTCAAGATGGTGGTACTTGGCTTCTCACTATCATATGATGTCGATCTGATCACTTCACACCCACAAGTCGTGAACGCTTCCCGAATGTCGAATGGGAAAATCCCAACCAGGCAAGCCCTAGTGACCTTGAAATGTATATAAAATCACTACCCTTAATCTGGATAACTGGAGCTCCTTCAGCCTGAGAACATATGTACCTGAGCCACTTTGGTGTTTTAAGTTAAAATATGGTCACCACTAGGCTAGTTGCAGGGCCAAGCCTAAATGTGGTGTCTGTAGCAAGGCACACAACACTGAGGTCTGTAGCAAGGCACACAACACCGAGGTCTGCCTGAAGGCACACAAGGAAGGCTCTGCAGGAAAGAGGCGGTCCTCAGGCGACAAGAGGTTGCTAAAAGGCGACCAGACTTTGTTCCTGCTCCCCCAGACACCCATGTCTGGGGACAGAACAAAAGAGAAAAGACTTCCCGACCTCCTAAGATGAAGGAAGACCCTCCACAGCCAACACCAGATATTTCCAATAAAAAGGAGTTTCCCACCATTTCTAAAACGCAGAAAAAGAACCACAGGAATAAAGGTTCAAAGAACATTGCAAAAGCCTCCCCAAAAGACGATAATCTCCTCTTTCATGAGGAAGATATGACTCTCCTGTTGACTGCTTTAGTCACTGCAGTAGCAACAGCAGTCGCGGTCGCTATGACGGCAGTGACCCAGACTGTTGCAGTTTTGAAAGGGACGAAGTTGAACAGGGCCAAAGCAGCCCCACCCTTACCTCAGGACGAGACTCCCCTCCCCACCCCAACCCTGGCCACGCCCTCACAAGCAGAGCCAGAACAGGCTGAATCTATGCAACCAGTGCCAGAACAAACTGACCTTACTCAGGTAAAGAGAAAAGATACATAGACAAAGCCTGAAGTGAGAAAAGCCAAATTCACAAAAGTCAGTGCTACCTCCCAGTGGACCCATGGTCAGCCTGGCCTACAGCCCAAAACTAGATCAAGATACCTCAACCAGCAAGGACTTTACAATGGAGTTGTCAGACCCCAACACAACAGACTCTGAAACCGAATATAAAGACATCTCTGATGTAACTATCACCAAGTAATATTATAACACACAATCTAAGCATACTACAGTGAAACATCTATGGCTTCAATACAAGGAATGCCATCCTCCACGCATAGTGCAATCAAGGGACACTGACATTGTCATGCTCCAAGAGACATTAATAGTCTTCATGCTGTCAAGCACAGCTGGCAAAAGAGACTTGATCAACCTGGTTACAGCAACCATCCCGTGCTCCGCAATAATCGATGCACCGCACTGTGGAGAGGATGATGAATCTTTTGCTGTTGAGATTCACCTGGCTGGGGGCCCCCTGAAGCTGTACAATGTGTATAGTAAAGCACACTGTAGGAGCTTAGACATCAGCCAGGTCTGTGCTACTGCAGCACAAGAGCAAGTGATCATACGGGGATTGATTGATTATTTAAAATTATCTGCCGCGTCAACAGCTAAGGTCATTAGCGGCGAATACCTTGTTAACTAGAAATATTAAAATGTTTAAAACTTTAAAAATCTATCAATAAATATCTTACAAATAATAATAAATAGATTAAAAATCAAAGCATAAATATTATGCTCTAAGTGCATAAAATTATTGCATAAACATTATGCATAATTAAATTTTATTGAAAATATTAGTCTCCCTAAGGAAATTAATAAGACCCTCTATGTCACAATCTTCC
>NC_051401.1:25514901-25524901 GCF_015228065.2 Penaeus monodon | reverse complement strand
TTAAGGGAAGGGTTTTGTGATAATGCATATATATATATATATATATATTTTATATATATAATATATAAATATATATAAAATTTATATATATATATATATATATATATATATATATACATATAACTGGAGCAGTTAGTTTTCACTCCGGGAAAGCTAAAAAATTTTACGAGTCAAAAAAATAAAATTGATATTTAATTTTTCCTCAAAAAAAACCGGGGAAAAAATTAAAGAAGCAAAAGGGAAATATTTTTAATTTCAATGCTTTAATGCAAAATTTTGATATAGTAGTTACCTTTGAACATAAGCTTGTAAAAAAACAAACCCAGAAAATATCGGCAGCTGATATGTATACATAAAATATATAACGCACAAAAATAATGATTTTTTGTTGAAATTAGTGCCTGAAATTCCCTCCTTCGGTTGTGAAATTTCTTTTTTTGCACGGTGGCGGGGGGGTTGTCGTCACCCCGGGTTTGGGGTTTGAAATAAGCGCGACGCGAGTCTCACCCTTTTTCTATGCGCAGCACCACTTTTTTTACAGTCACCCCCCGTCACTTTTTTCTCTTTCAAAATTTTGATTAAAAAGTCTCTAGTATCTCGGGGTTTAAGATCCCAGTGTTTTTATGAAAGGGACCCCTAAAATATACTTTGGGAAAAAAAAAGGGGAAATATTGGATTTTAAAATTTTAAAAAATATAGTTTACTTTTTCAAATTTAAAAAACGTTTTTATTAATTCTAGCGAATCGCTGGGGAAAGATCCGGGGATTTGGGGGGAAATTACAGCAAAGATTATAAAAAAGGGCCTATTAACTGGAAATGAAAGGCTGTAAAGTATGGGGGGGGCCTGTCGGCTTTTTTTCCTTTTAACTTAGGATTGAGGCAAAGTTTGTCCTTCCCCCCCAAACACTTTTCAACAATGCATAAAAACAGAAAGGGGGGGATAGGGGCAATTTAAACAAAGTCACTGGGGCCCCAACACTGGGAAATTTTTCAAGGACACCGACTTCGATTTCCCGGGCCCAAATGTTGCATCTTTGTCCCCCGTTTGGGAATACGGGGTGGCCGGTTTTTGGATGCATTTAGCAATGAGGTGATCCCCTTGGGCCTAGAGGTCCCCTTTGGACCAAAAACCCGAGACCAGGAATTGGGGGCCTGTTGGGAAAACCTGTTCAGTCGTTTACATGATTATGGTGAGGGCTTTGAAGTCACAGAGAGTTTTGCATAATTTGGGTTTAGTTTAAAGCCCAGGGTTTTTGGGGGCTTCAGATCGGGAGACATTTTTGACCTGGCAGCAGGAGCCATGAACTGGGGTTAACAAAAGCATAGATTTTGGTCCCTAGCGGGAAGGACCAAGCTAGGGATCCCCAAAGGCCTTGTTTACAGCCAAAAGCGAAATTTGGGATCCCTTTTGAAAACGTTTTTTGTGCCAGATATGAGTTCCCCATTGGCGGGACCATGTGTCCAACCGACGCCACACCGTGGGGAACCGGGCCCAGGGGGATCTTTATTTGTAAAATCTGGGGACGGCCAACTCAGGCCTTTATGGGCTTTTTTCCCCTGTGGATGCCCCTGGCCATCAGGTTTTTTTGCGGACAATCCTGGGTGGAGGGAGCCCCCTGGGACGATCTAGGAGGTCATGGTTTTGGCACCCCGCCCGGGACCTGTTGCGAGAAGTAGAGAGGGGCCGGGGGCCGGGCGTGGGGTTTCTCATGGGGGAACTCCGTGACTGGAAGCGAAAGGTGGTTTGCGGTCATGCCCCCCCGTCAAAGTTAGCCCCCCGATGTTTGATGTGTGTGTGGCGCGTACGTGCGCGCGCGCCCCCCACACACAAATATGTATATTAAATAGTATATATAATATGTATATATATAGGGAAAAATTATATATACAAATAAATATATAATATATATAAAATATAATATATAATGTAAAATATACTTTATATGTATATGCATATTTTTAAAATTTTGTACATACATACATACACACACCACAACCCCACACACACAAACACACACACAACACACCCACACACCACACAACCCCACTTTAATATATTATTATATATATTATTTTATAAAATATATATATGTAGTCCTTTCTTTCTTTCTTTTTCTTTTTCATCTTTTTAAACTAAGAAAGAGATGCTTTTATACAGCATTTTTCAACTGTACAAACAGGGCTGAAACGAAAATTACATTACATTGAAATGATTGTTTTTTCAAAAATTTTATTCGTCGTGTATGAAAAAAGCCACTTTAAAAAAAAGTAAATTACAACTAAATATGGGGCCGCGGGGGGGCCGAGGGGTTTAGGGGCTTTGTATTAAAGACTGTAAAGGGACGGCAATCTGATTTTCGGGGTTCAAAAGTCCCCGGGCCCGGCGCGTTTTTCCCTTGGGAAAGGGAACTTCACCTCGTTTGCCTCCCCTAGCCGGGGGGTGGCCAAGCCCCCCCAAAGTAAAAATGCTGGTCCCAAGCCCGGAAAATAGAGAGAATGATTCCAAAAAGGTAACAAGGCACCTCCGTAAAGGAACGGGGGCCCCTCCCCCCCCAACGTACTCACTCCAAGAGCATCAAAACATAAATACTCCCAATTTAAATATCCATGCTGTGCCCACGGGGGGCTCAAACATAAACCCCTTCCTTTTTTTTAAAAAATTTTAATTTAAAAATTAACGCCTAGGTGAGGTGCTAAATTAAAACTGCTATATCTTTTGGATTTAGAAAATTTTGGTGATTAATTTACTTTTGGGTTCATTTTGGTAAATTTCCCAAGAGCACACAAGGCCATATCCCCAAAACCCACCAAAAACCCCCCATTTTTTTTTTTTTTTTTTTTCAACAACACACACCACACACACACACAAAACAAAACACATCCCCTAAAAGGGAAACATGTTTAACCTTATCTCAGTAGCGGTAAAAATCTCACTCGACTCAGCAACCATAAGTTAAGAAAAGGGGTTGATGTAGCCTTTTCACCCCCCCCCAAAGAGAATGGGGTAGCGGAAGGGATTTCTATTAACGTTGGTTTCTTTCACTGAGACTCAGAGGTGTTTAGATTTAAAAAGGCAATACTGCAACTTGTTTTCCGCTGTCCAAGTTTCCCCTTTGTGCTACAGGGGGCCGTCTTGTAAAAAGGAGTTTCTAAAACTATATGTAAAAAAAACCCTGAAAAAAAAAAAGTAAAAAAAAAAAAAAAAGGGTTTTTAAGGGTTTTCCTTTTCTCAAGCCCAAAAAAATTTTCGATTGGGGGGAAAATTAAAACAAGTTGCCCAGTTTTGTTTTAAAAAGGGTCGTAGAGAATATGGCATGAAATACTTTTTTTTTTATATGCCAAACTCACCTAAACCCCGTAGCGGGAACCCGAAAAAAAAATCTTTTTTTGCATACCCCATCCCAAAACCACACCTCATTAACGCGTCATCTTTAAGATTTTGGGCCAAACATGAGATTTTCCTTGAAGGGGAAAGTACCGGGGAAATCTAGCTTACCTAAAAAAAACCTTAAAAAATTAATAAAAAAATACCAAGGTTTGGAAACTTTTGTGGGTGGAGTGAGTGAGAAAGTTAGAAAATTTTAAAAAAGGCAAAAATTAATAGAAAAAAAATAGAGGGATGATGATAGGAATATTGAAGGATATTGTGATGTGATGATGATGAAGATGGATGATAATGATTTTGAGGTTTGGATGATATAATAATAGAAATTTACTAAACAAAAATGACAGTTAATAAATGATAATGATAAATGATGATGATGTTTTAAAAAATTTGTAAATGAGATGTTTAAAATGATGATGATGATGATGTGATGATGATGATGATGATGATGTTTGATGGGATAATGATAATGATGAGGGATGTTTGGGGATAATTTTAATAGAATTTTTAATAATACTAAAAAGAAAATAATAATAATAATAATAATAATAATATAATAAAAAATAATAATAAAATAATTTAAATAAGGGTGTTGATAATGAGGGATAATAATGATATGATAATTTTAGTAATAATAATAATAATAATAAAATAATATAATAATAATAATAAAAAATAAAAAATAAAAATTTTAAAATAAAAAAAAATAAAAAATAATAAATAAAAATAATGGTTTGTGGGATAATATAATTAATAATAAAAAAAAATTATAAAAAAGTAATGATAATAATAATAATAATAATTAAAAAAATAAATAAAAATAAAAAAAAATTAACAAAAATAAAAAAAAAGAAAAACAAAAAAAAAAAAAAGAAATAATAAAAATAATATAATATTATATATATAATAATTATTTAATTTAAAAATAATTAAAATAAAAAATTAAAAAAAAAAAATTTTTGGGGGGGGGGGGGGGGGGGGGGGGGGGGGGGGGGGGGGGGGGGGGGGGGGGGGGGGTTGGGGGGGGGGGGGGGGGGGGGGGGGGGGGGCAACAATAATAATGATAATAGTGATTATGATTACAATAATAATAATCCCAATAAAAAATAAAAAATTAATGATAATGATGATAGCGATAATATCAAAAAATAATAATGATAATGAAATAAAAAATTTAATGAAAATGGTAAGTAATACTAAAAAATGATAATAATGAAATACTAATAATAAGGATACAAATAAAAAAGGAAATTAAAAAAATAATGATAATAATAATAATAATGATAATAATAATAAAAATAATAATAATAATAATAATAAAATAATAATAAAAAAATTTAATAATAAAAACAACAAAAAAAACAAAAAAACAACAAAAACAACAAAAAAACAACAACAACAAAAACACACAACAACAACAAAAAATAAAATAAAAGTAATAAAAAATTAAAATAAAACCCCAAAAAAAATGTTTAATATTAATAGTAAAAATGACAACAATAATAATGATAATAAAATTTAAAGTTTTACAAATAATAATCCCAATAATAAGAATATAAATAAGGGTTTAAGATGATAAGAAATATCAATAATAATAAATGATAATGATAAAAAACAATAATAAAAATGAAAAATTTTAATTTCCCTAATAATGATAATAATGATTTTTACTAAAATAATAATGATAATGATAAAAATGGAAAATAAAAAAGATAATAACAACAATAATAATAATAATAATAAAAAAAATAATAATAAAAATGATAATAAAAATAAAAAATAAAAATTATGATAATAATAATAAGATAAAAAATTAAAAGCAATAACAATCTGTTTAATCCCCAAAGGGTTTGAAAAGGGGTAGCGAAAACAGATCAAATGATTTAAAGCCCCGATTTCCGTGGACGCGCGGCACTTGACCCCCCCTTCAAGAGGCATCGGGGGAGTCGGTGTGATGTCAGAGTAAGTTTGCCAATTTCCACGGAGGACGAAACCCACTGTGATTGAAAGTGGACCGCTTTGAGTTTTTGGGGATATTTCACGGTTTCCCCTATGTTTACGGGTTTTTTATCATTTCCCTTTTTGATGTATTTTACCCTTTTCCCATTTATTTTTTTTTTTCTGCCATTTAAAAAAATGAAAAAAAAGGTTTAAAAAAAAAAAGAGAGACAGATTTCTAGTTTGGGGCAGCAATAAAAAAAGCACTTCTTTCAAAAAATAAGCCTATTTATTTAGCAGTTTGCGCTGGATCCATCTCATGAATTCCCTCCTTTTTTTTTAGCTCTTTTCATATTTTCCCCTGTTCCCATTTCAGGCTTTAAAGCAATTGGGATTAATGTAATAGAAGCAAACTCAATATGCAGAAAAAAAACAAAATTTAAAAAAAAATTAAAATGAAAAAAAAACACTTTTGAGCCTTTATAAAAAAACATGTTTAACTAGGGGGTTTTTATCATTATTTTTTCAATCATTATAAAAAACCCTTATATTTATTTTCAGTTATATCCCTTTTTTTTGTAGTTGATTAAAAATTTACATTATCACCCCTGTTTTTAATCGACCAAAAAAAAATTTCCCGTAAAATAGAAAGTTACCCAATTAAAAGGGGGTCAGTGAAAAGTTTTTCCAAAATATTAGGTTTTCGAAGTTTGGGTCGCTTCAAATCGGGGGGAAACGGCTTCAATTTCACACAAAGGGGTCTGCTTTTAATTATATATAATATATATATATATATATATATATTATATTTATAATTATATATATAAATTTTATATAATATATAATATTTTAAATGCATATATATTAAATTTTTAATTTTAAAAATATAAATTTTAAAATATTATAAATATTTTTATATAAAATATATAAAATAGGGATAATAGTAATTTTATAAAAAAAAATATATAAAAAAAAAAAATATATATAAATGGGGGGTGGGGGGTTTTGTGTGTGTGGGTGTGTGTGTGTGTGTGGGTGTGTGTGTGTATGGGGGGTTGTGTGTGGGTGAGAATAGATAAAAAAAAAATAAAGCATTTCATAAAAAATTTTAATAAGATATAATAAATAAAAAATAAAAGAATATAATAAATATAGAGGGGAAAAATAATTTTTATATATATAAATAAATATATTATAATATATATATATAATAAATATATATAAAAGAATATAAAATATATAATAAAAATATAAAAAATATACATACACCAACACACACACACACCCCACACACACACACACACGCATAATAAATATATAATAATAAAATATAATATATATATATTATATATATATATATAATAGAACCCTTACAATACAATATATATATTTTATAATATATATTAAATATTATAAAATATAAAATAATTATAATAATATAATTATTATATATAGATATATATATAATATATTATATATATATATAAATATATATAAAATAATATATTATAATATTATTTGTGTTTGGGTGTGTGGGTGTGTGTGTTTTGTGGGGGTGGGGTGTGTGTGTACACACACCCCACCCCACACATATTTTATAATATAAAATATTTTAATAAGAAGAGTTTGAGGGGAAAATAGATAGTGGGGTAATACAACATATATATAAATACAGAAAAATTGAAAATTAAAATTTTTAAAATATATATATAATATTTTATATATAAAGAAAAAAATAGAATTAAAATTTTAAAATATATAATAGAAAATACAATTAAAATAAAAGGTTATAGATATTTTTAGATATTTTTAAATATTATTAAAATATGAAAATATAAATATATATATATTATATATAAAATAAAAATATTTATAAAAATATAAAATAAAAAAATAATATATATATATAAAAAATAAAATATATATTAAACTATAAAAAAATATAAAAAATTTGATAAAAATTTTAAAGAATATATTTTTATATATAAAATATTAAAATATATATAATATTAAAACATATATACAAAAACAAAATATAACACACACACAAATATAACATATAAATTTTATATTATAAAAATAACTATATATATATATATAATTTTAAAATAATATAGTAAAAAATATATAAAAATATATATATTTTATAATAATATATATAAAAAAAATAAAAATATATAAAATATTAATATTTTATATATAAATTAAAATTATATATATATATAAAATAATATATATATATTATTTTAAACATTTATATAATTTTATATAATATAGAATATATATATATATATAAAATTATATATAATATATATAATTTTATATATATATAATATACAAAAAAAACAACCCCACAAAAACACAGGATTATTTTTATATTTTTATATATAAATATATTTTTTATAAAATTTTATAAAATATATTTAAAAATATATATATATAAATAAATAAATATAATATATAAAATATAAAATATACTTTTTTTTATTTTTTATTTTTTAATAATAAAAAAAAAAAAACCCCACAAACACCAACCCCAAAACAAAAACACCCCCACACACACAACACCCAAAAAAAAATATTATATATATATATATTATAGAAAATATATATATATATATTATATATATTATTTAAAATTTAAAATATATATTAATAAAAAATATAATTATATATAGATAATAATTTTTTTTAATTTTTTTATTAAAAAATTTTTTATTTTGGGATGTTTATGGAAAGTATGGTTTTAAAACCCCAAAACACACCACACACCAACCCCACCACCACACACACACAACACACCCCACACACACACCCCACACATAAAAAACACACACACCCCCAAAACCCCAAAACACACAAAACACACACAAAATATAAAAAAAACCCAAAAAGAAAATTTTATAAAAAAAAAAAAAAAAAAAAAAAAAAATAAAAAAATATAATAAAATTATATATAAATATATATATTTTATATTATTATATATAATTTTTATGGGGGGGTTTTGGGATGGGAGAGGTTTTACCAAACCACCACACAACCCCCCCCACCCAAAACCCACCCACCACCCACCCAAGCCACAATCAATTCCCCCAAACAAAAAAACCAAAAAACACCGGGCAAGGGAACCAAAAAACCCAAAAATTCCAAAAAACAAAACCATACCCAACCCCCAAACAACCCAAACCACCTTTAAATTAAAAATAAAAATTAAAATTAAATTTTTTATAGGGCCCCGGTGGGCCCAGGTGGTTAGAGCTCGGGCTCCCAAGGGCTTGTCACACCGGCAATCCCGAGTTTTGAGGGGGTTTTTGTAAAAAGGGCCCGGGGCCTGGGTTTCCCCCCGGGGAAGGAAAATTTACCTCGATTTCCTCCTGGGAAGGGTTTGGCCCCAAACCCAAACCCCAAGGGCAGTCCGGGCCCCGAAACCGGGGAAAATTTGGAAAGGGGACTCATAAAAAAAACCGGGCGGAAGGGAACCCGGGAAACCACGCTCCCCAAATTGCCAAGAAAATTTATGGAAATTCCCTGATCGGGCCCAAAAACCCTTTTGGGGGGAAAGAAAAGGAAAATAAATTAAAAATTAAAATTAAAATTTTAATTTTTTATAACCCCTGGCCAATTTAAAATATAAGGATTTAAAAATATTATTAATAAAGGGGTTTTTCCCCCCAAAATTACCTATTGTTTTAAAATGGGGGGAAAAAAACACCACCCAAACCAACTAAAAATGACCAAAAAACACCCCAACAACAAACCACCCCAAAACCAAAAAACAGGGAAAACCCCCAACCCAAACCACCACAAAACCAAAAAAAAATATAATATATATATATTATATATATATATATAGAATTTATTTTATATATATATATATAATTTTATATCCAAATTTATATTTTTATATATAAATTTTTTTATATATATATTATAATTTTATATATATATATATATATATTAAAATTAAAATTTTATAAAAAAAGATGGAAAGTTAAAATTTTTTGTAATATAAAACACAACCAACCAAAACCTACCAAATGACCCCAAAACCCAAACAAAAAACAAAACAAACCAAACCAAAACACAAGAAAAAAAAAAAAAAAACCAAACCCCAACAAAATAATAAAAATTTAATTTAAGAAAAATTATATAAAAATTGGGGGGGAAAAATTATTGAAAATTAAAAAATCTTAACAAAAATTTTAATAAATAATTAAAAATTTTTATAATATAAAAATATTAAAATTAAAATAAATTATATTAAATAATTGAAAATAAAAAACGATGAGAATAGGGGGGCAAATTATTTATCCCCTATAAAATTTTGGTTTAATTTAAAACTAGGAACCAAAAGGACTGGCGAAATTTGGGGATAAAGTGCCTTTTTAAAAATTTTAATATATAATTTTATTAATATAATGTAATTTTTTTTTTGAAATTTGGAAACATTTTTTAATTGTTTTAAAATAATAATATGGGTTTTAAAATAAAAAAAAAACATAGAATTTAAATGGAAAATTAAGGTAAGAAATATAATATTAAATATTTAATCAAAATTATTTTTTTTTTTAATTTTTTTAAAAAATACTTAAAAAATATTTTAAGAATTAATATAAATAATTTTTTTTTAAAAATATATAATATTAAAAAAAAAAATTAATATATTAAATTTATA
>NC_051401.1:25502070-25507301 GCF_015228065.2 Penaeus monodon | reverse complement strand
GGAAACGACAAGCCATCTGGCAGCCTCCCAGAATCCCTTTGGGCCCACTGTCTTAGAAGCAATGAACCTACACAGAGTGAAAATGTGGAAGTGCTAGAAGCCAGACTTATCAGTGCCATAAATCAAGCAGCCTCACAGACTATACTTAAAACTCGACCATGGTTAGAGAAGTTATAAAGACACCTGGTACTTTAATGACGAGATTAAGGACGTCAACCACAGAGTGAACATGTGTAGAAAACATTTCTGAAGGCAAAGAACCCCTGACAACCTAGCCCTCTTAAGGGAAGCAGGCAAAGATGCCAAGTAAACTGCCAAAAGAGTAAGGCAGAAATGTGGCTGGAATGGTGTGAGTCCATGACCATTGAACCACCCTTACTGAGCTGTGGCAATGGGTCAGGTGAGCTGCTAGCTGCTCTGCCCCGAGGTGCACACGCCACGACTCTCAATCAGAAGCAAACATACTGGCGCAGGAGTTCTCTGCGAGAACGAGCAGCAACAGTCTGCCAGCTGATCTGAGGGCAAACCAAGAATGCCTACAACCAGGCAGACTCGCTCATATCAGAGAAAGGGCAGCCAAACCCGATAACTCAGATGTTATTTTCTGTCTGAGGGAACTAAGACAAACCTACAAAAATAGTTCTTGTACAGCCCCGGGTTCTGATGGGATCTCATACCCCATCATTTACCACCTTGGACTGGCAGGTGAGCTTGCATTCCTGCAACTCGTCAACAAGTCCTGGGAAACTTTTATTCTGCCCCAGAGCTGGAAGAGGGCTATCATAGTTCCCATCCCAAAACCAAAGGAGCCAGAGAAGTACTGCCCCATCTCTCTCCTTAGCTATCTCGGCAAGACGGCCGAGAAAATGGTACTAAACCGACTCCAATGGAAAATGAACACCTCCATGAGTTCACAAGGGGCATGAGAACAGCACACAGCATAGCCACGCTCTTAAGCACAATCAGCACTGTCACTTCTGTGGCAGTATTCCTAGACCTGGAGAAGGCTTTTGAATCAGCAAGTCCTCTTTGCTATTCAGGAGACCATGATCCAGAAGAGAATCAGAGGAAATAGTCACCTATCCAAGTTCCTACCTTGGATAGGTGACTATTTCAGGAACAGAACAGCCAAAGTCAGATTCCAAGGTTACTTGTGACATCACATGCCACTAGAAAATGTAACACGTCAGGGTGGGGTCCTCAGTCCAGCCCTTTTCAACACCCTTATGTCCTGCATCCTCAGCATACACCTCCCAGTGGGGTGCAAGATCATCTCCTATACAGACTATCTCGAAATCATCTCCACTGGACCATACTGCCTAAGTAAAGCCCAGCGCTGTCTGAACCTTGTATCCGAGGAGTGCTGTAGGACAGGACTAGAGATCTCTGCCGCCATATCCAAAGCCATGGCTTTGAGAGAATATGTTCAAGGCACAAGTCTGAGAATCCAGGGAACGGACTTAGGATGGGTCCAGGTATTCCAATACCTTGGGGGTAATGATTGACCGGACCCTCTCCTTTAAAAAGGAGGTCCTGTACTTGGGTGACCGAACCAAAGCAAAACTGTCTGTCATGAGAGCAATGTCTGGGAGACACATAGGAGCTAAACATAAAGTAGTAAGACTATTCTATGTACATGCCATCCGTCCCATTGTGGACTATGCTTTTGACTCCCTGATTGCCGCAAAGCCAAGATTAAGAGAAAAATTGGAGACTCTTCAGTGTAGAAGAGTAATTATAAACTGGGTCCCTAGCCACATAGGCATCAGAGGGGTATGCCCCCACATCCCATGATCATAAATCGAGCCGAAAAATCTTAAGGCAGAAGTGTAATGCCACAGCTCGTGCCCTCCCCCTGCAGCTTCGTAGAGAGAAAACGAGATTCTCTCCCTCGGCCAGATGGTACTCAGGCGTCACAGGCTATGAGCCACTGGCACTCTCTGAAGCAATCAATAGACGTCCCGAAGTCATTCTTCACAGAATTAGACTAGGTTACCATTGTGCATGGCAGATCATAGAGACAATTGACTATGCAGATAGGTGTTATATGCGCTGTGGCGATCCGAACACTAGTTGGTACATTACTTACAGTGTGAGCACGCACAATTTTTGAGAACGGTGCCGCCCACAACAGCCGCCGGGCTAGTAAAGAGATTATGCCGCATGCTTACATCATGGCGGCAGGAGCGCCTGCTGACAATCCCGCCACCCACCACGGTAAGCATAGAGTGTCAGTGAACAAAATGAGACTGCCATAAATAGCTGACACAGGCCAGGCCATATTTACGAAGGCCCGGGCGAAGCTAGACCTTCGCAAATCTCAAACGAACGAACGAACGAACGAGCGACAGACAGACAGCCTACAGCACGCTGACCGGACCGAACCTCTGTCCGTCAGTTGTACCATTTTCTCTCTACCAATAAACTGCTACGAGAGCGAGAAGTCTGCTTCACCTTTGCCGCTACCCAAGATTTCCGTATCGTGCCAAACCCGACTTGTCTGCACTCTACCGCTCATCGACTTTCGTTACACACACACACACATGTATATATATATATATATTATAAATTAATATATATATATAAAATATTATATATATATATATATATTTTAATATATACATATATATATATAAAATATATATATAATATGTATATATTATTATATATAATATATATATAATATATATATATATATATATATAATATGATATATATGTATTTTTTTTTTTTTTTTTTTTTTTTTTTTTTTACACATACATGCACCAACAACATACATCATGTTGTATTTATGTATGTGTTTTCATGTGAGTATAAAAAAAATATAATAATATAGTATATATATACATAACCATAAGTGTGTATGTGTGTGTGTGTGTGTGTGGTGTGATATATATATGTAAGTAAATATATATATATATATATATAAATATTATATATAATATTAAATAATATATATATATATATAGAATGAATATATATATATATATAATATATATATATTATATATATATATATTTTATATAATACACACACACACACACACACACACACACACACACACCCACACACACACACACACACACACACACACATATATATATTATATATTATAATTTTACATATATATATAATATATATATATATATATATATATGCATATATATATAATATGTATACAGTATACACTGTATGTGTGTGTTGTGTATATGCAGTATATACATATACATATATACATTATACATATATATTTTGTTATACGTACATGTCACACACACACACACACACACACACACACCACACACAAAACACCACACACACACACACACACACATATATATATATATATATAAATATAAAAAAATAAATATATAATTATACATATAAATATATATATTTTTTTTTTTTTTTTTTTTTTTTTTTTTTTTTTTGGTGTGTGTGTGTGTTTTGGGGGTGACACACATAAAAATAATGTATATACAATATATATATATATAATATATAATATATATATATTATTAAAAATATATAATATATATAATAATTAATATATTATATATATAATATAATATATAATATATATATATATATAATATATATATATATATATTATATATATTGTGTGTGTGTGTGTGTCTGTGTGAGTGTGTGTGTGGTGTGTATGTGTGTTGTATGTGTGTGTATATGTATATATAATAATTATATTTTATATTTTTATATATATATTATATTTTATAGTGTGGTGTGTGTTGTGTGTGTGTGTGTGTGTGGTGTTTTTGTTTGTGTGGTGTGTGTGTGTGTATGTATATATGTGTTATATATATTATATATATATATTATATTTATATTATATATATATATATATGTATGTATGTTTTGTGTGTGTGTGTGTGTGTATCTGTCTATATGTGCACACACACCACACACACACACACACACACACACACCCCACACACATATATTATATATATATATTATATTATATATATTTTATAAAATATATATATATATATTTTTATATATATTATATTTTATATATACATATTATTATATATATATATTTTTATATATATATACATATATATATATATATATATATATATATATAACATATATATATTAAAATATATATGTGTGTGTGTGTGTGTGTGTGTGTGTGTGTGTGTATATTATATATATTTTTATTTTATATATATATATATATATATATATAGGGTGTGTGTGTGTGTGTGTGTGTGTGTGTGTGTGTGTGTGTGTGTGTGTGTGTAATTATAATATATATAATTTTAATTATATATTTATATATTATTTTAAAATATATATATATTATATAATATATTATAAAAATACAAAATATACATATATTAGTATGTAATTATATAATATATACATATATTTATATATATTATTATATTATATATATTTTTTTTGTGTGTGTGTGTTGTGTGTGTGTGTGTGGGTGTGTGGTGTGTCACATATATGCATATATTATATATATATATATATATATATATTAATATATATATATATATATATATATATATATATATATATAATCGAAGTAATCGCCCATCACTGCTTCTTTCTTTATATTTTACCTCACTACAACCTAATTACACATTGCCATGGCCTCTGCCACTAGCATTTTGCTTTTCCCTGGCTTGACTGGTATAGGTTTTTTGCAACTATACGAGTTTTTACATAGGGTTTTATGTGATTCAGCAAAAGCTCCACCCACATTATGAGAGCCCCTTAATATACATCAAAGTCACGGATAGTTGCCTTTTTATTATTCCCCCTTTTTGCCTGTGACGTCCGAAAAAGGCAACAAAGTCCATTGGTATTTCACGTTTCAAACTGCATCAGATCCTTTGAGTTTGGAGCAGAATTAACAATAAATTGAAACGTGGACGATGATTATGGCAATTTTACAATATCTGACCAAGCTCACCGACAGCGAAAAGGGTGAGGATGCATGCCCTTATTTTCTTGATTATAATGCAGTATAGCAAAAGAAGAGACTAGCGCAATACGATTTTCTCTTTTTCTTTTCTTCCCGTTTTTCCTTATTTATTACTCTTACAGATATTTCTGTCATTATCATCACAATCATCTTATATTTTCTGTCATTTCATCACAATCATCATTATTATCATCTATCTTTATCATCTTAATTATCGTCATCATTATCCTCTTAATTATCGTTATCATTATCATCTTAATTATCGTTA
>NC_051401.1:25492070-25494570 GCF_015228065.2 Penaeus monodon | reverse complement strand
TTTTATTATTATTATTTTATTACTATTATTATTATTATTATTATTATCATTATTAATGCTATAATTTTTTTATTGTTATCATTATCATTATTATCATTATTATTAATATCACCATTATTATAGTCACTATCACCATCATTATCATGATCATTATTACTATTACTATTATTACCGTTATAATTATTATTATTACTATTACTATTATTCTTATCATAATTATAATTATCACTACTATATAATCATTACTATTATTGTCATTATTCTTTTTATTGTTGTTTTTCTTTTTTATTATTATTGTTATTATTATTATAATTATTATTATTATTATTATTATTACTATTACTACTATTATCATCATCATCATCATCATCATCATCATCATCATCATCATCATCATCATCATCATCATCATCATCATCATCATCATCATCATTATAATCATCATCATCATCATCATCATCATCATCATCATCATCATCATCATCATCATCATCATCATTATCATTATTACTGTCAGTATTAGTATTAGTATTGCTATTATTATCATCATCATCATCATCATCATCATCATCTTCATCATCATCACATCACAATGATCGTCTTCAATATTCTTATCATCATCATCGTATTTTTTCTATTAATTTCTTAGCCTCTTTTATTCTCTAACTTTCGTCACTGCAGCTCCCAGCCGAGCATAGATTTCCAACCATTGTGTACTTTCACTTATGCAAGGTATTATGTATAGCAGATCAGGTACGTTTGGCTTCAGAAAGCATGTTGCAAAATCTTATGATGAGCGTCGTTAATGAGGTGTGAGGTTCGGGATGAGTATGCAAAATGATTTTTTTATCGGGTCTGCTACGGTTCAGGTGAGTTTGGTCATATAAAAAGAAAAGATATTTCATGCCATATTCTCTACGTACCTATTCATACAAGCTGTCAACTTGTTTATTCCCAAGATCGAAAATTTTTGGTCTTGAGAAAGGAAACCATTAAAAACTTTTGTTTTTTTTTTACTTTTTTTTATCAGCTTTTCTTACATATAGTACGTCAGAGCTCTTTCACAAGACGGACCTCTGTAGCACAAAGGGTATCAGTTGGACAGCGTAATAACAAGTTGCAGTATTGCCTTTCAAATCTAAACACCTCTGAGTCTCAGTGAAAGAAATCCAACGTTAATAGAAATCCCTTCAGCTACCACATTCTCTTGGGTTGGCTGAATGGCTACATACAACCCTTCTCTTCAACTGATGGTTGCTGAGTCGAGTGAGATGTTTACCGCTACTGAGATAAGGTTAAACATGTTACCTTGTTAGAGATGTGTGTGTGTGTGTGTGTGTGTGTGTGTGTGTGTGTGAATAAATGCGTCAGTATGTGTGGGTATATGTCCTTGTGTGCTCTGGTATATTTATCAATATGACAAATGATAAATTAATCACCAGAATTTACTAAATACCAACATATATAGCAGTGATAATTTAGCACCTCACCTAGGCGTTAATTGTATTAAATTAATTAAAAAACGGAAGGTTCATGTTTGAGCCGCCGTGGTCACAGCATGATATTTAATTGTAGTATTCATGTTGTGATGCTCTTGGAGTGAGTACGTGGTAGGGTCCCCAGTTCCTTTCCACGGAGAGTGCCGTTGTTACCTTTTAGGTAATCATTCTCTCTATTTATCCGGGCTTGGGACCAGCATTTGACTTGGGCTGGCTTGGCCACCCAGTGGCTAGGTAGGCAATCGAGGTGAAGTTCCTTGCCCAAGGGAACAACGCGCCGGCCGGTGACTCGAACCCGAACTCAAGATTGCCGTCGTGACAGTCTTGAATACAATGCTCTAAACCACTCGGCCACCGCGGCCTATATGTTAGTTGTATAGTGACTGTTTATTTCATGTGGCTGTTCATACACGACGAATAAAATTATTGAAAATACAATCATTTCATAATGTAGATGTAATTTTCTGTTTCAGCCCTGTTGTACTAGTTGATAATGCTGTATAAAAGCATTCTCTTTCTTAGATAAACAGATGAATAAAGAATAAAGAAAGAAAGAAAGGACATACATATATATATATATATATATATATATATATATATATATATATGTGTGTGTGTGTGTGTGTGTGTGTGTGTGTGTGTGTGTGTGTGTGTGTGTGTGTGTGTGTGTGTGTATGTATGTATGTACATATACATATGCATATACATATATGTATATATACATATATATATATATATATATATATATATATATATATATATATATATATATATATATACGTATATATATACATATGTATATATACATATTTATATATACATATATATGTGTGTGTGTGCGCGCGCGCACGTACGCGCACACACACACATCATCATCGGGGGACTAACGTCGACGGGGGCGCATGACCGCATCCACCTTTCGCTTCCAGTCACGGAGTCCCTCATGACGAAACCCCACGCAGGCCCTCGGCCCATCTCTAGCTTCTCGCAACAGGTCTGGT
>NC_051401.1:25458318-25478318 GCF_015228065.2 Penaeus monodon | reverse complement strand
ATATATACATATATATGTGTGTGTGTGCGCGCGCGCACGTACGCGCACACACACACATCATCATCGTGGGACTAAGCTCGACGGGGGCGCATGACCGCATCCACCTTTCGCTTCCAGTCACGGAGTCCCTCATGACGAAACCCCACGCAGGCCCTCGGCCCATCTCTAGCTTCTCGCAACAGGTCTGGTCGGGCTGCCAAAGCCATGACCTCCTAGATCGTCCCATGCGCTCCCTCCACCCAGGATTGTCAGCGACAACCTGATGGCCAGGGGCATCCACAGGGAAACAAGCCCATATGGCCTGAGTTGGCCGTCTCAGATTATACAAATACAGATCCCATGCCGGTCTCACGGTGTAGGCGTCGTTGGACACATGGTCCTGCCAATGGTAACTCATGATCTGGCACAGGGACGTTACAAAAGGCATCAAGATTTCGCTTCCTGGCTGTATCAAGGCCTTGGAGATCCGTAGCTTGTCCTTCTGCATAGGTACCAACATCTTTGCTTTTGTTAACCGAGTTCATGGCTCCTGCTGCCAGGTCAATGTGTCTACTGATCTGAAAGCCCAAAGACATGGGCTAAGCTACCAAGTTATGCAAAACTCTCTGTGACTTCAACGCCCTCACCATAATCATGTATCGACTGAACAGGTTTTCCTAACAGGCCCCAATATCCTGGATCTCGGTCTTGGTCCAGGAGACCTCTAGGCCTAAGGTATCACCTCATTGCTAAATGCACCAAGAACCGCCACCTGTGATTCCAGAGACTCGGACAAGTAGCAACATCGTCGGCAAGTCGAGTCGGTTGTGCCTTGATATTGCCCAGTGTTGGTCCACAGTGACTTTGTATAGTAGCTCTATCCCCCTTATCTGTTCCATGCATATGTTGAAAAGTGTTGGTGCAAGGACAGAGCTTTGCCTCACTCCTAAGTTAAGAGGAAAGAAGCTCGACAGGCCCCACCATACTTTACAGCACTTTCAGTACCAGTATATAGGCTTGTTATAATCTTTGCTGTAATTCCCCCAAGTCTCAGGATCTTCCCTAGCGATTCGCTAGAATTAATAGAAAACGTTTTCACTAGAAAGAGTAAACTATATTTTTCAAAATTATAAACTCCAATATTTCCTTTTTTCCAATGTATATATTTAGGGCTCATGCATAATAACACTGCATCTTACCCTGAGATACTAGAGTACTTTATAATCAAATTTAGAAAGAGAAAAGAGTGACGGTGTGACTGTAAACAAAGTGGTGCTGCGCATAGAAAACGGGTGAGACTCGCGTCGCGCTTATTTCAAACCCTACCGGCGTGACGACCAAGCGACGACCATGCACAAAGAAATTTCTACAACCGAAGGAGGAAATACAGGCAGCTAATTTCAACAAAGAATCATTATTTGTGTGCGTTATATATTTTATGTATACATATCAGCTGCCGATATTGTCTGGTTAGTTATCTACAAGCTATATGTCAAAGGTAACTAGCTATATCAAAATTTGCATTATGCATTGAAATTAAATATATTTCTTTAGCTTCTTTATTTCTTCCGCCCGTTATTATTGAGGATAATTAGAATATCAATTTTATTTTTTTGACTCGTAAAGTTTTATAGCTTTCCCGGAGTGAATCTAGACTGCTCCAGTATAATATATATATATATATATATATATATATATATATATATATATATATATATATATATATATATAGATATATATATATATATATGCATTATCACAACCATCATATAAACAGAAGCGTATTATATTTGCTCAAAACTGAACTACCCTCGTCAGTTTCAGTATCAGCTCTGCGGACCAACCCAAAGGCTTGATCCCATTCAGACTCTGAAAAAAAGCAAGAGGACTATGAATGAATTTGCGTGCTTCACAGACACGAGGGTGAATGGAAAACAGATTTATGTAAATGTATGTGTATTTCTAGCTTAATATGAATGAGCTTTTATAACGTGAACAGGATTCGCAGGGTGTGTTTGTGTGTGTGTGTGTGTGTGTGTGTGTGTGTGTGTGTGTGTGTGTGTGTGTGTGTGTGTGTGTGTGTGTGTGTGAGTTATGCGTGGGCTATATTTGTTGGGGAAATAATCGGGTGAATCTTGTGAGTATTGCAAAATGAAATGTGTTACCGTAATTGAGCCTTGTGTTTTCCTTTGACTCGAATGTGTTTGCAAGATAATACAACACAGACAACATTGTTGACAGCTTACTGATAAGCGGGACAGCGAAATACTACGAATCTAACTCCCTTTCACTGTGCATTCTATCTGTGTGTTTGCGACTAAAAAGAAAATGTCATGATTTATGAAAAAGAAATTAAAAGGAAAGAAGCGATAGTCCCCAATATCTGAGAAGCTGCGATGGGGAAAGACTTACACAACGGTTTGCATCTGACAGCATCGCGTTTTTGCTTCATCGGAAGAGCAACTTATTACACGGAAATATTGGAAGTGGATCAGTTTATAAAGCTAAAGCTCAAGTTATGGTAACGCGTCTTCTATCAAAATTATAGCACGTGCATGCAAGTTTGTGCATGTGTGTGTGTGTGTGTGTGTGTGTGTGTGTGTGTGTGTGTAAATGCGAGTATGTCTATACCTCTACCTAGCACAGATACGGTGGTATTTCTTAGAGTGGAAGAAAAATGTTATTTCATATTTTTACGTGCTTTAATCCGTATGGTTTATACAACCGAAGCCAAGACTTGAGGGTTTTCAACCTCAGCCTCTCTCTCAACGAAAGGCATCGTTACTCAGGTGTGTGGAGTGCCATGAAAATGCAGAAAACTGTTTTGATCGATATTTCTTGTTAGGAGAACGTGCATTATTATCGAAGTGAAAGAAAATCAATCTTAGACCCCGCTTGAGCAGTTATTCCCGATTCTTTGAGTATTCCCCCATCACAAAGGATTCTACACAGAAACGTTGCCACATAGTTGACTACCACAATCAGGGAAATATATGCATTTATTATATATATATATATATATATAATATATATATATATATATTAAAATATTTGTAGAAAATTGTGTGGCCATACTGTATGTCCTTCGTCGATAATATTCCTGCTTAAATAAACCCGCAGAGAGAAAGAAATTATCCAGGGCTGTGGAAAATATCGCGGAAGAGACTTAAAAATTGGTGCTTTACATCCCACCCCTTTTAAACTTATTCATTAACCTTTTGAAAAATAAAATCCGATCCCTTAATGCAATTATACCAGGGGCCTGAATCCCGTCTACATTTTAATAAAGACCCACCGAATGCGTTTCACTCGATCTTCCGGCAGGTCTCTCAGTTCATTTCACATTAAGAGGGTTCCAGGTTCCGAACGCAAATGTAACCTGAATGCATTGGAATTCTGATGAGGCTAGAACCTTTAATTTCGTAACAGAATGAAATTTCAGCAACGCTTTCACTATATACGTTTGTTTGTGAAATAACGAAAAAAGTCGTCTCTCTCTATCCCTCTCTATCGGTCTATCAATCTGTCTATTTCTATTTCCGCTCTCTCCCCTCTCTCTCTCTCACTCCTCTCCTCTTCCTATCTATCTATCTATCTCTCTCTCTCTCTCCTACTCCACTCTCTCTCTCCTCTCTCTCTCCCCCTCTCCCTCTCTCTCTTCTCTTTTCTCTCTCTCTTTATTGTCCGTCTTTCTGTCTTCTGTCTCTCATTCCCCCCTTTCTAGCACCACACACACACACACAAAACATCCAACCAACCACACACACACCACACACACACACACCCCACAAAACACCAACACAAAACACACACAACACAACAAAAATAAATACTACAAAACCACACCACCACCACCCCAAAACAAACCCTACAACACACACAAAAACACAACACACACACACACACACACACACCCCACCACACACTTATATATATAATATTATATATATAATATATATATTTTAATATAATGTATATTTATATAAGAATTATATCAAAATTTTTAAAATTTAATTTATATGCATATACAAAGCCCTCTCCTCTCTCTCTCTTCTTTTCCTCTCTCTCTTTTTTCTCTCTCTCCCCCCTTTCTTCTTCCCCTTTATCCTCTCTTTCCTCTCTCTCCCCTCTCTCTTTCTCTCTTCCCCTCTCTCTCTCTTTCTTTCCCTTCTCTCCCCCTCCCTCCCCTCTCCTCTCTCTCCCCCCTCCTCTCTCTCTCTCTCTCTCTTAATATATATATTTTAATATTATATATATATATTAATATATATATATATATATTCAATTACATAATATAAATAATATATTAAATATATATATATATATATAATATATAATATAAAAATTTTCCCTATAAAAATATATAAATATATATATAAAATATATATTATAAATATAATACAGCATACACACAGACACGCACAACCAACACACACACAAACACCCCAACACACACACACACACACAACACAACACACCCCACACACACCCCCACACAACAACACAACACACAAACACACCACACACATAAAACACCATACATATATAAATATATTTTTATATAATATATATATATAATATATATATTTAATTATATATATAGGTTTTGTTTTGGGGGTTTAACATATAGTATATATCATGTCTATTTTATTTAGTATCACTCTATAACATTATAAATATATATATATTTGTATATATACATATAAAAATAATATGAATTTTTTGTATATATACATAATCACACGCACTGTTTTGTGTGTGTATAATACATACTCATACATACTCATACATATATATTATAAATTATTATATTATATAATATTATTATATTATAATATACATTAATATATAATTTTTTTTTTTTTTTTTTTTTTAGGGAAGGCTCATGTTTAGGGGGCCGTGACAAGCATGATCTTAATTGTATTTTTTCATTTTGTGATGCTTTTGGATGAGTACGGGTAGGGCCCCCCTTTCCCTTTCCCGGAGAGTGCCGGTTTTACCTTTTAGAAATCTTTCTCTTTTCCGGGGGCTTGGGACCACACACGGGGGCTGGTTTGCCCTTATGTATTATGGGTTTTGTTGGTGTGGTGTGGTGGTGTATCGAAAGATAGCCCGGGGCAGATCATTAGGGGCCGTGCCCCCTCATTTTGAAAGTCTCAGAGTCCAATAAAGACAAGAAATTAAACAATGTTCAATCCATGGCAATTTGCCCCGTACTGAAGGCCCCCATGAAGAAGAGGGTAATGCACCAAATGCCAAAAACTTTCCAAAGACAAAAAGAAACCAATATTTACCGACACGAAATTTGACCTTTGTAATCAGATCCCAATAAACGGGGGAGTTTCTATGCCCGTTAGTGATGCAACCATTTATGGTAAACACGACAGAAGGCGCACATTCATGTACGTACATGATGTGTAAGTAGGCCAGTGACCGTGACGTATCATGTGACCTGACGAACCACAAACCGCAAAAAACCAAGTCCACAACAACATAATCAATACCCGGAAATCAATTAACCTAACTTTCACATATGCATTTTATGTTCGTACATGACGCTCATAAGAGAAATAAGAAACCAATGATGTCTAACAGACGAGTATCCCCTCCAACGCAGGTGACAGTGACATCGATTAATGATCACATCCTTTGTCCGAGAGTGAAAGCAGGTTATGACCACGAACAACCACTACAACATAGCGTAATGATGACTAACAATACATACCTTAACAGTCCAAATAGTACATCATAACAGAAAGATGACATTCCGTAACCGAAATCATTACCGTAGGCAGGTGCTACGATCACTCCCCGCAGGCTCCTCCTCCACAACCCGCAATATTCACCATGTTTAAAACTTGTACCGAGAATCGAGATTGATTCTTGTTACAGACGAGGAAACCTCTCCTCCTACTGACTGAACGTCAAAATCATATAAATAGTTCACACAGTTCTGCTAATGACTCGATAATTTCGCTCCTCTCTCACTGTAACCAGAGATAAGAATACAATGACGTGTAAAGGATTATCAAAATTCGTCATACATATATACCTTTATTTTCGATTGTATAAACACTTTGGCATATGCACCATGTTGATCTTGTAACTGAATCGATAATTACATCCTAGCTACAAGACGAGTGATCCAACCCTCTTAATTCATCATTAATCCATAATTTCCCTCTAATGATGCCTATCTCGCTCCACCCCTGAAAGGATGTCTCCCCTCTCCGAAGTAATAAGAAGAATCTGAATAAGAGGAAGAAGAAGCACACAAACAACAAACATGCCCCCAGTTGCTGACAATACGAAAGTCCGAAAACAGGGAACACCGCCTTCCGTTCCTACTGCCTCCGATCCACATTTCCCTCATATCCCGATAGGAAGCAATCATGGTAGAGGAAGAAGTTACGCAAACAAACAAATAGCACAAAATCCGAATGGACGTACTGAGTTTACCCCGATTACCTCCCCTCCCCCTCCCCCTCACACACAATATTCACCATGTTGTGAATTTGTAACTGAATCGATAATTAATCCTGCTACAGACGAGTGACACCCCCTTCTAATTCATCAGAATCCATAACTTGTCCACTCTAATGATGACTAATATACACGCTCACCTAAAGGGTTGGTCTCTACGTCCTCTCCAAAGCAATAATAATAATAAGAAATAGAGGAAGAATGAACACAAATCAAACAAAAATTGCATACCAGCTGCTGACAACGCAAGTCCGATTAACAGGGAAGCCTCCATCCCCCGACCTCATTCCCCCATATTCCGTTACGGGACGCAATAATGGGTAAAAGTCTGACACGTCGGTTACGTTAAAATCGCCAAAACATCCAATATAAGAATTCATTGCAATCAAGGATATAAAATACGTTGCTGGATAATCAATATGTCTTTATTAAGGTCTCATTATGCCTTTAGTACAAACAAACAGACACAAATACAAATCATATCGCCCCGAATTTCATATACGAGGATGATATATGATTAATTTCTTCTTATTCAGAGGTAATGCGTGTGGTGGTGGCACATCTCGACTTGAGTTAACCAACCAGAAAGGAAATCCATTTAACCCTTACTAAGGATTGACATGTTCGCATTACGTAAATATAGACAAAAATATATGCATATGACACTATTCCATTTCTCACTCCAATATGCATATATCAAAAACTACTTGCAAAGACCATAATCAATATCTTTACAAATGTTTTTACAAATGCATAATATAAAGCAAAGATCCTCGAATAAGATACTCAACAGAAATTTTTCTTAACTTCGCAGGGAAACGATTGATACTTGCGAACTCCTCTCTCTTTTAACATTTATACTAGTCGTTCTTACACCCAAAGGTATCTTCATAATAAAATACATTCAGTGAAAAGTCATGAAAACTCTTTGTTGTAAACCCAACATGGCTTTAATAATGACTTTCAGAACACAAACAACGCGGCCTAACAGGTGATAACACAAATAAAGGAGAAAATAACAGGCTTATATTTTTGTGTAAATGTAATGCGATAACTATACCACTACGCACGTTTGAAAATTGCAGCTTATACAACAGGTTATCATAATTAACATGCAACCCTAATAAGAATACAACAGAATTTCTTAACTTCACGGGACGATTGATAAGCTATCTTACATCCAAAGGCATCTTTCTAATAATACAATTCACAAATCAAAAGGATCATGAAACTCTTGTTGTACTGCAATGTCTAAAAAAAAAAAAAATATTATAGACTTTCACAAACACCACATCATAAAGGCGGTAATACAAATAAAATGAAATAACAAGCTTAAATTTTCTGTGTAAATGCGATAACCCTATCTCACTAACTTTGAAAATTTCAGGCCTTGATACAACAGTTTTAATTACCTAACAGGTTGAAAAAAAAAAAGGGGTCACCGGTTTTTTCTATTTAGGAGAGCATTATGGGTTTTCAACGCATCTGCGCGAGACCAAAGACGGGATTTCCCCACTTGATCCTATTTCCTACTGAACAGTTAATTATCTACCAACTAGGACCACCACCTGTCCCCACGTGCCGAACCAGTCGATGTTTTGCTAATTAACCTTAAGGACAATGCGGTATATTTCCTAAATGTCAGCCTCAGCTCTCTCAATTTTGAGCAATCCTACAATGCAAACTAGTAAATATTTTCAGCTTTCCCCATATGTTATACTCTGTGCACGCCAATACAGTGCATTCTCTTCTGATTAAAAAGACCAGGCTAAACATCGATTAGGGATCCTCTTTTTTATGATGATATAAAGAAAAGAATTGAATTAGAACAGAAGGTGGACTAGCTTTTCAGTAATTTTACTTTCCCCTCCACACAAATTGTCTATAGTACCTCCCTCAGTATATACGAAGAAAAGGAACTATGCAACGGTAACCAACTAATGTTGGCACTATAGTTTTCATCATCTAGCAAATATGCTGTTTTGGTCTCCTACAGGAGACGGGAAAAATATTAAAAGACCAAATAACCTTGCCGACGGGAAATAATTTCAACTAAACTTCACTTCTCGATTTCCCTGCCATGGTCTTTCTCACCAGTCTACAAACATGCTATAAGAGACGGGACTAGATAAGTTGCTATCTTTAATCGGGACTACGGGGGGGGGGCGATTGTAGTTTCATTTGTTCTAGCAATATGTTTGTTTTTGTCTCCTACAAGAATGGGAAAAATATTATAAAAGGACACAAATAACCTTGCCAACGGTATAATTCAAACCAAACTTACTTCTCGATTTCCCCGACATTGCTTTTTTTCCTACAAATATGCAGCAAGAGATAGAGCTAGATAGTTGTTATCTTTAAGAAGACGAGCACCTCACACCGCCGGACTATGGTGATTTTACTTTCATCGGGAAACGTACATTTAAGACAACCGGGGCTTATTAAGTAATCCATACAGATATTTTCTTAAATCTTGTTACAAAGAGAGACAATAGCTTAAGTCGACACTGAATACAACTTGCTACTCGACCTCTGCCACATTTTCCTGAATAACTTAATATACAAGCACGCCAAATAAAGAAAACATCCTTCACCTATTTTTTTCACTATATGTCCACTAGTTGCTGCGGACGAAAACTGATAAAGACCCATGCCATGCAAACTATTTCTATCTTCGAAGAATAAAAAAGAGGCTTTGATTAATTGGTTTACAACATTTTCCCCCCGTTTAGCATTGACTCTTTATCCAAAACCAAGAAACTTTTAATGAAATATGAAAAAATAAGGTAAATAATATAACTCCCCATGTATAAAGCTTTTATAATTATTCGTTCATGTTGGACCAAGACGACACACAAATTACCCTAAAACAGGAGATTTTTGCCATGGTACTTTTTAACCAGAGGGAGTAAAAAATATACATGACACCCCAAGCGATTGATGATCTTAGCAGACAGCATGGGATTTTCCGAACTGATGCGGTTTTTTTTTCTTTCTTAAACCTGTTATCAACAACTATATATTATATTTCTTATCAAAAACGTTTTTGCAAAAAAAAAAATAAATAAATAAAAAAATACAGTGCTTTCTTGTTGGTTTGTCTACATTAATATTCTTGTTTTCATGGCAGTAAGGGGGTAATGAAATGACGAAGCAACATACAGTCCGAGAGGTAAGTTTTAGAGAAAGGTTGAAAAATCACAGTCCAAAGGGGTATAAAATGCCGCAACCGAAGCAATATTTTCTAAATGACAAGTAAAAAAGCATTTGTTTTAAGAGAAAAAAAAATAGTCGCATTAACCTCATAATAAGGGGGGAAAGATTCTTTTCATACTAAGAAAAAGGCAAAAGGCCCTTTTTTCAAATACAGGGTGATTATTGAAGTAAATGTATATTGAACTGGCATTTTTTTCAGACTTGAAATATTGGTAAGTGTTAAATGTTATAGCATTGCTATCATCTTTTAACAAAAAAGTCCTTATTTATCTAAAGTTGCCTTCCTAAACTCTGACAATGCTCCCGGGCAATATCCATATACTGACGAACCACAGACGGTATCATGGTGAATACCCCTGCTTGCACGAGAAATGACTTTCACCTACATGTAAAACCATTAATGGACGTGCAGTGAGGAGAGGCCGAACCATAGAGCGACACCATGGAAGTACTTTTCTCGTTTCCTTTCGGTGAAGAACTGCATAGTTAATGAATTCTACATGGAAATTCGCACCCATTCACTCATTTTGACCAAGGTAAACCCCCATGGTTCCTAGATAGCTCGAAAGTTTTAGAAATGCTCGCCTCGGTTGTTGTCTTCACACCCACTTCGTTCCGCTAGCTCACAGCTCTGTTCGCCCTATCAACATGCCATATCTTGTTGGCGAGGCCTCAACCCTTCTCCTAATCTGCTCCTTCCCCCCTCTCCCCTCGACTAAGCGCGATGCTGTATTTACCGCGGGAATGTAAAAAATGGTGATTATAATATAATTGAGCTATAACATAACTTCACACACACTAAATATGTATTGACATTGATTGAATTAAATTGGTGGTGCTTATAGCCATATCAAGTTTGTAGGTTCCTTGCGAAGAAAACATAAAATTTGATAAAACCAGTAATATGTCTTTCATTAGTAGTATAATAGATAATTACTCGTATGACTACAATACACAATCTCACCCCCCATAGTAAAACATTTGCCACGATAATTTGTCAGAATTTATAATTCCATCATTCATTCATCAAGTTTTGCTTCTCGCTTTCCCTCCTACGCAATTATTTAATTTTTTGTCCATTCGCAGACAGAGTAAATTCGCGGTAACAGGACCGTTTGCTTGTCTTCCGGGCGTGTCACCTCTGTCGGAAGGAGCATTCAAGTAATTCTCTGATAAGGCTTATAATACTAACAACCGCATACCGAGCCGATTACATGCTATTAGTTTACCAATTTCCTTATGTAAAGTGTAATTTTTTATTCTTAATGACAAATAATGATTACGAATGGTTCAATATTGTATTTTTTTTTTTTTTTTGTTTTTTGCATAAAAAATACCATCTAACATTGTTATTAAAGAATAAATAAACAAATATACCCAACCTCCATACATTTTCCAGCGAGACAAGTCATACGTCCTGAGAATGCTGTACTTTTCCCCACTAAATGTGCAACCGCCAATGGCACCCTCGACAATGTGGGTGCACTTTTAGCTTTCATCAGTAACCGATTCTCAGCCTTGTTAACAAACTTTTACTTGGCGGTTACATTTATAATTAATTCAGCATGTAAACTGCCTACGTTTATCACCGTCTTCTTTCTTCGCGTCAGGAATATGTTGCTCCTGTAATGTTGACCGCAGCTAGACAAGGGGCTCTATATTCCCGCACGCGGCCGCACTCATCACTGAACGCGGATGCGCGCGCGGGAAGTAAAACCGCACTCGGCGGCGGCGGCGGCGAGGGCGGGCGGCGGCGAGGGCGGCGGAGGGCGAGGGCGGGCGAGGGCGTGAGGGCGACAGGGTAGGGGCTTCTTATAAAAGTTCTTTGATATCAAGAAAAAATATTTTCAGCTAAATTTTGCGGTGTTTCCTTCAGTAATGATAAACCGGCTTTGTCATCATCTAATTCCTTGGTATTTCATATTTGCCTCTGAAGCAGTATTTTGCACGGTCCCTTTTATCTAATATACAAGAAATTTTTATCCCTTTTTTATCTCCAAGCGGCTATAATTATATATATATATCTATAATATATATCTATATCTATATAGATAGTATTCGAGAGAGAGCGAGAGAGGAGTAGAGAGAGGAGAGCGGAAGAGAACCTTTATAATTAAAAATATTGAAATTGTTGACAGGTAAGGTTTATGAGTGTCATTTTTTATATATCAAACGACTTTACGCAGGGAAAAAATTGAGAAATATATTAACTTGGATGTGACCCCTCCCCCTCTCTATGTAAGTGTTGTCCGTCAAAGGCACCCCCCTCCCCTGTCGCCTCCACCGCCCTCGCCGCCGCCCTCGCCCTCCCCCCGGCCTTCGCCTCCGCACCCCTCGCCGCCGCCGCCGCCGCCGCGTGCGGTTTTACTTCCCCGCGCGCGCATCCGCGTCAGTGATGAGTGCGGCGCGTGCGGGAATATAGAGCCCCTTGTCTAGCTGCGGTCAACATTACAGGGAGAATATTCTCTGACGACGAAGAAGTAACGGTGATAACGTAGGCAGTTTTACATGCTGAATAATTATAAGTAACCGCCAAGTAAAAGTTTTGTTAACAAGGCTGAGAATCTGTTACTGATGACAGCCTAAAAGTGCCCCACATTGATTGTGGAGGATGCCATTGGCGGTTGCACATTTAGTGGGAAAATGTACAGCATTTCAGCGTATGTATCTTGTCCTCGCTGGAAAATGTATCGGAGGATTGTATAGTTGTTTATTCTCTTCTTTATACAAGGTTAGATGGTACTTTTATGCAAAAAAAAAAAAAATACATATATGATACCATTGGTAAGCATTTATTTTTCATTTAGAATAAAAATTACCCTTTTACATAAGGAAATTTGGTAAAATACTAGCATGTAATGCTCGGATGCGGTTGTTAGTATTTATAAGCCTCTATCAGAATCTGATGCTCCTTCCGACAGAGGTGACACGCCGGAAGACGCAAATCGTGTCCTGTTACCGGGGGCGTATTTCTGTCTGCGAATGGAAAAAATATAATTGCGAGGAAATCGAGAAGCAAAACTTGAATGAATGATGGAAATTATAAAATTCTGACAAATTACGTGGCAATGATTGTACTATGGTGATTGTGTATTGTTGTCATACGAGTAATTATCTATTTTATACTACTAATGAAAGACATATTACTTGTTTTATCAAATTTTATGTTTTTCTTCGCGAAGGAACCTCCAAACTTGGAATATGGGCTATAAGCACCACCATTTCCTAAGTCAATCATGTCAATACATTTAGTGTTGTGGTGAAAGTTTATGTTATACTCCAATTAATGATTCTAATCACCATTTTTTTCATCCTCGCGGTAAATAATACAGCATCGCGCTTAGTCCGCGGGGGAAGAGGGGAGGAGCACAGATTTAGGAGAATGGTGAGGCCTCGCCAACAAGATATGGCATGTTTTATAGGGGAACAGAGCGTGAGCTAGCGGACGATGGGTGTGAAGATCAACACCGATGCGAGCATTTCTAAACTTTCTATCTATCTAGACATGGGGGTTTTACCTGGTCCAAATGAATTGACTGGGTGCGATTTTTCATGGTAGATATTCTTAACTATGCAGTTCCTTCACTGAAAGGAACAGAAAAGTACTTCCATGGTGTCGCTCTATGGTTCGCCTCTTCCTCACTTCGCACGTCCATTAATGGTTTACTATTCGGTGAAGTCATTATCTCGTGACAAGCAGGGGTACTTCCCTGATACCTGTCTGTGGTCGTCCGTTTAATCTGGATATTGCCCGGCATTGGGGGGTCCCAGAGTTTTAGGAAGGCATCTTTAGATAATAAGACTTTTTTGTTAAAGATGATAGCATGCTATAACATTTTAACATTACCATATATTTCCCAAGTTCTGAAAAAACTGCTCAGTTCATTCAGTTACTTCAATAATCCCCTTGTATTTGAAAAAGGGCCTTTTGCTTTTTCTTATTTTATGAAAGAAGCTTTTCCCTCCCTTATTATGAGGTAAATGCGAATATTTTTTTCTCTTAAACAAATGCTTTTTTTTACTTGGCATTTAGAAAATATGGCTTCGGTTGCGGCTTTTTCCCCTTTAGGACTGTGATTTTCAACCCTTTCTATATAACTTACCTCCTCGACTGTATGTTGCTCGTCCATATACCCCTCAATTTACTGCCATGTAAAACCAGAAAAATAGTCAATGTAGACACACAACAAGAAAGCACCTTTATTTTTTTAATTTATTTATTTTTTTTTTTTGCAAAGAACTTTTTGATTAAGAAATATAATATTAGTTGTTGATTAACTCGGTTTAAGAAAGAAAAAAAAAAAAACGCATCAGTTGGAAAATCCATGCTTCTGCTAAGATCTATCACATCCAGGGTGTCATGTATATTTTTACTCCCTCCTGGTAAAAGACCCCTGGTCAAAAATCTCTGTTTTAGGCTATTTGTGTGTGTCTTTTGTCCAACATGGCGAACAATTATAAAAGCTTATAACATGGGGAGTTATATTATTTTTACCTCTTTTTTCATATTTCATAAAAGTTTTCTTGGTTTTGAATAAAGAGTCAATTGCTAAAAGGGAAAATGTGTTAACAATTAATTCCAGCCTTCTTTTTTTATTCTTGAAGATAGAAATAGTTTGCATGGGTCTTTAACAGTTTTCGTCACTGCAGCAACTAGTGGCATAGTGAAAAATTATAGGTGAAGGATGTTTTCTTTATTTGGCGTGCTTGTATATTAAGTTCTTCAGAAAATTGTGGGAAGAGGGTCGAGTACAAGTTTTATTCAATGTCGACTTAAAGATATTTTTCTCTCTTTGTAAAAGATTTTAAGAAAATATATGTATTGATTACTTAATAAGCGGTGTCTGAATGTCGTTTCCGATGAATTAAATCACCATAGTCCGGCGGTAGAGGTGATCGTCCTCTTAAAGATAACAACTTATCCTAGCTCATCTCTTGCTTCATATTTTGTAGAAAGGCAATGACGGGGAAATCGAGAAGTAAAGTTTTGGTTGAATTAATACCGTTGCAAGGTATTTGTGGTCCTTTTATAATATTTTTTCCCGTTCTTGTAGGAGACACAAAAACATAATTTGCTAGAAAAATGAACTACAATCGCCGTAGTCCGACTTAAAAGATAGCAACTTCTCTAGTCCCTCTCTTATATCATGTTTGTGATGTGGTGAGAAGGACCCATGGCAGGGAAATCGAGAAGTGAATTTTTAGTTGGATTATTTCCGTCGGCGAAAAGGTAGGTTGATTTTGTTTCTTTTACAATAATTGTTTTTTTCCCGTTCCTTGTAGGAGCCAAAAACAGCATATTTGCTAGATTCATAAACTATAAGTAGCCAACATTAGTCGGGTTTACCGGTTGCATAGTTCCTTTTTCTCCTCTTTCGTGTAATATTTACTTGTGAGGGATTTACTTAGCGACCAATTTGTTTGGAGGGTTATACAATTACTTCAAAGCTGAGGTCCACCTTCTGTTCTATAATTTCATCTTTTTTTCGTTATATCATCTAAACATAGGATACCCTCTCGATGTTTAATGGCGACTGGTCTTGGATTCAATATCATAAGAGAATGAGCAGCATGTATTGGCGTGCAAGCAGAGTTCTACCGATAGGTGGGAAAGCTGAAGCATAGTTTAACTATTTTGGCATTGTCTTTGTACAAACATTGATAGCTTGAAGGATTCGGACGGATTTTCGGAACTTGAGTCCCAATTGTCCCTTACAGGGTTAGGTTAGCACACATATCTGGTTCTGCACGTGGGAGACGAGGTGGTGTGGTCCTATGATTTGTAGATAATTAGACTTTGTCGGGGAGCGGATGAAATGAGGAGTTTGAAACCCCGTCTGTTTTGGTCTCGGCGTCGAGAAGGGGTAGGCGGAACTGCTTTTGATAAAAACCCTATTAATTCTCCAATAGTAACTAGCAATAAAACCGGGTTGTTACGTTTTAACACTGTTAAGTTTCATTAACTAAGTCGTTGTATACCTGAAATTTCAAGGTAGTTGAGATATGTTGTTATCGCATTTACCACATCAAAATTTAAGCCTTGGTTATTTTCATTTTATTTGTATTCCCGCCTTTATGTGTTTTGTTTAGTTAAGTCAAATAAATCACTTTGTATTACAACAATAATGATTTTTCCCACATGTCTCCTTTTAAGCGTGCTTTTCTTTTTTAATTATAAAGATGCCTTTTGGATGTAACTACTCGTCTGTATCATCGTCCCGTGTTTGAGTTAAGAAATTTGTCTGTTGTTATTCTTGATTAGGGTTATTCACCCTTTATATTATGATTAACCTTTTATAGATCTGCCCTTAATGCAATACGTTGCGTAGTTGTTGTAGTTCTCGTCATGGTTGGGACATTTACACAAAAAATATAGCCTTTTTATTTTTCTCTTATTTTTTTTTTTATACACCTGTTTATGGACCTCGTATTTTGTGTTCTTAGAAAGTCATATTAACGTCTCCAGATTTTTGTGTACACAAGGGGTTTTCGATTCAATCCTTTTCCCACTTCTTTGTATTTTTGATTATTAAGACATAGCCTTTTGGGATGTAGAACGAACAACCTAGGTATAACTGTTAATCCGAAGAGAGAGTTCGCAAGTTTATCAAACTTGTTCCCCGCGCAAGTTTCGCAATTTCTGTTGAGAATATCTTATATTATCGTTGCATCTATTGTTACTATTATCATTTTTGTACAACCTTTTGTCGACTATATTGTCTTATCATTTCTTTGCACAGTATTTTTTTTCATATAATTCCTATTGATTTCATAAATGGATATTTTTCAGCGTGCATATATAACATTTTTGTTCTTATTTTACCTTAATTCGAACCTTTTACTCTTAGTAAGGGTTCAAATTTATTTCCTTTTCTTTGTTTTTTCCACCTCCATCGGAGATTTCCCCACCTACCTTCATTCCCTCTTAATCAGAATAAATGTTTCATATTTCCTCCTCGTTATATGAAATTCGGGGCGATTATGATTTGTATTTGTGTCTGTTTTTGGTACTAAAGGCATATATGCAGAACCTTATAAGACATATTGATTACAGCAACGTATTTTATAATCCTTTTGATTGCATGAATTCTTAATATGGGATGTTTTGGCGATTTAACGTAACCGACGTGTCAAGACTTTTACCATTATTGCTCCGTAACGGAATATGGGGGATGCGGGGTCGGGATGGAGCTTCCTGTTACGGACTTTTGGCGTGTGTCAGCAGCTGTAATGCATTTTGTTTGATTGTGTGCTTTCTTCCTCTTATTCTTATTCTTATTATTGCTTTGGAGAGGAGTAGAGACACCTTTAGGTGAGCGTATTAGTCATCATTAGAGGGACATTTATGGATTTTATGTGAATAAGAAGGGGTGGTCATCGTCTGTAGCATGATTAATTATCGATTCAGTTACAAATTCAACATGGTGAATATTGTGTGGTGAAGGGGGAGGGAGGGGGAGTGGAATGGGTAACTAGTACGTCCATGCGTCTTTTGTGCGTTGTTTGTTTGCGTCTTCTTCCCTCTACCATTATTGCTTCCTATGGGATATGAGGGAATGTGGATCGAGGCAGTAGGAACGAAGGCGGTGTTCCCTTTTTCGCGACTTTGCGTAGGTCAGCACACTGGGTGCATGTTTGTTTTTGTTTTGTGTGCTTCTTCTTCCTCTTATTCAGATTCTTCTTATTACTTCGGAGACGAGGAAGACATCCTTCAGGTGAGTGCGATAGGCAATCATTAGAGGGACATTTATGATTATGATGAATTAAGAGGGTGAATCACTCGTCTGTAGCAGGATTAATTATCGATTCGTTACAATATCCCAAAAAAAAAAAAAAAACCCCCCATGGTGCATATTGCCAAAGTGTTTATACAATCGCAAATAAAGGTTATATTGTATGACGAATTTTATATCCTTTACACTTCATTGATTCCTTATCTCTGGTACAGTGGAGGAAGAAATTAGCGGTTCATTGCAACCTGGTGGACATAGTTATTTATTCTGGATTTTGACAGTGTTTATCAGCATTAGGAGAGACGGTTTTGTCCCTCGTCCTGTAACAGAATCAATTCTCGATCTCGGTACAAGTTGAAACATGGTGAATATTTGCGTGTTGGATGGGAGGAGCCGTCGGTGAGTGATCTGTAGCACCTGCCTACGGGTAATGATTTCGTTACGGATATTGGTTCATCTTTCTGTTTATGAATGTACTATTTGGACTGTAAGGTATGTATGTTAGTCATCATAAGGTTTTCTTATATGTAGTGGGTTGTGCTCGTGGTCATTAACCTGCTTTCACTCTCGACAAGGATGTGATCATTAATCTAGTCACCTGTCACCTGCGTTGGAGGGAACTCCGTCTGTAGTACATCATTTGTTTCATTATTTCTCTATGATCGTCATGTACGAACATAAATGCATATGTGAAAGTCAGTTAATGTTTCCGGGTATTGATTATGTTGTTGTGGACATTGGTTGCGGTTTGTGGTTTCGTCAAGGTCAACTGATTACGTTCACGGTCACTGGCCTACTTTTTCACATTCATGTACGTACATGAAGTGTGTCCGATTTTTGGTCCACCTACATTATCCTGCTTTCACTCTCGTAAGGTTTGTGTAGTTACGCTGTGATCATTAATCTGTGTCCACCGGTTACCTGCATTGGAGGGGATACTCCATCGGTAGTATTCATTTGTTTCATTATTTCTCTTATTGCGTCTGTACGACCATAAAATGCATATTTAAAGTAAGGTTAATGATTTCCGGTATTGATTATGTTTTGTGGACATTTGTTGCGTTTGCGGTTTGTGGTTTCGTCGAGGTCACATGATTACGTCACGGTCACTGGCCTACTTTTCACATTCATGTACCGTACATGAATGTGCGCCGTTCTGTCGTTTTACCACTACAACCATGACAGGGGTCACAGTGAACAATTATGGAGTCGCATTCTTCACAAGTCCCTCACAGTATTTCAGATGGTCGGCCTCTCATAGGATGAAATCGAAAGTTCTGTCTTATTGAGGTACGCCGTGATTCTGTTCCTAGAATCAAGAATAATTTCTGTCCAGTAATGCAGTCAAACAGATCGTGAAAAATAACATCAACATATAAAAAATATTGTATTGACTGCAACTCCATAGGCAATTTGCACATTAAGTTATTTAAGCGTTGTCCTCAAAACAGGCTGTGAGTACGATTACTGATCTTATTGGGTTACCATAGCCGATCCCCCCCGATGAAAAAGTGGACGACGCTGTTCCACGGAATGTAACAAAGTGTTCACTGTTGCTTATTGAAACATATTAGGATGTTTATAATATCAAAAAGTAAAGATATTTGGCGCACTGATATCTTGAAACCCGCATAAAAGAGGAGAAAGCGGAGAGCAAAAAAGCCACAAAAACAGCACCCGTATCCCTCTCCAGATGCTGTTTTCCCCATCCTTTTCCCTTTTGTTTTCCTTTTGAAGGTCAAGGAGTTTATACACTCACCATTTACATAGTCTGCGGGTTTTGAAGCGCGATTTCCTCCTCCAAAAACTTTTCCCTTTGTTTTTGTTTCCCCCAACGCCACTGTGCTCTAAGCTCTCCTCTGCCTTCTTGTCCCCCCCAAAACATTCTTTTCCCTTTTAGGAAAACCTGGGGCTGCTGATTTTCCCATCGCACTTTGAATCCTTAAGGGCTTTGCAAAGAGCTTCGATATTATCAAATAGTCCCGCAGGAAACTTTTCCGCTTCCCTTTCATGTTGGGGGCCCTTTTAGTCCGGGGTCTCCGCCCGTGGGGGCAGGGTGGCCGAAACAAGGGGAGATAGTGATTTGCAATCCTTTTTTAGCTCCTTCCCCTCTTTTTGCTCTTGAAGGTCAACGGGGGTAACCCCCCTCTTCGGATTTGAAGATTATTTTATTTTTATACTATAATGTATATATAGTGATAGATATATTTTTGTATAAGTATATATATAGATATATTTATGTGTGTAAGCAGCTCAATAGGCCCGGGGAAAAGAGATGGTGACTCATAAAAAAAAAAAAAAAAAAAAAAAAAAAAAAAAAAAAAAAAACGGGCGGAAGGCAAGTCAAACCACCGCCTAAATTTCTAAGAAAAGATCAGGAAGCCCCTATCGTCAAGGCCCGGTGGCCGAAAGGTTAAAACGTCGGACTCAAAACGTCACGAGGGAATTGAATTCGAGGGTTTGAGTCACCCAACCGCCGCGTGTTCCTTGGAAAAAACTTCACCTTGATTGCCTACCTAGCCACTGGGGGGCCCAAACCAGCCCAAGCAAGTGCTGGTCCCCACCGTTGAAAATAACCAAAAAAAAATT